>NW_026251409.1:62500-419049 GCF_025118155.1 Cokeromyces recurvatus | reverse complement strand
TTCGAGAGGGATTAGCTCCCGAGGACTTGTATTTATTAGCAAAGATATCTATAGAAGAGAACTTCCATATTTTCCTACTAGTATAAATACCACCTTGGACACTGTTGGTGAGACCAGGTATACCAGAATCCTCAACAAATGTCCAGCCATAATAGACATTAGAATAATAATCTAATAGGCATCCGAAATCCTCGTCATTCATTCTTGAAGGCCGAGCCTTGGCTTTCACATTCTTGACGATGCTTGCAGGGACACACTCATAACCATATAGCTTGCCGTCACCAGAAGCTTCATTCTCCAAGAACAGACTGATATCAAACTTTGAGTCATACATATCATTATCTTCTTCTTCTTCTTCACTTTCTTCGTCATCATTTCTTTTATTTTTACAAAAAATTGATTTCCAATTTTTTTGATCATCAGAAACTACCGGCAAACAATCAAATAGTCTCCAGCAAAAACAGACTCCAAAAACCTCTTCGTTATCGTATTTTCAACGGATCCCTTATTGTTAGTATTAATAACTTTAAGATCACCGTTATACCTTTCAAAGTTGAAAAGCCAATGGGACATGGCTGGCCCATAATCCAAAAGACCTTCTTTGATATGCAAATGGTTGTGCATATTCAGTGACAAGTAACTGGCATCATGGTAGATTTCCATAAATTCGCTTAAAAATTCTTTTAATAGAGAATGAACGTAATCTATTTCTTCTTCAGTAATACTTGTATTGGCTATATAACGATTGGCTTCAACAAACTTCATCCAGTGATTATAATATTGCATGTTCAATCTCAAGGGCAAAAGATAAGGTGACATAGCAATAATCCACACTCGCCATTCATCAGCTGTTAAATGGCTAAAACCATCCTTACCTACTGTTATCTTGCGTTTAACAGCATTACCACCATCATATCCAAAGGGAAGTATCAGGCTTTTTGCAAATTCTGACATCTCCGCTAAATCGCTCTTCGTAATCAATAATGACTCTTCGCGGCGACCGCCAGCAACGGATCTAACTTCATCTCTCCAGATCATATGTAGGACACGTTTGGCTGTCCCAAGAAAGCAATTATGCATTACATCTACGGGAGCGAAACGGATAGGATCAAAATATGGCAAACGAAGGAGCGTGCTCCAACGAGTACCAGTATTTCTCTCAAATTCACTACGTTGATCTTTCGTCGAGAGAGTTAACCACTTACTTGCATTTACACGGTGGGTACTTGCCGAACGACCAACCCAATTAGCATCATCGAAGTCTCTGAAATCTCTTCTATTAGCATTACCAGGCAGCGAAGGAAAAGATTTATCACACTTATGGCACGCACGTGTTGAGTTATGACCAGTAAATCCAAGACATTTTCTTTGTGCCGGCAAATCCATCGACGTCAACACTAATGCGCCCTTCACTAACTGATCCTCCTCATCTCTAACCTTCATTAGCACACCATCTTGTAAGAGCAAGAACTCATCAACTAAAGGATTCAAATAATTATTTATTTCAAATGTTGATGGCTCTGATGGGCCAGGTAACAATCCAACTAAAATAACGTTCTCACGCAGATTTCTTATTTCTCTTGGTAAATTAAGAATCGTTAGATAGACTGCACCGCAAGAATACTGGCTATTGGTGTACAATTGAAGCCAATCTACATTTAATGAAAACATCAAATTGAACCTTGAACTTTCAACAAAAGCTTCTTCATCGCCAGGATTTAGTTTGAAGCTCTTCCAAATTCTTCCATCATACACATCAAACAAACGACCAGGAACGATTGTTCGATTCTTCCAACTACTAATGTTTTTAACAAATTTTTCCCGAAGGAAAAATTTACGTAAAGTGTTGATAACTGAATTGTAGAAAAAGGAGCGAACAGGATTCAAACTAACTTGATCAAACAACTCAGCACCACATCTAGAAGCAAATGGGAGATTATCTTCGCGAGCACGACATTTCTTGCCAATGATCCTGGCTTTCTCTTCAGCAGTTGCAAATGGATAGATTGCATGACAATCTTCACAGCTTACATATTCTTTTATGCCATCATGGCAAATTTCACCAAGTTGGCTCCAAGAGTAGAATGTGCTGGCACTCGAAGGAAATCTGTACTCACTAGTAGTATGTTCTAATGAAATGTTTAAGAAGCGCATCATCAACTCGAGGGCTTGATTAGTAACTTGATTGCCCTGGATAAGCATAACAAGCATCATGAACATATTCATAGCAATAGGATCCTTGGGGAATTTTCCATTATTGAAAAAACCAGCGTATGAATCTGTTAGATATTAAATAGGATATTATATTTAGACATTTAAATAGAAAGAAATATTAATTTTTTTTTATTTACTTTCTTCACTAATCTCTTCAGCATCATTGCTAATGTTCATGTCTTGATCAATGTCAGCATCATCAGCAAAGTAATCGTCAATGTCTATATTTGTAATTTGAGGGAACCAAATATTTGTGTAAGTATTTTGTCATGCAAAAAAAAAAAAAAAAAAAAAAAAAAAAAAAAAAAATACCATCTTCATTATCAACTTCCATTAAATCTTCTTGCATATTTTCTTTAGCTAGATATCATATATTAGTGGTTAATTAAACAGTTTGATCGAAAAAAAAAGGCTTTATTTATATATAAATAAGAATAATATATACCTGCACGAACTTCATCGTCTTTTTTATGCTCTGCTCTAGTAGTTCTAGAAACAAGGCGAAAAGGGCGAGAATCAGTCTTGCATTGAGAACAATAGCACTTTACTCTGATTTTAATAGATTGAGACATTTTTAAATATAATAGGATGCTTTGTAATGAATAAATAAAATAATAGATTGATAAAAGAAACTAAGATCAATAAGTTAAAGCAAATGCATTTATTATATACTATTTGGGTTTAAACTTAATTTTTTCTATGATCATATGTTTTCTTATAGATGCATTTTTGGAAAAAAAGTATTTTTTTTTCTCTCATTTCACGATGTAAATAATGTGATTACTTTTCCTTTTTTTTCTAATTTCACAATGCAAATAGTGTGATTTCTTTTTTTTTTTTCTCTAATCTCACGATGTAAATAGGAAAATTACTTTTTTTCTCTCAACTCGAAAATGTAAATAATATAATTTTTTTTTCTCTTCAATAATGTTATTTATTAAATGTTTTAATATTCGTTTGGCATTTCAACTTAATTGCCACCAACATTTCGAAATGTCAGTTTCAATGTTATAATGGAAATGAAGATTACTTTTATAATTAATTGTTTCGAACATTTTTTTTAATTTAAATTGTATTCACTTTTAAATAAAAGACAAAATAATTTTATATTTGTGTACATAATAAAATAATGTATTTTATTTTGAATTAAACATTAATACATAATCATGTTGAATTTTTTTTTTTTTTTTTTTGCATGGCTGAAAAAATAATGCATGTGTAAATTTTGCCTCAAGGGAAAAAAATACAATGAAAAATTAAAAGTACTTTTAAAATTCCGCAAAATAATAAATTTTAGAAATTCTATTGGCTAATTTTTTTATTTGGAAAATTTTACCCTGTAAAAAAACACAGCCAAAATAGCTGTAAAATTTAAACATTAAAAAAATAATGAATATTAGCAGTAGACATGTCGTTTTTTTTGGATATATTTATTCTATGATAGTATATTAAACATAATATATTTTTTATTTGGAAGTTTTATATTAAAAATTAGTAGAAATAAACAATTTAAAAAATCGGTGCTTAAATTGTGGCGTACGACGTATAGTACTTTAATACGTCGTACGCCAACTTTTTGCAGTGCAACGGATTTTCCATAATGGGAACAGTTGTATTATTGACACCGACACATCCATAGAAGCGTTCTTAGTTTAATGGTAGAATTTCACCCTTCCAAGGTGAAGGCCGGGGTTCGATTCCCCGAGGACGCATTCATATTTTGCAATTTTTTATTTTTTCTTTGGTTGGTTGTTCAGTTATGAAAAACTATATATCAAAAATAATATAAAATAAATTATTTACTTAATACTACCATTTTTATTTATGTTATTGTTAATGAAAATATACTGTTTATTATAGAAAAGATTCATGATGATGAAATATTTTATCAACCAGTGACTTAGTAGTAGAACGCGCTACTTCTGTATATAAGTAGTATAATTCATCTAAGAGTTCTAAGGGACTATAATATATGTAATAAGAGGAGCCAGCCATAAAGTTTTGCAAAGAATATGATTTAAGAACGTTAAATAATAGACAAAATAAGAAAAGGAGCCATGGGAGTAAATAGATAAAAGCAGACCATCTTGTGTTTTGTATTGACTCTTCTCCTTGTCGCTGACATTGCTTTAAAGTTAGATTTGTTTGAATAATATAAACTAATTCACTTTGTTGATCAAATTGATGCGAAAGGGATATTACACGTTGTTTTTGATCGTCATACTTCCTAGACACTAAACATAATACACTTTTAGTGATTTAATACAAATTTATCAATGCTAATTGTAATACCTTCTTTTAACTTTTGTATCAATTCATCACGTTCTTGTTTTAATAATTCTATTTCTGTCATATATTCAGCCTTTATTTGTTCTCTAGCAAGATTTGTTTCGTCAAGAATTAAATTCTTCTTTTCCTATGAAAATAATCAAAGATAGGAAAGTTTGTTTTTTTATATGTGTGTATATGTATATAATTACCTCTAGTGTAAGTGTATTTACATTGTTTCTCAATTCTTCGATCTCTAGTTTTTGTTTATTTATAAGAACTGAATAATCAGCATTTATTGTTTCCTGTGTCTTGAGCTCTTTCTTTGTTTCTAGAAGAGTTTGCCTTTCTTGTTCAAGTTGCATGTTAGTATTTGTTATTTTCTTTTCATAAGCTCGGATTGTTTCTTTGGCTTGTGAAAGCTCAGTCAGAGTTGTGCTATTTTGTACCTCTTCTGAAACTGTTAAATGCTTTTTTAACTTGTCTATCTCTAGTTTTTTATTCTCTAGTTCCATTTTAAGTTTTTCATTTCTTATATCTGTAAGATCATTAGCTAATTCAAGCTATTCTTACATAGTTAATACTATAAACTATATGATGCTCTTATTCCAACTTACATCATTTATCGTGTCTGATTTCTCTTTGTCCTTTTTCTTGTTTTCCAAGATAATAGTATCTTGTTGTTCAATTTTAAATTGCATCTCTTGTAACTTGTTTTCTAATTCCAAAATATACTGTTTATATTCTTCTGATAAATCAAATGCTGCTTCTCCACTTTTCTCTTTTTTTTTGTTAATTTCCTAATATTATGGATAAAAATTGGCTTATTTTAACACAACTATAAACATAATATTTACATACCAATTCATTATAAGTTTCTATTACAAAAAAAAAAAAAAGTGAGTATCTATTTCATCTTTTTTAATTTTTTTTCCCTGACTTACCTAATTTTCTAGTAACGCAACTATTTAAAGTTTGCTATAAAAAAGAGTTTAACATTAGGCTTATTTTATCATTTTTTTTTTTAATATATGCTTACATTTGAATCTGGATGATTAGTACTTGCTATATCGTCTACAAAATAAGGATCTGACTTATTATTCTTTGGGCGAATATTTGCTTTAATTGTAGATCTTGATCTAGATGTCTTTTCATCTTTCAAACGAATCATATACAATAATTGAGAAAACTCTTCAGGAGTTAACCATAAATCCTCATTTTCTTCATAGTAAGCTTGCAAGAATAATATCTGTTTATCACTTAAAATATATTCTTCGTTATTTTCATTATATTGATCTATAAAGTCTAGCCATTCCTTCAGATTGATCATTTTTTTGCGTGACAAGTTTAAACTATCAGTACATTGAAATAAATAGGTTTCAAAATCATGGATAGGTAATTGCATCTTGAGAGAAAAAAAAATAATTAAATACTATATTTATTTATGCATTCTTAGGTATTCACCTTTTCATGGATCATATAAGAATGAACATTTGACAAATTATTTTGATATTCGTTTCTTGAAATTTCCAACATGTTAATAATTGGTTTCTTTTTTTTTAAAAAAAAGGAAATTTATTGATTTTGAAAAGAAAAAAAAAATCAAGTATTTATGAATTTATATGCATTATTGATTCATATATACGCACACTTATGCACACACTTATATAAACAATGAGCAAAAAAAAAAAAAAAAAACAATCAATTAACTATTTTACAAAAGGAAAGGTGCTTTTAAACAATTATTCATGTCAGAGTAAAGCTAATTTCGGAGTTTTACCATAATTCATTATATCAGGTCGATAGGCATGAATTTCAACTAATTTATAATAATATAAATTAAGCAGATAACAAACAGCAATACTTATAACGTAACAAGAAAAATATTCGAATGTTTTTTTTTTCAAGGCTGAAATTGAAATTTGAACTTTTTTTTTTTTTTTTTTTTTTTTTTTTTTGTTGTGAGAAATTAATACTCTTCTTCACTCTATTTTATAATGGAAAGTGATATTTCACCAAAAACAGATGAAGAAAATAATAAACCTCGACCTATTAAAAGAAGAGCTCGTATGGCACTGTCCTGTCAAAGGTAGTTTTAGTTATATATAAATATAGATGCATTTACTTGTTTTCCCTCCCTCCCCTTCCTTCCTTTTCTTCTTCTTATTATTATTATTAGATGTCGTAAACATCGTTCAAAATGTTCTCGTTCAAGACCTGAATGTGAACAATGTTCAGCTGTAGGCGCTTCTTGTGTTTATTTAGAAGCACCAGGTGATCTTGAAAGCACAGCATTACGAGACCGTTTTGCAGGACTAGAGAATCAAATTCATTCACTTATTAATGAATTTGGACACCTTGAACAAATTGTTAAATCAACAGTTACTACCAATAATCAAACTAATACTGAATCAACAAAAGCCACTTTAGACATTCCATCCCATATAAGAACTAATTCACTCCAGAAATGGAAAATTCACCAATTAAGCCCAGGAGGCTTGTCCATAGATACTCATATGTTTCATGTTACTGACATTTATTCAACTTTAATTCAATTTGCAAAAGATAATACAAATACTCTTACTTTATACCCTAAACCAGAACAACAAAAGAAGCCAGTTTGGCTTATACGTAATCATTCTTTATTTCCAAATGTACGTCTTAGTCATTTTACAAGTTTAAGACCTGATGTTCATGACGGAGAAGACACCTCAGATGATGATCCACGAAAGAATTCAACAATAGACGTAGAAGAGGATGAAGATAATTTTTCTTCTTTAGAAAAAGAGGAAATGATGCCAGAACCTTTGTCACCTATTTTAGTTGAACGATTGCTATCCCTTTACAAAAGATGTTTATTATATGGCGCTGTACAACCATTTGATACTCTCTTTAAAGCTCTCTTATTAGATCCGCATAACTTATCTCCTACATTTCAATTACTTTATGCTTCTATTATTTGTCATATGCTACCTCATGCATTCTATTGGCACAAAGAAATTTTTGAAAATTTAATGGACAAGTCTACATGTGTGCATCTCTCGATACAATACTACAAATGGGCTAAGCGGCTCTTATCATCTATTTATTTTGACGCACCTAGTCTTACTACATGTCATGCCATCTGTAACCTTGTCCTTTATCATATTGAGAATGGAAATACATCTGTCATCTATATCTATTCGGGTATGGCAGTACGAATGGCATTATCACTTCAACTCTATCGTGAAGATGCTCTTGATTCAATTGCTCAGCAGCAGATAGACCTCTTTCCAATCGCTTATCGTCCCCCTGTCCTGATAGTAAAAGAATATGCAAGGTCCTTACTTTGGTTTATGTATTTCTTGGACACTGCTTCCTCTCATTATCATAATAAGCCTTACGAAATACATTTGGATGATCATGTCAGTACCACAACTTATTTTAAAAAGAACCCTGCTGCTCTGCTATCGAGTGAGATAAATGAACAACAGGCCTTCTTTCAATTTATCGAATTTCATACCTGTCAAATCACTCGTGATATCCGACGTACTATCTTTACACACCCTGAAGAGAGACAGACAGCGTATGATGAAATTGAACGTATCGAGAAACGATTATTAAGCTTTCAAAAGCAATTACCTAATCTACATAAAGGAATGATACATGATAGTGATATATGGGAACGAAGATGTTTCTTTAAACAATGGATTCGTCATCATGGGCATTGGATCTTAATTCATCAGACTTATTTACCAACTCCCATGTCTGTACAGCGATGCACAACAGCTGCCTTTGCCCTAGTTGACTTGTTTGATCATTGGATAGTGAATATGGATTGTTATTTTAGACCTTGTGTCCATGAGTTAAAACAAGCATGTGAGATTCTATTATATCATGTTGATCAAAATACACCCATTAAAGATAAGGCATTAGAGGGCTTGATGCGATTAATTCAAGTTTTACTTAAAACTCCAGTCGGTGAAATTGCTAGAACACGTCCATTTGTTCAACGTGTCTTAAAAGTTATTGAAGAAAATAACACTAGTTTATGATATATAAATGCATATATATATGTATGTATATATATATACATATATACATATATATATTTATATATATTTATATGGGTAGATAGATAGACGTATTGTGTGTGTATGTATGTATGTATGTATGTATGTGTGTGTGTGTGTGTGTGTGTGTTTTATTATAATTATTATTATTATTATTATTTTCATTTGCTTGTGTATAATTCATATCTAATAGTCCATTCAATGTGTGAGGTGGACTAATGATAATGTCTTGAGGGTGACTTTGAACGATGTTCAGTGGTATGAATTACAGTTGGAATAGGTGAACGCGATCTTGAACGTGGTGAAGCAGAATATCGTCGTTCTTTTAGATAATAATGAGAAGGAGGAGGAGGAAGAGGAGACCTTCCTCTAGGTGGAGACATTGAACGTCGTCTACCTCGACTTCTACTACGATATGGACTATATGATCTGTGATAATAGGGTGGTGGTGGTATACGTCCCGGAGGAGGTGGTGGTAGAGAATGATGGTGGTGATGAGGAGGAGGATGGCGTCGTTGATGTGGAAGAGGTAATGGTGGCGGTAGTGGAGGATATGAAGGACCGCCTAATCGCCATGATGCGCTAGGCGCATTTCTTGCCCACTATAACAGGTATTATATTCATTATTAAATAATATATCACATGTTTTTTTTCCTTTTCCTTACTTGAACACTAATCGTATATCCATCAATGCGTCTACCATGCATTTCATTAAAAGCATCTTCAGCATCATGTGGATCTTCAAATTCAACAAAGGCATATCTATTTTTTTTTTGATGTCGTTAATATACATAATTACATTACATCAAGTGACTGAATTGTTATAATATTTACACTTTGGCATGAAATGATTTTGGTGCTGGAATGTCACAACGAACTAATCGACCATATCTAATATAATATTTGATTTAGTTTTTTTTTTTCTTTTTTCAAGTGGATTATGTTCGAGATTCTTTTCGAGAAAAAAAAAAAAGTTAAATTTCTACCGTTCGAATTCGTAAGCGAGATCTCTAGCGCGTGTTTGTCCACCAAAGCCAGCTACAAATAACGTTGTTCTCATATTGTGTATATCTCTCCCTCTTTCCTTTTTTTTTGAATATATATCTTTTATGTATATATATATATATATATATGTGAATATATATAATATACAATTAAATAAAGGTAGGAAATTATCTATATCTTTGTATGTATGCAAACAAAAGAAAAAAAGAAAAAAAAAGAAGTTATTTTTTTTTTCCAGGACGGCTGACGACATCATTCATTTTCTTCTGGGTCCGAAAATGACTATTGCTACCGAGTAGCTTATATTCGTAAACTTTATTCCATAGTATCATCCTGTTTTACCAAATGTGACTACACTATAATATCTATTATATATACACAAGTAATATCTTTAATCCTTTACAGGTTTTTTCTTTTTTTATTATTATTATTGCGCATAGTATTTTGAAAGATTAGCGATATATTCAATCTAAAAAGCTTAAATCATGTTGATCAATAAGTTTTTGCAAAGGGGAAAATAATGGTTTTCTTTGTTTCAACTCGTTCAAAGTAATAAATTCCCATTCACCTTGCAATTTATGTGGCTCCATCACTTTAACTTGAGTAATGTCGTTCGGTTCAATTTGACACCACATAAAGATGGTTACATAATGCTTTTTATTCTCAGGCATAATATCATTAGTAGCTGTTATCATTTTAATATCTTTTAAAGATAAATTCAAGTTAGTTTCTTCTAGTACTTCACGTCGTGCACATTGTTCAAATTCTTCAAACATTTCTAAATGACCTCCTGGCAATTGCCAGGTGCCTGCTCCATGTGACCCTGCACGTTGACCAACTAAAATACGTGTTTGTTTATCTTTAGGGTCTTTGTATGTAACTAAACATCCAACACCTACACGAACTTCTTTTTGTGCTATTGTTGTTATCGGTGTTGTCATAGTATGCAAAATATGTATATAAATATATTAATATACACTACTCCTTTTATTGTGTGTCTATAAAAAAAAAAAACTTTACTTCTACAAATGCAAGCTTATATTTCGCCGCTTGAAAAAATTTTAATATAATTAAACTTTTTTTTTTTTTATTATTATTTTTATGAATTAAAATTTATAAAGCGACCTATGGGCACATAATATCTTTATTATATTGGATTGCCCAGGTCAGTTCAAATTATGTGAAAAAAAAGTATCTAAAAACCCTCTTATGGGACAAGAGGTAAAAAGGTAAAGGAAAGGAAGAAGAGAAGGTGAGAAAGAAAGGGGGAATATTGCTAACAAGTTTAAAGAGACAACCAGTTGAGTCATTTCCTGCCTGGATCAAGAAGTAAAGGAGACACTCTGCTTACACTTTTTGGACGAAAGGAAAAATAAAATCAGACACTTTGATGGTAAATGTTCAGACTTTTTCTTCACCTGTAATCGTCAAATCCCAAAAAGGAAATCCCTGTTTCTTTATATAAAAAAAAGGTGAATCACAGACGTTGCAGAAGTATTGTGTCTAATTTAATGAAGTACGTTTTAACCTTACGCTTCTTTGATAAATCACAACTTAAAAACACAGAGGACTTCCTCGATCCCAGAAAGCCTCTGTATATCACATCCGTCCTTAGCAATTAGCAGCATAAACTTGTTTATAATGCTCAGCAATACAAGATGTATGCATGTCTGGTTTTTTCCAAAAAGAATTCTTATTTTTTTTTAATGATCTTGAACCAACATCTTTGATAGAGCACAAAAAGAGTGAATATGGGGGCTCATTAATAGCGGTTCATAGTCACGCTGGCTTATGGCATCTACGACAAACGGAGAATAATGCACCCTACACTTGTCCATGAAAATGTGAAAATAATACCTAGTGTGCTTACTCAAAACATCCATTATATTTTTCAAACCAAGGCTACAATATGATATGCATTCATGATTTTTTTCATCTGTTTTACATATTTGTCATTTTTTTTTCTACATAAGTTCAAGGAACTGTTTTTTTACGTTACCAGACTCATAAGCTTTGTACATTACCAATGGCATTGATATTAGCAGGGGACTTTTCAGGCATATTATTCTTTTTTTTTTTCTAAGATACGGTTTGCTCATCTACTAATAAAATAGGTCCACCAAAAGTTGTGACAGGGTCCCTATCATTGTTAATCCCTTTTGAATAAGGTTCTGTTAACACCTTTTTGTCAAGTGTCATAAATGGCTCTAGTGAATATCAAATGGTTGGATTCCTATTAGGTTGTTTTTCATTTTAAAAGGTTTTGTCTTGAGGGACCAATAAACTCTATATTGTCAATTAGGTTAACACACTGATATTTCTAAGGTGCACATACATACATGGGAGACTACGTGTGTACAGTTATATGAAAGTATAGATTTGACAGTCATATTTAAGATACAGCATTGGTAAATATTGTGGTGAAATACACCGACAATTAATAAATAATATACACAGATACAACATGTAATTCATATCGTGCGCTTTTACCATATCATACATCAGCCAAACGAAAACAGAAAGAATCCTGAAATCCAGAGATCTCAAATAATATACATATAGGCATGATTATTTAGCTCCAGCTGAGTCCAGACTTACTGCATAACTAACAACTCTATATTGATTCGCGTTCAAACTACATCCAACAGATGATAGCTGTGACAGACAGAACAATAGAAGATGTTACTCAAGATATTGTTATGACATCGCTAATAATGAACACTGTAAGAGAAATAATTTACATGCCATATCAAAAGGTTGCTCTTGTTTTTTTCTTAAGACCTTAGCCTTTTTAATAAGTGGAATATTTACCAAAAAGGACTACACTCGATTTCTATTGGCTTCTTATTTAATTTTTTTAATTACAAATCAACCTTAAATTTTCCACAAATATATCACATTTTCTTTACCTTCTTTACCAATCTTTGCTTATTTCATACAAAGACATGCATCGATCATTTATTTTTAACAAGAAAAAAGCTATTTATGACAGTCGTCTAGAGAAGAATGAGCTTTCAAGCAAGTATTATTATTAGTGCACATATCTAATCAAAATTAACAATAACATCATCGATGCCACATGCTTTGATTGTGGTCAGAAGGGACACTTAACAAAAAAACTATAAAGAATGCTCGTTATATTCACCCGAGACTGGTGACAAAGGTATAGTTGTTCGTATGTAGAATAAGGTGCTAAACATCTACTAATTTACTGAAGAATAGTTGGCACTAGTACTAATAAAAAACGAAAACAGTCAGAAAACGTTAAAAAAGCTAAAAAAAAAAATGATGCTAAAAGACAGAAAACACAAGCCAGTACCGAAGTTGTTTGTTCAAGATGTAAGCTTTCAGGTCATAGCTCTGCATGGCTCCCCTGAATGCTCTTTCTATATTTTATCAAAAGCGAAAACCTTGGCTCTCAGCCTTGGGTATAATTATACTGCGTACACGCGGAAGCTTCCTTTTGATATAATTGCATCAAAGAAGAATACAAAGGTGTCCTGAAAGAAAAAATTACCACCTGCTGCAATTCTATAAGACACCTTATCTACAGAGCAAAGTTGTTTGTAAATTACTATCTTTTACAAAATCCCAATGAGCCTGCCCCAGGGTTCATCTTTATGCAACAATTTTGGTATACTATATGCCAATTGGTCAATAACAGAAGGCCTACCAGTAGCACTCTAGTCAGTCTAAATCTTTTACAGCGATGGGATAACTTCAAAAGAGAAAACCCCAAGGCATGCCATGCCGTAACTTTAATAAGCGGTGCAAGTCAATGTCTGGCTGAGGCGTGTACGGAGGTAGTCACCTTGTATTAGAATGTAATCGTCGAGACCTTTGAAAATAGATTGATTTATTATCTTCGATACAAGATTCAAATCATGTTTGTGGGTAAAAAAAAAAAATGTATGTATATAAATAGTAATAAAGAACTAAACGAATTTTATAAAAATAAATATAGAGTATGAATCGAAACGACGTTCATAATATTGCTGTAAAACATTGTTATCAATATATCTGTCAAGGGAATCCAGTGTGGCCAACAAGTGAAACTGTGAATGATGATACAATAAGACAAAAAGTTGTTCAATTTTGCCAGCCTCTGAGGGACATTCTAAATACCAAAGTAACAGTGAAAACTCTATCGGAATCCCCTGGTAGATTTACTCCTTTGTTGATACACTTGCTCTCTATCATTGAATCTGAACACGACAACCATTGTGAATACGATGTAAGAAGACTGTCTCTTCCGCGGCGATTTAGTCTGTTCCCAACACCTTCCTTGCACTGGCGTTCTATAACTTTGTCAGTAAACGCATTATCTGCGTTTCTTCCTCGTGAAAAGTTGCCAAGAGGTTATAATGACCAACTTCGGCTCTTTTTTAAAGTATTAAAGTTCCAGTCATTGAGAATTAAAACGTAAGTTAAAAAAAAAGGGTGATATCATAATAATTAAAGCAAACATACTTCCAGAATTGAAAGTATAATGCCGAATGGCAGAAATAGACAGTTGTTTGGAAACTTGATCAGATCAGACGGTTTCAGTGTTGATTTTTTGTTCTACAAAAGACGAAATGATCAAAATGATATGGCTGTCAAAGTTAACCAAATACACCTCAAAGTCGATGACTTTAAGAGTCAAGAAATAGAACAGTCATATCTTCCAATAGCAATTGACCCTGGAAGAAAAACCGTTTTTACTGCAGTTACCGATTTAGATCGCGATGTTCGACGATGCACAACCAAGGAATATTATCATTTGACAGGTTCAGCAAGATTCAGTTCTGAATTGAACAGACTAAAAAATGAGCGTGGCATTAACATCATAGAAAGCTCTATACCAACCAACAAGACTTCTGACTCAGAAAAGTACTTGCAGCATGCCACTTATATTTTCAATAATTTAGATACTCTGTTCGAGTTTTATAACGCTGCTACGGCAAAGGACCGTTTCTTCTTGTACCAAGGAAACCAAAGGGCGCCAGAGTTAATGGTAAATATGTTGCTGAACGGAACTAAAAAGTACAACAGAAGTTTAAGAAGCAAAAAGAAAAAGAAAGCGAAAAACAAAAAGAAGAAGAAGAAAAAAGGGGGTACCAAGAAGAAAAGAAAGGGAAAAGAAGTTAAAAAGAAATGTATTCCAAGGTATTTGTAGTTAAAAAAAAACCCCAGTAAATTAGTATTATTATTATTTTTACTGAAAAAGTGCATGTATACAAATGTATCTGATAGAGAGACTAAATATAAAAACTACAAATCAAAGGTACCCTTGGTCGTATTTGGGGTCGGAATGTTTGGCAAAGATTTAGTGCACTGCAAGGGATTGAGAAGTGGAATCACTGAACTCTTTTACAAGACTTTAAAGAGAAGAGAAATTAATGGTGACTTGATAGTTGTTACCATCGATGAGTATCTTACCTCCCAAGTATGCTCTAAATGTATGACAAGAACTTTGGATGTTTTTACTGGTGTTCGTGGCTGTGGTGTTCTTGTTTGCAAGACATGTCAAAACTGTGGCAGAGGGATATTAATGCATCTTTAAACATAATGAAGACTGCTCAGTCGATTTGGAGAGATGGAGAGCGCCCTCTTCCGTTTAAAAGAGGTTAAGTCTTACATAAATCGCCGTATTAAACATGGTTCTCCGAAAGGAGTTCAGATTATTACAGGTAAAGAAAAAGTCTGAACATTTAATTTGGATTCGTTCAGAAAAAAACTAACATCATCTGAATTTAAAGTGTAAAAACTATATAATCTTGTAGCCTTTCGAAAACATCGTCGAGAATTTCTTGAAGAGAGTTTTCAACAACTACGTGACGAGACACATTCTGTTTTGCTTTCCTCTTGCCGCCCTAATCTGATTATTGACCCGATACTCTGGTTACCCATGACACACAGTGAGCGTAGTCGAACTATTCGATGGCGCCTTGGTTGGTTACCCGGAGGAATACCTAAAGCCTGCCCATATCATCCTCATGTACACTTTAGTCGGTCACACGCCACTGAATGCTTGTATATGCACACCCGTTTATTCTTGCCACGATCAATTGCAGATCCCCTTTCCTTTCTTTTAAATCATCTCCCTCAGCATAAGCACCGAAATTCTCAGGATGTTTCTGCTTGGTTCTATCGCTGGCCAGTTATGTGTACCATTCTACAGGAAATAGATTACTTAATGCACGATAAACTACCCCCTCCACTTCTTGATCCAGGCAGGAAATGACTCAACTGGTTGTCTCTTTAAACTTGTTAGCAATATTCCCCCTTTCTTTCTCACCTTCTCTTCTTCCTTTCCTTTACCTTTTTACCTCTTGTCCCATAAGAGGGTTTTTAGATACCTTTTTGTTTTTCACATAATCTGAGCTGACCTGGGCAATCCAATATAATAAAGATATCATGTGCCCATAGGTCGCTTTATAAATTTTAATTTATAAAAATAATAAAAAAAAAAAAAGTTTAATCATATAATATTGTAGCCAATAAAAATGTGTATTCCCCTTTTTTTTTTTTTTTTTTTTTTTTTTTTTTTTTTTTTTTTTTTTTTACTAAAGAGCTGAAGACAGTTAACGAATAAGGGAGAAAAAAAAAATAAAATAAAATAAGGAGTTCCACCCTACGTGAAGCCATGATGATTTGGAAGTGTATATTTTTTTCTTCTTTCAAAGCAATGCATATGTCTTGTTTAATGAATTCAATGCAAATGATCGAACTGCCTTTACCTAGAAACAGTACAGCTCAGTGACTTTTTACTTGACCATATCCAATTTTTTTTTTAATCATGTATTTCAATGACTATTCTTTCTCTACACTTGAATTAGCAAGAGAAGAATTGGTAAGCTTATTTTAATAGCATGATACTCTCACTTTTTTCATTTTACAGAAGCGCTTAATATAGATATGCATTTGAAGTAAGAGGGCCAACCAATATAAAAGTATATATAAATAGATATAATATATGTATAATATGTGTATAATATATTTGTATAATATATCCAAATATGAATATTAATTTGAATATATATATATTTTTTTTTGAATGCATTTCGCCGTTTAGAATAATGATGGTTAGAAAGGCTCTCTAAGGGAGAGAGTATAGATCCCGTTATAAAATGACCAAACAATTATTTGATTCTATTAATTAAAAAAAAAAAAAATCGAGAATGTTTTAAAGACGAAACGAAACAAAAGGTGGTTGATTATTATCTAATATATAAAATGATTTATTTTACTTTATGTACATTTATTTATTATTTTACTTTATAAAGTTTGGTTAAAGAAAGTTAAAATATTTGAACTACGAAGTTTGATCCATTCTTTTAAGCCCATGAAAATTGGTATATGCGTTTCACCATTAACACATATGTCGAAAACATTACTTGTATTGATATCTGTTGATGTTGAATTAGAGTCTGTCGTATTTGCCAGCTTCATTTCCGTTTCAGCCATTGACCAAAAGGTCTTAGCGTTATTGCTATATTGTATATTCAAATCCCATTCTACTTCTCCCTTAAGCATATCATAAAGCTGATCAATACGTGGGAATAAGACCTTGGGATTTACAAGTTTTTTAGTATAGCGAAGAATCAAACGACCAAGTTCTTTTTTAAAGCCTGGAACAGCCATCAAACGTGAAGTTAAGGGTTTTGTTAAGACACCAGGATATTCTGTCCAATTACCTCCAAAAAATATACTAGGATTTAGTATATTTATTCCCTAATTACATATATATTATATTATATTATATTAGTATAAAGTAGAGAAAAGCAAAAACAAAAAAAAAAAAAAAGAACAAAAACAAAACATACCATAGTAAGATCCAAGTCTTGAGAAGACATCATAAATCGATCGGCTGCAAGATCTTCATATAAGATAAAATTATTGCTTGTAACAAGATAAGAATCAACATTACAAATAACGATTTCAAAAGCTAAGGTACGCAAGACACTTTCCATATCAAATTTCTTTTTCCAGAGAGGGACGACAGCATCAGTTAAGGTTATATTATTAGGTTGTTTAGAAATAAATTTGGTTAATTTCATAAGTTTAGCATAGTCAGTGGTGCCCTTATAGGATTTATCCTTAGCAAGATAAAAGTGACTATAAACAGTAAGATTGGTTCCCAAATAAGATAAATCAGGAGAGGGATGTGTACTGATGGCAACATCTCTTTTCGTATTCCTATTCACCGTTGCTTCATTATGCTGAGCCGTAGAATTATGACTAGGCGCGTTCAATTGATTAGCTAAGCACGCTGCACCACCATTCATATCAGCTATATAAAGGGCACCTTGTTTATACTTTTTATTACCATTTGCAAATTCATTACGAATCCATGGGCCCTTGAAAGCCTCAGCGAGGCCAAAGAGACCAATAGGTTTGTCATTAATATAGACACGAACATAGCTGTACTTGGTGGTAGCGAGACCAACAGACTCAGCAATATTATACGCTAATTCTTCTTTCATGTATGTCAAATCAAAAGCCATGGATCTCAATTTAACTGTTCTATAACCATAGAGATTCTTTCCTTCAGGCATCTTTATTTTGTAAGAGAGCTTGGAGGCTAAACGTGTACTACAACCAGAGATAGCCATTGTGATTTCTTTAAAAGTTTTGATTTTATTAGGACTATATATATATATAAGGGAAAGAAGACGAAGAGTTAATTTCAATATCATATATACATATCATATGTTTATCATTCTACCTGATATAAGTCATGTTCATAGTAATCTCAATGTCTTCTGCACGATGATTGTGAATATAATCGACAGCTGTTTGATTACCAGTGATATGAATTACAGGAATTTGGCCATCAACATGAAGACTGGACTTAATACGATGAATGATAGGAAGAGGTTTCATAATAGTAGGAAGTTGAACAAGTGATTTAGTATTCCAAGATCTATCATAGACTTCATTTAAAGTACTATCGTCGACAGGTTGGCGAATGAAATTTTCTTTTCTGATAATTTCATTATTAGCTTTATTAAGAATGGCATATTGATAACCTGAACTAGCCATAGGGGCTTCACCAATATGAAGTAGTGTAGAGTATTTACTTGTAGATGTTAAAGGGTATACAGTATCATCCACAACAACGCCAACGGTTTCATTACTGGGCACAGCAGCGATAACTTTATATGTAACATCGGAGCATGGAATAATGGCAGCAGAAGCACTTGCTATCAAAGAAGCTACCAAAAAAGTTATAGCTATAAATAAATAATAACTTTGGAATGAGTCTATAAGATATATAGTTACAAGATTATTTTATTTGTTACCTGACGAAATATGCATGTCAAAATATAAAAAATAAAGTTACAATGTTACCGAATCCAAAAAAATAAAATTCCATCTTTTTATATTAAACAGGTTACTGGTTTTTTATTAAATCAATTGTTTCACTCAAAAAAAAAGTTTTTTTTTTTTTTCAAGGCACGCCAAGATATTCTTATTTCAACAAAAAAATAATAATGTAGACAATTTAAAGAAGTGAAAAAAAAAAAGGAAAAGAGAGAACAAAAGGGCAGAAAAGAATAGACTAATTGTTGGCATAATATGCCCGTCATATTATATTAATTTATTATAAATAGGATGGTTAAAACGCAGTAAAAATTAAGATTATGAAACATACAATGAATTTATATTACGTAATATGTGTCATTATTTAAACGAATAACACATAAGCTTAACCAACACATTTACCGTAACTAGACCAGACTAGACTAGTCTTCTTTAAAATAGAGATAAAGGGGCGTGCATCACATACTATATCATTTAATAAGGAAAGCTTAATTCAACAACACTAAAAGCATATATGACAATTACAAATCATTACTGCTATATTATCATTTTAAATTATGTAGTAGGATTTACAAGTGTTGTGTTCTCAGCCTCGTTCTAGAAATGAAGAATAAAAAAAAAGAGTGTTATATCAGCTTAAATTGATACGCCTATACATAGTTTTTAATCAGATTAGAAGGCAGAGAATATAAATATGCTCATATGCTCTATCAAAAAAAAAGAAAAAAATTGCTTGAACAAACATTAAAGGTTTTTCGCACAGAGATAGTCAAAACATACAATAAAACACTTGCATATATTTACTGCAATAATTTTCAGATCTATTAAAAATTCGCTATTAGTAACCCATTCTTTATTTATTTATTTTTTAAAAGAATATATTTATTTTTTTTTCCTTTTTCATACACACACATATATACATATAAAAATATACATTTAAAGGAAATGTCAAATGATCAAGATTTTAATTTAGAAATAGATGATTACATAAATTCAACTCAATCAAAGGTTAAAGAAGAAGAAGATGAAGAAGAAAATAAAGAAGATTGGACATACGATGAACTCATGGGGGTATATGTGATTCATTCTAAACGACTTGTCATGTATTACAACAATAGTGGCTGGGTATGTGGTGATTATAAAGCCATTTATGAATCTAATCCATACATCTATGATTCAGATTCTCAATCCTGGTTTAATACAGAAACTAAAGAACATTTTTATTACGATCAAGTAAGTCAATCTTATATCCCATTAACAGAAGAGTATTGGGCTGGACAACCGGAAACTACACGTTCAATACGTTTCGTTATTTTATCATCACCTCATTTTCAACCTGGACAAGTAGTGATTATTGATGAAAACGGGATCACTATTGGTCGTGATCGATCTTCATGGGACAACAATCGACTTCGTTTACCAGAAATGATAGTTAGTAAATATCATGCACTTGTTTATTTTGATAAAAAAGAAAAAGTCTTTTATTTAGTTGATAATGGCTCTCAACATGGTACATTTGCTAATAATAAAAGATTATCAGAATCAAAACAAAGTAGTTTACCCTATAAATTACAACATTTGGATAAAATACAAATTGGATCTACTTGCATAGAAGTACATGAGCATTCAATAGATTGGCCTTGTCAAAGTTGTGTTACAAGCTTACCCATCGATACATCCAGTATAGGCAAGAAGAAAAAGGAAGTCTCTCAGATGACAACCCATGTTATGTCACCAGAGGAATTAGAATTACGTCGAAGAGAATGGAATAGAAATGCAAAAAGATTATATACTTTTGATAAAAAGCAACAAGTTCAACAGAATTATGTAGATCGAGCAGAGATGAGGAGAAAGACGCTATTACCTGAAAAATTTATTAGAATAGAAGAATCAACAGAGAAGAAGGATACCCAAAATAAAAATACTTCTCATACAGCAATACAACCAGTACAAGGTATTGGTAATAAAATGTTACAAAAATTAGGTTGGCAAGAAGGTCAAAGACTTGGTAAAAACCAAAGTGGTATCTTGGAGCCTTTAATGCCCACAAGTCAACTTGATAGATCAGGTCTAGGTTCTCAACAACATGCCATCATTCATAATGAAACTAGAAAAGATAGACAATGGCGTCTTGCCCAAGAAAGATATGAAAAATCATTTTAATTTTAATAATAATAATAATAAAAAAAAAAGAGGAAGGGAAAAGAGGTGAGTGTGAGTGAGTGTGTGTGTGTGTGGGGGATATGATAACAGCTTTTATTGAGTTATTTTTTTTTCTTTTTTCTTTTTATACAGTATAAGTTTACACAAATACACATATAATCTAAGATTGTTGAATCTTGAAACTGTTAGATTTGAAAGTACAAGTATTATCACCAGTAGTACTAGTAGTATAAATCTTGTAATGATATTCAGCATTAGGGTCAACATTATTCAATGCTAAATGATCTTTCAAATTGAAAGAGCTTTGGAATAATTCAGAACCTTGCCAAACAGTATTAACTAATTTGTCACCCTTATAAAGTTCAACCTTGGTTACTTCACCAGTTTGAGAAGCACTATCACGATTAAGTTGAATAAGAACATGTTCATTTGTATTGAAAGTGCTACCAGCTGAAGGATAGTCAACGTTAAGACCGAAGCAACCATTATAATGATTTTCAGGATAGATACTATCATCATGAAGATATTCAGCATATTCAGTTTCACCAGCAGCATTTGTATGAGAGCTTGTAGTAACCTTAAAGGTGTGGGAAGTTTCGAGACAGTCTGGACCATGTTGACCGTCAATCATGTTAGTAATCCAAACACTATTTCAAATAAAAGGTAAAATTAATAATTATCTAATAGTGAGGAAAAAAAAAAGGAAACATACCGGTAATAATAGAGACCAGCAGGAATATTTTTTGGGACAGTGTCAGTAATACTAGCAGATTTCTTTAAGGCATAACTTCCCTTCCAGACATTTTGAACATAACTAGCTTTACCAGTGCTTGAGACAGAGTATAACTGTATTAATATAAAAAAAAATAAAATAAAATAAAATTTGGTGTCAGCTTAATTTAATAAATATTAGAAAATCTATTTTTGTTGCGTGCTACATTACATCGAGACCAGTAATTGTTTTTGTGTGTTTATCACTAGCTTTTCTAGCTATATACAGATATACATGTTATTAGTTTCTGATGTAGTAATAAATCTATTTATTGTAACTTACTAACTGTAATCTTTGTCTTTTGGCCAGCAACAACAACAGTTGAAGCAGTAGGAGCAGTCACTTTAAGACCTAAATAATAATATATAATCAATACCAACCACGCCGAGAACAATCAAATGGTTATTTGTTATTTATTTACCACCACACCATGCCTTAATAGCATCCGAATAAGAATCTGCTGTTGTGAAAGAAATAGCAGACGAAAGGATAAGAGCGGAAATAGCAGCAATGGAGAACTTCATTTTCTAAATACAAATACTATGCGTGTATATAAATATAAATGATATGTGAGTGTGTATAATATATACAAGAGAGAGAGAGAGTGTGTGTGTGTGTGTTTTTTTTAAAAAAAAAAAAAAAAAAAAAAGAAAAAAAGAAGAAAATAAGAAGAAGGGGAAAAAAATAAATAAAATAAAATAAAATAATGAAAATTATTTGAGGGTTATTTATAGATAATAGTCTATTATAGCAGGTAATATAAATTATTATTAATTGACAATTGTGTCTATTTAATTCATTAATGTTATATATTCAAAACATGGGTTTTAAGCGGAATAATTTATTATAATTGGTATTCCTTTTTAGAAAAAATACCACACAAATTTCAGGAGAATCAGTAACTGATGATAACGCTTACTATTCTTATTTACTTGTCATACTTGTTATTTGTGTCTGTCAAATGAGAAGCGTCTTTTTATTTATTTATAAAGTATTTAAAAGAGAAGAGCAAATAAGGGTAGTGTAGACTGTTGTAATGATAAAGCATTAAAGAAGTAAAGCGAGGTAGTTTACTATTCACGTTTATACTCTATTTTGTAGCTTCCAATTTGATTCGTTTGTCTATATTTATCTACTAATCATTTTGATCCGCTCTTTATTTTAAAGTAGATCCATTTTCATGAGAGAAGGGACCATAACCCGTCATCTCTATTTGTGTGTACGTGTATAAATAACTATTTCTTAAATTGAAATTTGCTAAAAATGGTTATCATTATCGTCTTCAATAATATCTATTGCATGCGAGTAGACCTCTTGTAAACCAAGCAAGGATGCTCTATCCTGTCCATCTCTTAATATATTCATAATACGTACTTTATCAGTTTCACTCGCTTCTTTATCCTTCAAGACACAAGTCCAGGCAAAATCCATTGCATCAAAGTATTCTTTGTATTCATATAAATCCGTATCTTCTTTAAACGCATCACAATAATCATGGAAGTCACCTGTAAAATTTAATAAATGCTGTATAGGTGATTTCAAATGAATAGTTTTTAAAATTATAGGTGCAAACTCTTCCCATAATTGAGGTAAGCTTTCATATCCTCCTAATTTTTCTGCTCTAATTTTTTTTTATTTTTTTTTATTTTTTTTTTTTTTATTAATTTATTTATTTATTTATTTTTTTTTGTTTTTTTTTTTTGCCTTTTACGAAATTTTCTTATTATTTTTGTATTAGCTTCTTCTAATTTCTCTATACGATTTTCTTCTTTAAAGTCTTCTGTGGTAGCAATTGTATCCATTATTTTACTTGTAAATAATAAATGTATAATAAAAGAAAAATAAAAGAAAAAAAAAAGAAAAAAAAAGAGAAAATTTGACACATAACATACGTAAACAGAAAAATAAATAGTCAACAAATCTAATATTTAATTGGATAAAGCTCTTCATGATCAAAAAAAAAAAAAAAAAAAAAAAGATGTCTTCTATTATTTATTTATATTGTTTATTTGTCTTTTATTTTATACAAGGGATTTTATAAATACATATAATAATAACTATGATTATCATTATTATCGCTTTTCATAAGCTATGGAATCTACAGTTTCTAAACCAGTGTCTGAGGAATTTTCATGAATCGAACTATTCACAATAACAGTAGGACTTTCACTTCCAATTTCTTTAGCTCTCTGTTCTTGAACAGCAGCAGGTTGAGCAACATCATCATCATCAAATTCAAAATCATCTTGATGCCAATCAAAGTCTCTACCACGAGCTTTAGCAATTAAGAAACGAATCCATAAAGGTACAAATGAGCGACCCAGCACAGCTGTCCACCAGTCTTCACGTTGAGAATAATCAGGATGAATACGTCCTCGAGAAAGTTTATCAACAATATAAATAAAACCATTGATGATAATATAAGCAAAGATACCACCAATAACACCATATGCAATAGAATATGTGAATGGCATAACTGCCATAGTGATAAAGGAAGGAATAGCATCACCAGGATAATCCCAATTGATATTACGAACACTCGATGTCATCATGGAACCCACCAAGATCAAGGCTGGACCTGTAGACCATGGAGGGAAACTAGCAAAGATGGGTGAAAAGAAAATAGAAATAAAGAAACCAAAGGCAACAGTGATGGCGGTAATACCAGTACGACCCCCTTCTGCAATACCCGCACCAGATTCTACAAAAGCAGTACAAGACGAACTACCAAAACAGGAACCAACGGTAATACAACAGGCATCAGCTAAGAAAGCACGAGTAGAGTGTTCAAAATCACCAGCCTTATCTGTAAAGCCACCATAACGAGCCATGGAGTACATAGTACCTGTCGTATCCAAGATATCAACGTAGAGGAAAGTAACTAAAGCAATCCAGATCTCTTTCGAATTAAAGCTAAAATCAAATTGCCCTAAAACATGCTTCATACTATGAACGCTAACAACTTGTTTAAAGTAATCAAACATTTGATTACCAGATGTAGTATAAGGGAAGTAAGTAATAGGACTGTTACGTGGCCAAGAGGTAATGGCGATCACGACGATACCAATTAAAATAGCACCACGAACACGATATATCAATAAGAGGGACATAATGACTAACCCTAAAAGACCCATATACATTGTAGGTGATGTCATACGTCCCCATTCACATACACCATCATTTAAAGCGGAAGGGGGGCAACCACCTAAGGTAACAAGTGTGGATTTATCTAATGAAACTAAACCAATACCTGCTGATGATTGAAGGCCGATAAAACAGAGATACAGACCAATACCACAACCCATAGCTACCTTAATACTCATAGGAATAACACGGGCTAGCCATTGACGAACACCAAACAAAGATAAAACAAAAAAGATGATACCTTCCAAAAAAACAGCTGCTACAGCAGTTTGATAAGGGACTTTTCCTGTACCATGATAACCAACAACTGTGTATGTAAAATAAGCATTTAAACCCATACTATATACATTATAGGTAGAGAAAAAAAAAAGATTAATATTAAATATGACCTTTTTTTTTTAAAAAGAAAAAATAAACTTACCCAGGAGCCATTCCAAGAGGCAAGTTAGATGCAACACCGAGAATAATACTAGAAATCATAGCAATAATAGAAGTAGCCATAATCATCTCGAGTTTAACTTCATAAACACAGGCCATATAATCTGGATCGTTATCACAAGCAGGGTCATCGGCAGTTGGCACACAAACACAAGTGCCTCCACTTGAAGAAATAATGGAAGCATTGACAGAAATAATATAAGCCTATACATAATATACATAAAATAAATAAATATATACACATATAAAGACTGCATTATTACTATATTATATTCGTTATTACCATAGCAAAGAAAATAGTGATACCCGCTCGAAGTTCAGTTGTAAACTTGGTACCCTTTCTTTCTCTTCTATGTCCAGAGTTCTCTAATTGGAAATACTTTCCAATAAAAGAGTGAGCCACTTTATCATTTAATTTATCTATCCAATTTGACATAGTAAAGATTCTGTTGTTGTAGTAATATTACAACAAACTGTAATAGCTGTTTTGTTATTGATTTCCTTTTTTTAAAGAAAAACTAATGGCTAAAAAAAAAAAAAAAAAAAAAAAAAAAAAAAAAAAAAAAAAAAGAAAATGATTTTCAGTTTTCAGGTAATAAAAATTGAAAGCAAGCGTCACTTGTACTGTTTCTAAAGAGTAAACCAATTAAAATTTTTCCTTTATCTTTATCTCTTTTTTTTTTTAATTTTATTTTCAGTATTAATGGAAACTAATCAAATCAGTTGATTGATTGATAATTTACATTAAGCTCTTTCTTAAATCGTTTACCAAGATTTTATAATTATGCAACTAACAGAACCTATGGTAAAGGAAATAACCTTTCCTTTTTTTTTTGTTATTTTATTTTTTCCTTTTTTTTTCGCTAATTAAGCTTCTTATTGCTCAGTTCTCTCAAGTTATGTAACTCACAACTAACTCAAAGCGGAGTTGTTTCTTATTATTCTTAACTTTGTTTTGACAAACTAGAATTTATAGTGGTGAATTTCTTTTC
This sequence comes from Cokeromyces recurvatus, assembly GCF_025118155.1. Taxonomy (NCBI): domain Eukaryota; kingdom Fungi; phylum Mucoromycota; class Mucoromycetes; order Mucorales; family Mucoraceae; genus Cokeromyces; species Cokeromyces recurvatus. Next base: position 392,692 of record NW_026251409.1, on the reverse strand, counting down.
CTAATGTATACCTTTTATAACATTAATATGAATAGTTTAATGTTATTAAAAGTGAGCAGTCTTTCAAGTTTCTTTTTTTTTTTTTTTTTTTTTTTTTTTTTCATTAAAAATTTTACCCTATCAAGTTCTATTTTTTTTTACGTGTAACAATACACCTTTTTATCTGAAACTAAATAAACAAACAGTTAAATCATTCCCTTTCTTTTTTTTTTCCGCTAAAAACATCAATACTTGGCATAGCAACACATTGTATTTATTAATAACATGTAAAGCCAAAGATTATATTTTATTGCTAAGTAACTGGAAAAAAAAAGAAATAATATTTATTAATAGTCAATTACGAATTATAAATCATTCATCTTTAATACATAAATAAAGACCATAAAAATAGGATTTTTTTTTATTTCATCACTATAATTAGCCTTTTTTTTTTTTTTTTTTTTTTTTTTTTTTTTTTTTTGCAGTTGCTAGCATTTATATTTGAACACAGGCGATCAATCAGTAATACGATCGTGTGTTGAATTAAATTAAGAATAATAATTACATATTTTAGAGCCTGCAGCTTGTTTATATTCTTGTTATTAGGAAGAGAAGAATGATTGTTTAATGGACTATTCTATTATCCTACCTTTGTCAATTATTTACAAAGTTACCCCTTATTTTATTCTGATCATCAGAAAGTATTTTTTTCTTTTAATAATGCCTTTAAATTACGAAACATGATACGTAATGTCCGGGAGACCCAAAGTAAGGATATAGATGTATGTGCTTACTAAATTCAAAATATATTTATTGTCACAATTTTTTTTTATATTATTTATATCTAACGAACGAACAACTATGGTGTAGCTTAAAACTCATTTTTAATATTCATATTAAATTTAAAATCCTTATTTAAGATATGAATAGTCAAATTGAACACGCTATTTGGATCTAATTTGTCCTTTTTTTTCCTTTTTCTTTTTCTTTTTTTTTTTTCTTTTTTTTTTTTTTTTTTTTTTTTTTTTTTTGACAGCTGAAATACGACAATGAAAAGCTTCTCCTAAGATATCATGTATTATGATGTTATCAAAAATAGTATATGACACATAGATGTAATAAATTCAAATAATGACCGGATTATTGATACGCGTATATATATATATATTTTTTGTCAATAATAACATTGGAAAAGTATATAGTAAAACTGCGGTCAAGAGTAGTAACCATAGTTATATATTAAAAGAATAAATAGCTACAATCCTACCTTTTCTATTGTAAAAACAAAAAAAAATATTAGCTTAGCTAATTATTGTCACTACACCTTAATACTTCTAGTAGTTAATTTATTATTATTCGAGAGTATCATTTTGAAACACATAACCTATCTTTTTAAAAATAGTAATACTAACTCCAGGAAAACTTACTAATAAAGGAAGCTCTTGAATTTATCCAATCCGATTCTTCTGCCAAATAATTCAAATTCATATTAGCTAATCTTATACGTGTTAACCAGTTGTTAGTTAGTTAGAAGAAGATAGAATTTATATGAAGCTAATTTAAGAGGCTTCACTTTTATATCATAATCATTGTACAAGATAGTTCTGAAGAACACATAACCTTTGATTTCATAAGCTTTGTCAATTATACCAAGAAGTTCCATTTCAACAAACACCCAATTATAGCTTCTTTTTTTAGTCATTTAACTATACTGACTGCAAAGTTCTTTATTAATTCAAGTTTATTACTCTACTACTGAAAGCCTCTAATAATATATCCATTATTGACAAAGTCAATAAACTAAACTTAGTGAAAAAAATGAAGGTAGATTTATGCTTTAAAATCAGGATTAAATAGATTTATGCTCTCCTGCTGCCTTTGATTGCATAAATAGTTACTTTATGTTTTCTCTCCCCCCTTTTTTACCCCCGTATGCTGATGAGATTTTTATATTATATCTAATCCCATTGCAAAACAAAACCATTTTAATGATAACAATTCTGCGCCTCTCTTTATTGCATATGCCTTTATTATATCTTTTTTCTTTTTTAAATAATTAATTCAGTTGAATAATTTATATCACACACACTGCTCATTAAGCACATCAGTAATAAAAATAAATAGTTTTCTTGAAAATATTTTTATACTAATTTTTTTTTTTTTTTTTTTTTTTTTTTTCATGATCTCTGTTCTTTTATAAATTAAAATGGATCAATCAATTATTGAGCTTAAGACTAAAGACAATTTAGACATTCGACAGCGTCCTAATACTACATATATGCTTAATGAAGATATTCCTCATGATTCGAGTGATGAAGATGAAATAGACATGGATAAAGAAAAAAAATTACTTCGAAAACTAGATTGGCGTATTGTTCCCTGGATATTTTGGCTTTATTTTTTATCTGTGGAAGATCGATCTAACGTTGGATATGCAATGACAATGAATAAATCAGAAAAGCATACTTTAATGGATACAGCAGGATTAACGGGTCACGAAAACAATATTGGACTTGGCCTATTTTATGTCGCCTATATTGTAAATATGCCCATATATAATATGCTCATTTAAGTCTTCATATATTTACACATGTATTTTTTTTTTAAAAAAAAAAAAGATCTTTGAAGTGCCGTCTAATTTGATGATGGCTCATGTGAATCCTGCTCATTGGATTGCACGAATCATGATTACCTGGAGTATAGTCACTGGATGCATGGCAGCCATTTCTAAACCTTGGCATTTCTATTTATTACGTTTTTTATTAGGAGCATTTGAAGCGGGATTTTGGCCAGGTAAAAGAAAAAAAAAATACAGACATTTATACAAGTAGTATAACTAATATATTCATATTTAGGCATTAGTAAATTTTTTTCTTTCTTTCTTTCTTTAACATATATAGTAAATATTTATTATAATAGCTTATTATAATACATTATGGTACAGACCAGAAGAAATATCATCACGTATTGGTGTTACTTATTTGGCTGGACCTGCTTCGGGTGCATTTGGAGGACTTATTTCAGCTGGAGTGCAATTAATAGATACTCGTGGTAATTTATATGGCTGGCAATGGCTATTTTTAATTTCTGCTATTATATCTATTATTTTTGGACTTGCTACTATCTTTTATTTACCTTCAACGCCTGAAAAGTCTACTCGATTTTTAAATGAAGACGAACGTACACGTGTTAAAAAGAGACTTGAGAATTCGACAGTAGTACGACGACCAAGGTCAACAGAGAGTGTTGAAGAACGTAACATGAAACGTAATCTAAAGCAAGTATTCGGAGAATTGAGGGATTTTAAAGTATGGCTTTTTTGTGTACTGTATTTCACACCTGTAATGGCAGCTACCTCTTTAGGCTATTTCTTACCTAAAATTGTTCAAGAAATCGGTACATTTAATTCAATCCAAGTCAGTTTAATGAGTATCCCTCCTTATGTCTTTGGTATGATGATGGTCTATATTATTACTCGATTAAGTGATTATTATAAAAACCGAGGCTGGTTTATTATTGGATCTTCCTGTGTGTCCTTCATTGGATTTTGTATCTTGAGTTTTACAAAGCCTGTTGCTGCACGTTATTTCGGATTAATGGTTGTAGCAGCCGGTACTTACCCAACTGTACCTTTGGTAAGATGATTAAAGTTATGAGTTGAAATAATAAGGAGTAACTTATAGATTTATATGAAATATAGAGTATGGCATGGACAGCTAATTCAAAAGAAGATCCTGTAGCTGTTGCTTCAGCAACGGGTATTGTATCTTCTATTGCCAATTTTGGTGCCTTAATCTGTACTTTCGCTCTTTATTCAGGTTGGCCATCTGATGCACCTAGATATATTGGCTCTAATATGATCAATGCTGGTGCAATGCTCCTTGCTGCTCTAGCTGCTTTCTGTTTAAGAATTCATTTGTCCAAGTTAAATAAGCAAATCGAAAAGAATGGCTCTATTGGAGAAAGAGCTTATCCTTATATTTTATAATTTCATCTCCCGAATTTCCTTCCTTTTTTTTTTTATATGTTCACACGATCTTCTTTATCCTATATCTTTCTTCTTCCCTTTCTTTCTTTATTAATGTTACTATCAAGCTTATTAAGTAAAAGATTAATTCTCAATCGTGCCCAAGCCAGATACTTTACCACAGGTATATTATAATATAATGCTATTTGCATATTATTATATTATTTATATACATGTATATATGTATATATATAAATATATATTTTAAAAAAAAGAGAAGAAGCAGTTTTTGGCTGTTCTTAAAGATTATAAAGACCCTCAATGCCTTGAACGTCGAATGGGGATACGTGATAAGCACTTTTCAGAGATTCGTATTGCAAAGAAGAATGGAGGTATAATAACGTGTGGTGCACTTTTAGATAACCATGAAGTAAAGAAGATAGTTTGTGTATATAAATAGAATGTTAACGATACTTGAATAGTCTAGTAAAATGGAAGGAAGCTTTGTATTGTATAATGCTGACTCTATTGATGAAGTAGAGCAATTGATTAAAAATGATCACTATTATAAGACCAAAGTTTGGGAAAAGTGGGAGATTTATCCGGTGAAATGGTAAAGTAGCCGTATATAAAATTACCCTTTGACATAAAATAATTACTTATTTAATATGCAATTTCACACTGCAGTGCTTCTATCTAGTTCATACAGCATTAAAGTCTTTAACTATTTTATATCAAATAAATAATAGACTCAAAAACTTTCAATTTTTTTTTTTGGGGAATTAACTATAAAATAATATGTCTTTTTTTTTTTCTTTCATTTCTTCACCTTATGTACTTATACATGATCAAATCATTCATTGAAATTGGCTCGAAGATAATACAGTGTATGTGACTATCTTTTCAAAGAAATATTTAAACACACTCTCTCCCTCTTTTATTTTTTTATTTTTTTTTTTTTATATACACATATATCTATCTATTCTCCTTAAACAAATATTTATACGCGATCAAGACATACAATATATAATGTCACTAGTCGATAAAAAGAACAACGAAGAAAAACCACCTGCTTCTTTAAAGCAAATTCTCGAACGATCCAAATTAACTAACAATAAAATTCTTCCAAAAGAATTGCCATTTATTGAAAGAGGATTAAATCAAATTGAATCACAATCAAAGAAACTCTCTGTAAAAACAACAAATACTGATGAAGGAGTAGATATTAGAGCGTAAATATTTCACATATATAATTTTAACGTTCAAGTAATATAAACGATTAAATGAAATATGTATTTATATAATAGACATTACTTTTTAGCACAAGGAGGAGTAAATACACAAGTATTGATAAAAGAATTAGGAACCATTCATTTGGGTGGACTTGAACATCGACAACCTATTCAAGATACCAATGTTGAAGGCTATTTGGAACAAAAGAATATAGAGACTATAATGAAAATTATACAAGATGAACGTCAAGAAGTAAAGTATTTAAACATGTCATTTATACAAAATAAGCAAGCTTATCTTTTATTTATTTAGATTGTTGATAATACGAACGATTCATTTAAAAAGGATATAAATGCTTACTGGGACAATTTATTAAATAATACATTTAAAGTAAATGAGGTTGAAGAAACTACATTAAATCTTTCAAAAGCTAAATTTGATCAATCTCTTGTGGCTAATGCTATTGTTGGTATTTATGATTAAATAAAATATACACATACACATACATATTGAAAACAGAAAAATTGTGTCATTATCTTGAAATATTATATACAAAACAGTGATTCAGAATATCAAAAAGCATTCCTTCTAACCACTAAAAAAAAAAAAAAAAAAAAAAAAAAAAAAAAAAAAAAGAGACATTTATTTGATTTTAAAGGGCAGAATCATACTTCCCCCAAAAAAATAAAATAAAATAATATAAGCTAAAAGGAATATATTAGATAATATTGACACTTGAATGCCTAGATAAAAAAGAAAATCTAAGATTGGATAAAGTTTATTTTTCTGGTCGATATAGTTTATCCACTTATTAAGCAGTAAAAGTAATTCACAAAAAAAAAAAAAAAAAAAAAAAGAATATTTCGCAGTATCATTCGTTCCACACAGCCTGGGCAAAACAGTATTTTCCCCCTTTAATTCCTTTTTTATTTTTCCCTTTTTTAATTGCTTATATCAACTTGTTTTTATTTTTCCAAGTTTTTATTTATAAGCTAAAATACCTACGAATAAAATATATAGTTGAAAAAATAAATAAATAAATAAATAATAATACTGTGTATTTTATCATATATCCCGGATAGCGACAACAGCTAAATATATACGACGACAAAAAAGAAAAAAGAATAAAAAAAAGCCATTTTAACACATAATGTCTAATTCTGGATCGACTGGATCAATTACAGATTCAACTGGATTCAGTATGTTGGGTGATGCTTTACAAATACCAAATTATCATTTTAAAGCTGCCCCGATACCGAGTTTAGCCCATGGTGAAAGTGTGGATATTGTTTTTGGCTATAGGTAACCTGTTAATAAAAAAAAAAAAAAAAAGAAAAAAAAAGAAAAACAAAAAAAAGAAAAAAAAAAAAGATAATTTATTTATTACTATGTAGAATATCAAATAAAAAACCAGTGGTGGCTAAAATGTCTCCTAATTCATTAAGACTTGAAAGAGAATATTATATCATAAAAAGATTATATCAACTGAGTGATGGATCATCTTTTTTAGGTACGTATTGATTATATAAATATAGAAGAGTGCGGAGTTACTCATTTAATAGTTATTATATAGTTCGACCTTTAGAATATATTCATTTACCAAGTGGATTAACTATAGTTATTTACGCTGATGAAGGACAGAACTATTTAGAATATAGTAAACGGCAATCCGATGAATCAAATAATTCAATTACATCTAGAGCAACAGCTTATTCAGATAGAAGCTCAGTTAGCGATCATTCAATAGAGAAACGCTATCGTTCGTTTCATTATGATAGTAGCAATATATTTATGGATTATAGCAGTAATTTTAATAGTAATAATATCAGTCATTATTATCAACCTTTACCTTCTGCAGGTTTACCAAATAATGGTCCTATTTACGATCTCAGTACATTTCTCCGTTTTGCTATCAAGTGTACAGATTGTTTGGAATTTATTCATCGAAATAATGTTGTGCATGGGGAGATTAGATTATCTGCATTTCAATGGACTGGTGAAGACTCAGCAAGAGTGAAAATGTGGAATTTTGGTTCTGGAACAAAATCTCTTGAGACTTATCTTACAAGTGAAGGTTGGAGAAAGACTGCAAATAATAAGGAATCTATGGAAATGTTACAGAATCTATTGGTTTATGTAAGTCCAGAACAAACCGGTAGAACAACCTATGTCCCAGACCATCGTTCAGATATTTATTCATTGGGTATCGTTTTTTTTGTATTATTAACTGGAAAAAATCCATTTGATGGTGGCCCATTAGAAATATTGAACAGTATCTTGAGTAAAAAAATACCGCTTATTCATGAGATCCAACTAGAAGTGCCTGAAGTAGTTGCTAGAATTGTTGAAAAAATGACAAATAAGGTATTAAAGTGAATTATGTGGCTTTGTGTAGGAGAGAGTTTTTTTTTTCTTACCGTATACATATTTATATATTTGTATATATTATCATTATTTCTAATCAACTTCTTTTTCTTCTTCTAATGTACATATTATAGTCACCAGATGAAAGATATAATAGCGCTTATGGTATTAGAGCTGATTTAAAAGAATGTCTAAAACGTTTAAAGTTTGCTTCTGAAACTAGTTATGAAGTAAAAAAGAAGAAAAAAAAAAGAAAAGAAAAGTAGGAGTAGGGTCATAGTACTAATGTTATATATAAATATATACTTTTTATGTAGGTCATTGAATCCTTTCCTTTAGCAGAAAAAGATGTTGCTTCAGTTTTTACATTACCTAAAGCGATTTATGGACGTCAGGGAACTATTGTTGAGATGAATTATATTATACAACGTGTAGCTGGTGTATACAAAACAATGAAAAATCGTAAAGACAAATCATATTCTACAGGCTCTACATTACCTACAATCACAAGTGGAGGTGATTTTCATATAAGTAATGCAAGTGTAAGTGATAATACTAGTGACCATTTATCAGGTAATGAAGGTAGTGTAACTAACGGAGCCATCAATACTGGTACAAAATCAAATACCTCCCCAAGCTATTGTAGTGGATTTGATGGAAGTGATATATCTAGTGGGAATGGTAGAGTACAAAGTATAAAACAGGGTGTTGAAATTGTTTGTATTTCTGGCCCTGGTGGTGTAGGTAAATCTACTTTATTTAATGCCGTTCAAAATGTAGCTAGGCAGCATGGGTAAATATTAAATACAGAATGAATTATTATTTTACTGACGATAAATATTTTATAAAGTTATGTTGCATCAACAAAATTTGATTCACGACATAAAGTACCTTATAGCTGTATACTAAAATCTCTTTCTCAAATTTTGCAGCAAGTTTTATCCGAGTCTGAGGAAGAAATTCATGCATTTTATAACCATCTTAAAACACACCTAGGTTCCCAATTTTGTAAAATCGAACTTTTAGCCGATCTAGTACCTGAATTAAAGCCATTGTTAGACCCAGTTGATAGTGAGGATTCAGAAGAACCTATTGATCAAATTCATTTGGATAATGTTGAAACTCGTGTTCGTTTTCATAATTTATTTGTTGAAGTATTTCGAGCTTTAACTCAATGGCGTATGGTGACTTTGGTAAGATATATAGATGAATTAATTATTTTAATATAGAATCTGTTTTATTTAATATATATATTTATATATATATATATATTTTCTTTAACGACATAAGTTTTTGGATGACCTTCATTTAGCAGACGAGCCATCATTGGAATTAATTGAAAGTATGATTGGTTCTCGTTTAAAGCTTTTACTTTTTATTGCCTTTAGAGATCAAGAAGCTACTCCACAACTAGAAAAACTTCTTACAAATGAATATGCTGTATTTCATAATCTTCCAATTGATGCACTTGATTTTGATTCGTTAGTTGACTATGTGAGTGATGCTCTTCATAGACCTTTGGATGTAGATCGTGATTCTATTTTACCCTTAGCAGATATTGTGTATAAGAAGACTCGAGGTAATGCTTTTTATACATCCCAACTGCTAGCTACACTTGAGAAGAAGAAAATGATTTTCTTCAACTGGGAAGAAAATGAATGGGATTATAACCTGGCCGATATTCAACAAGTAATTATGTCCAAGGATGGCGCTGAACGTGATGCTGAGTTGGATATTAGCTTTTTAGTAAATCGATTAAAGGAATTACCATTAGATGGTCAACGTTTGCTTAAATGGGCTTCCTTTGTAGGTGATACATTTTCTTGGAATACCGTCAAATATTTAATGCTACATTCAGATCCTGAATCAGAGTTTTCTGATTCTGACGCAGCCAATTCAGAAATAAATTCACAAGCAGTGGATGATGATGATAATAGCTCATCCGAGTCTATGCACCATAAAAATATTCAACATCCATTGATCAAATTTTCTATGGCCAATAATGAAGCACAATCTTCCTTAACAGCATCAACATCTATCACGTCAAAATCAAGTCAAAGAACACTTTTTCGATCAGCTTCGCGTAAATTGTATAATCCTATCAATGGTTTGCAAGCAGCTTTACAAGAGGGTTATATCTTACCACTTGAGAGTGATGAGTTTAAATGGTCGCATGATCGTTATTCGCAAGCCGCTATGGAACTTGCTAATCCAAAAAGTAGGGAAAAGATCCACCTTAAGATTGCTAAATATCTTATGCAAGAAGAGAATGCTGATAATTTTCTTATTGCTGACCATTTGCTCAAGTCTATGAAATTGATATGTGTGTCAGAAAATAAGGCAATGTATAGGAATATATTATACGAGGCAGGCAATAAGGCTCGTGCATCAGGTGCTCATAAAATGGCCTTCTCTTACTACAAAGCAGCCATTTCTTTATTAGAATCTGATTGTTGGGAAGGCGAAAAATACAGCCGAACACATTATCTTTACACCAATGCTGTTTCCCTCAGTTGGGTTGTCGGTGAATATGAAACAACTGAGAAATACCTTGAGGCTATTTTTAAACATACAACGGATCCTATGGATCGCGTAATAGCCTATCGTATTCAGCACAAGTATTTTTTCTCTCGACAAATGCATGAAGAAGGTGCTCAATCTTTACGTAACTGTCTTCAAGAACTCAATATTGATGACTTCAATTTTAATATCACTCGTGAGGAACTTGATAAACAGTACCAACTCGTGATAGGCATGATTAAGGAGATAGGTATTGAAGAGATGCGAAAATTGAATCTATGTGAGGATCCAAAGTTAAGATCGATTATGAGTATCCTTGAGGAGATGTGCACAAGTGCATATTGGCTTGGCAATCAAACTGAAATGTTTTATTATGCTGTTAAAATAGTTTATTACTCACTGACTCAAGGTATCTCATCTGCAACAGGTGTGGCTTTGACATTTTTGAATCTTTGTGCTGTTGAATTTTATGATGAATACAGCTTTGGTGAGGAACTAGGTGCGGCAGGCGTTACGATATCCGAAAAATATGGTAGCAATAACGAAAAAGGTCGTGCCCTCTGTCTCTATAATATTTTTGGGCTTGTATGGAAACACCATCAACGTGAATCCATTGCTGCTTATCGCCAAGCACTACGCTACTCATTGTCAGCAGGTGATCGTATCTACGCTTCCTTTTCGCACTTGCATATAGTAGATATGCTGTTTTACATAGGTAATAATTTATCGGATACACTAGCAGAAGCAGAAAGTTGTTATGATGATATTCATAACTGGTCTTCATCTGCTGATATCAATATCTTGATCATGAGTGTGATTCGTACAATTAAAGCATTACAAGGTCATACCTTTCATAACACACCTGAGGAAATCTTTAATGGAGATGATGGTTTCTGTGACAGTCATTTTATTGCTGAAAGTTGTAAACAGAGTCCAAGTCCAAATGTCCCCTTAAATTGGTATGATTCTTTCCGTATGCTGCCACTTGTACTATATGGACATTACAACTATGCTATCGCTACAGGTTATATGTGTATTCGTGGCATGCACAATCATCCATCTCATCGACATACTCGTATGGTTGTTTATCTACATTCACTGGCTATTCTTCAAAAGATACGTGTAGAGCGAGAAGAACTATCCCAGGAAGAAATTAATATGTATATAGAACGTATCGAGGCTAACCAAGCTATACTGAGACCATGGATGGAACATTCCCGCATTAATTATGCTATGTGGTATACTTTAGTAGAGGCAGAGAAGGTAGCCACACTCTCCAACGATTTGGCTAAAGCAGTTCGACTTTATGAAGATGCCATTGATCAGGCACGTGAAGGTGATTGGTTTTTAGAGTTATGTATCTGTCATGGATATCTTGGTGGGTTCTATGAACGTTCCGGTTTAAAGAATGCAGCTTATGGTATGTTAAGGAAGGCAATTGACTTGTATGTTCATCATGGATCTTATGGTAAAGCACAACAATTAAGTACAAAATACACTACCCTATTGACAGAATATGATGATGGTCGTATTGAATCTCATGACACTGGTGTCCAAACTGATCCATTTCCTTTCTTGGGTCCTCAAGGAACCTGGAGTACATCTTCACTGGGTGCAGTCAATACTGTTAATGAACCGTTTGTATCAGAAACAATCCCCCCTGTTACAACTGAGCAAACATTGCTTACTCTAGATATTCTTGATATGGCTTCTATTCTTAAAAGTTCTCAAGTTATTTCATCCGAGGTCAAGTTTGACAGTTTACTTAAATCGATGATGTCTATCATCTTGGAAAATTCAGGCGCAGATTGTGGAGCAATTATTGTTAAGGAAGAAAAATACGGTATGTGTGCTTATGGTAGTCAGCAAGAGGGCTCTATGACCTTTGATCCTCCTCGTCCCCTTATGGATGATGATGAATTAGTCTCAAGCCGGATCATTCATCACACAATTAACACTGGAGAAAGTATTTTTATTCATAACATAGATCAAGATGCAAGATTTGCAGTGGGCCCATGGTATAACCGTGTTGGTAACAAATCTGTCATCTGCATGCCCATCACGCACAAGAGTGCTCTTGCCGGTTGTTTATTCTTGGAGGGCTCAAGTGGCATCTTTACTCAACGCCATATTACTGTCCTTAGCCTTTTATGTCAACAAATGGGTATCTCTATCACAAATGCTTTCCTGTTTAAGTCTGTACAACGTGTGACGATGGCGAATATGCGCATGATTGAAATGCAAAAGAAGGCATTAGAAGATGCAAGAAAGAGTAAAGAGGCAGCCGTTCGTGCTACACGCCTTCGAGAAATATTTCTTGCTAACATGAGTCACGAAATCCGGACACCCTTTTCTGGATTTTATGGTATGATTTCACTATTAGCAGAGACAGAATTAGACCCTGAACAACGCGATTTGGTGAAAACCGCAAAGGAATCCTGTGAGATCCTTTTACAGATCATTGATGATCTTTTAAATTTCTCTAAATTGCAAGCAGGCAAGGTAACACTAGATTTAGCTCCTGTAATAATAGAAGATTTGATCGCTGATGTGGTTGAGATGCTGATTGCTATGGCTATTCAAAAAAATATCAATATTGCCTATATGATAGCTGATAATGTACCTACCGTTGTTATTACTGATGGAAATCGTCTAAGACAGGTTCTGATTAATTTACTTGGTAATGCTATCAAGTTTACACATGAAGGTGAAATTCGAATTAAATGCTCTTTGGATACAACAACAAAGATTGCTTCAAACGATCAAGTAGCATTGCTATTTGAAGTCATTGATACAGGTATTGGTATTAGTAACGAACAAAGAAAGGTCCTCTTTGAGCCATTCTCTCAAGTGGACGGTAGTACAACACGCAAGTATGGAGGCACTGGTCTTGGGCTCTCTATCTGTCTTCAACTTGTTGAGCTCATGTCTGGTTCAATCAATGTCTCTAGCGTCCCTGGTAAAGGATCCGATTTTTATTTTAGCATTCGAGTATCAAAGTTTCATTTGCAAGCTGGCGGTAAAAACCCTCAAATTGAATCCTATTTTGATGAGCGCAAAGTATTACATCAATACTTATCCTCACTCAAAGTGTTGGCTATTTCCAGATATCCAGCTACAATTGATATGATTCGATTTATTTTAACAGGTATTAGAGTAGATGGTGCAAATGAAATAGAAGACTTTAAGAGATATTTAAAGCAAACAAAATATGATATTATTATTGTGGGACTTTATATGAATCCAGATAATACCACTACACAACTATCCAACTCTTGGCTTGAAGAGGCAAGCATCATCAATAAAGATTGTTTAATCATCATCATGAATTATCCTGCAGGTGGTTTAGTAAATGGGAAATCAGGCTTAATTGATCATATTTCGAACCAGAAGCTTTCTTGTAAAGCAATTCGTATGGCAGTACCTTTAAGACGACTTAAACTATTAAGAACAATTGGTGAAGTACTAGATAAGAAATTACCCAAACTTGTTCCCAACAATACTCGACCAACGACAGCCAAACTTATTACGGATGAAGAACGAAACTTATTCAGTACAATGAATATTTTAATTGCTGAAGGTAAATAATAACAATACATGTATAAAAAAATTTCCCTAATTTTGCCTTATAATATAATCATCATCATTAGATAATCCTGTTGCACAGAAATTGTTATTAAAGCAACTTACTCGACTTGGCTTCCAAGTTGAATGTGCAAATAATGGGTTAGAGGCTGTAAATGCATGGATCAATCATCCCGAAAGTTATTTTACAATGGCTTTCTTTGATCATCATATGCCAAAGGTAACACACACAAAATATCTATCTTGAAGGAGATAATATTATTAATGTTATTAATGTTATTAATGTTATATATATACATATATGTATATGTATATATAGTGCGATGGTGTTGCTGCTACTAAAAAAATTAGAGAGATAGAGGATGAAGAAAAACGAACAAGTCGACTTCCTATTGTAGCCTTAACAGCTGATGTTCAAGAAAGTGCAAGACATATATGTATCAATGCAGGAATGGACGGGTAAATATATATACATCTGTTATTGTAAAAAAAAAAGTGCCATAAAATAATACTAACTACTGTGTAAAATAGTTATTTAACTAAACCATTAAATCAAAAAATACTTGCTGAATCATTGAGAAAATATTGTCAACCTTCTTCATCTAATAATGATACAAGTGAAAAAGCAAAATAACAGGTGTATTCTCTTTAGTTTATATTTTCCCTTTTTGTACAATAATAATTTGTATTATATGCCGCCCCCCCTTTTTTTTTCTTTAGATTTTTTATTATAATTATGTAATAGCTAAGATTATAAGTAATAATGTATGCAGTAAGCAATAAAGTCACAAGCACGAGTTTATAATACACAATAACTTATTACTATATTTATAACAAATGTTTTCCTACCTTCTCCTTTCTTTCTTTCTTCCTTTTTAAAAGAACCTTTTTTTTTTCTTAAATGATATAATATTTCTTCCTGTGTGTCTTTCTTTTTTTTTTTTTTTTTTTTAAATGATTTTTACATTAAAATTCATCACCATCTATCTATTAGGTGGACTTACATTTATTCCATTTGTTTTATTATCTTTATATATTTATCATTTTGTACATAAACGTATTATATATCTAACAACAACCAATCAACAATCTCATTCTATTAAGCCAAACAAATTAGAAAAACAGAGTAAGCACCTCGATTTAAGCAACGATGATAAAGGCTATTTGCTATATAAAGTAGGATGGTTGAGGGTATTACGAAATGAAGAGGAACCAACAACAACAGAGTCTATAATAGGGGAGATAGTAAAGAATTATATTTCCGGTAAAAATAGACGAGGAGGAGGAGAAGGAGAAGGAGGAGGAGAGATGATGACGAATAATGGTTATTATTTTTCAGTGCTTAAATATAATACTCTTTACTTGTACGAATCGGAGAAACAACTCGATTGTAAGGGAGTCATTAATTTGAGTAACTATACCGTCAAGACACATCCTCCTGGACTCGAGGATTTTGAACTCTTTTCAAAGCCACATTTAATTAAATTAGAGGGGAAAGAAAATGATTACTATATCAACTGTCATAAATGCATTGAAAAGGAGGATTGGTTTTTTATCTTTCTTCGTGCTTCTAAATACTCTTCTTCACAACGAGAAGAAGATAATACAAATAGGGCCCACTACTATTTTAATCAGTCAGATATGAATCATTTAATTAAACGAGTTCATAGTGATGAATATCATTATCAAACACAATGGTTCAATGCCATCCTCGGTCGAATCTTTCTAAGTATCTACCGTACACAAGATATTAAAGACACACTCTATAAAAAAGTCATCACAAAACTCGATAAGATAAATGCAAAACGACCTCCCTTTTTAGGTAAAATCACAGTTCGGTCCGTTGACCCAGGCCATTCCTTGCCTCGTTTTACGCATCCTAAATTACTCAGTTTGAGTCCAACTGGTGAATTATCAGCAGAGGCTCATATGCAATATGATGGTGGATTTCGTATTGAAATCGAGACTGTATTAAAATGGAAATACTCGGACCGACTTAAACCACTCACGATGGACCTCATCCTAGATATCACTTTAAAGGAAATTCAAGGTAAAATGCTAATGAAGATTAAGGAACCACCTACAAATCGTTTCTGGTATGCGTTCTATGAATGTCCTAAAATGGAATGGAAGGTAGAACCTGTTGTCTGGGAGAAGCGTGTAGGCTATTCGGTCGTTGTAAAGGCAATTGAAACAAAGATACAGGAATTCATTACGGAAACGATGGTGGCGCCTTATTTTGATGACATCGTCTTTTTCCCGACCAAAAATGGCATGGGTGGTATCTTTGAAGAAGAAATAAAAGATGAGATAGTGATTCCAACAGTCATAGAGAATCAACAGAAAAATATAAAAACTGCTAAAGATAGACATAAAGAAGACGAAGCATTATTAAAGACGGCAAAGTCTTTACCTGAATTATTCTCTGCTACTGTGCCTGATCGTCAACAACAGCAACAGCAACAGCAACAGCAACAGCAACAGCAGCTTTCAAAACTACGAACTCAGCATATCATGGCATCAAAAAGCACTGACATTATTGTTACTTCATTATCAGCGACATTCAACAATAATACATTATCATTCCCCGAATCTTTATAATAGTAATAACAATAATAAATTTCTTTCTGTAGTATAAAAGAACAATCATTTACATTGGTAACAATGGAATGTAAATAAAAAAACTTAAAGACGAAAACTATTATCAGATAAATATTAATAATTTCTTTTACACTATATAATTTTTATTTCCTCTTTTATTTTTCTGCTGTTAAATGTACAAAAAAAATATTAATACACATCAAACAGCAACATAGCCACCACTACCACGACGACGTGACATGACAGAATCAACAATATGTCCAAAGAGCTCCTATAGAAATAGGGTAAGTATACGTCAACATTTATATAAATGGTATTGTATATTTTACTCTAATAAGGTATGGAAGTTCAAACCAGAATTCTATTATTATCACATTATGTATGTAAGTCACATTTATCCAACATGTGATAATATTATAACCAACTTACCTCGATGAGGAATAAGATCAAATCCTCTTGCATTATACACTTTATAATTATAAATCATTCCACCAACAAAATAAACAGCCATCGATACAAATACTATGGTGAAAAAGATAGAAATACCTGACATACCCTTCTTTTCATTATCATTGTTTTTATCATCATTTTTAGGCTCTTTAGGTTCAGGCGCCTTTTCACTAGCCTTTGTACTATTAAAATAAAAAAAAAAAAGAGAAAATTTATCATTGATTCCAATATATACAAGTCATATTACTACTTACGCGCATGCAAATACAGTTTTCCAGTGAAGACTTAAAACATTATTATTATAAGAAATGATGGTAGGCGGCATTGGATCTTTCTATTTTGTTTCATTAGTTTAATTAACATTTTTTCTATTTTAAATTCTTACGTCACGAGATTGAGATTCATCACATTGTAAGGTAATTAATGCAGATTGAGCTTTATCTCCAAATTGACCTCCATTTAAAGTCAAAACATATTCATATCCACCTAAATGATTTTAATTTGTGTATGTTTTTAGAGAAAGTTAATAAAACATCCTTTTTTTTCTTTTATATCATCAACTATTTAGTTCTATTTTATCATTACTTTTTGTCGCATCCTCTTCAGGTTTAATTGGTTTAAATTCAGGATTTAATTTACTATTTGTTTTAGGTTAATAAAGACGATATTTCGTTTTCTCTCTCTCTCTCTCTTTCTTTCTTTTTTTTTTCTTACATATAATACTTACTCTTCAGCATCTCTAGCAATTGTTTGCACAATGTCAATACTTTCTTTATTATCCTTGATATGAATTGTTCTTCTACAAATAAGCTTATGCAACCAAATAGTTTAAGTTTATACACTTGTCTAATATGCAAATATAAAGAAAAATATATATATCTTTTTTTTTAAAAAAAACACTTACAGATCCTTTTAAACAATTTTCGTTATTTGAATCATCGGGAATAGGAAGAACATTACACAGATTAACTTGAGTATAAATAGAAGTTGTAGAAGGAGGAGTAGATGTATTTTGATAAATATCAAATTCCCTAAACGTATTTAATAATTTAATTTAATTTATTATAATGATGTTGAAGTCTATTTCAATAGTTACTTGTTTAATCTCGATAGATCTAGTTGTAGATCCTTATCTTTAATCGGCTTAAATCCTGGTTCACAATAATATTGAAGTGCTAATGCAGTACTTGAATAGAATATAAAAGCTATACTAAGTAAGCTTTTCATATTCATCTATTTTTATTATTATTATTATAAAAAGGAATAAACACGTCGTCTAAATAAATAAATGATTTTAAACACAAAGATATCAAAATTGCCCGGGTCGGTTTGCTTATTTTTATTAGTTATGTGTGTATGTAGGGTATTGAAGGCCATAAAATGAATGATATTTTTATTATTGTTCATACAATTGAAGATAACAAGAACTTGAGTTGTAATATGTATACGAAAGAAGTTTAATACACAGGACTAACAACTCAAAACAAGAAGAATAATAAATACTGTCGAGAAGAAGGTTAATACTTTTAATGGCTAAGGCTTGCTACTCAAAAATTCAATGATTAAGCGTTAACCTAATAAAAAAGTCAAATCTTTAATTGCTTACATTTTGTGGTTTCTTATATGTATGTATTTGTATATGATTAATGTTATATTTTAATATTTATTATAATCTTATACAAGCGATATCTTTATTCTTTGTGGAGATGTGTACGCTTAGCACTTGGTAAACCACCCCCAGGTTGATTCCAAGATAAATAAGATTCATCGCCTAATTTTCTTGGCTTAATACAATGTCTAATTGTGAATAATAGGCCTAAAAGAATACATAAACCACCAATAGACATATAAGCAATACCCAAATAAGGATTACGGCCACCCATTGGAGTAGTGGTTGTTAATACTAGCCATTTTTGACCTCCATATTGCACTGTATCAAAATCTATTAAATAGGATGCAACTTAATATAAATCATATTCTATTGAATTCCCCCTCCTTTTTTTTTAATAAATATATTATAGTACTCATATCAATATGTATTCTCCATCGACCCGCTTCTAAATTATGTGTGTCATTTCTTGACCAAATCTTGCGAAAATCAGATAAAGCAGCCACATGCATCCAAACCATAAAACGCTCTTGTGTAGACAAATCTGGTGGAGGATACTCCTCTGTATATTCACCATTTGGATATCGAAGAGCCCAATTGGGTGGTGGTGCAATTTGTGATATTTGATACTTGGTTGGACCATATTTTCGTTTATCAGTTGGCCAAGCAATATTATGTGGACTCATAACAAATGTCTGTGAAGAAGTATCGTCAATTGATATAAGTTCTGAAGTAGTATCTATTATCATGATTTGTTAATAAAATAAGAAAGAACTATTTGTATATTTACCATTAAACATTGAATTGGCAATTAATCCACAAGGGAAAATGATCTTGCCAGCATCATTAAAGGCTAACGGATCACAACTTGTATGAAGTGTTGAACCAGATACTATGTCACCATAAAGTTGATTAGCATCAAAATTTTTTATATATTGTCGATGATTTTGATAAAATTCTGTAAGTCTATAGTACATAAAGATAGGACCCTTCATAGTTTTTGGAACAGTAAAGTCAATTGTACATTGAGGAATGCTTAAATTATTTGGATTTCCCCAACTAGGATCTAAAAAGGAAGATACGTTTTTATAATAGTATGTTGGTGCTTGTATTGTACTAATGTTGAACTTTTTATCTGATAATTGATAATTATACAGACTAGGTGCTAAATAAACTGGTCTAGTGTATTCTTTACAGTATGAATAGTTAATCATAATTTGATCGACCTTATTTAAAATGAGTAAGTATTTTATATATATATAAAAAAAAACAAAATAGCTTGGTATCTAATGACAAGTTTACTCTATTACTATTCCACCATAATAATCCACCTGTTGGGCAAAAGATAATGCCCAATATGAATAATGTAGGCAAAACTGTACGAGGTGTTAAAACTGGTTGCCATGCTGGTAATCGTTGTTGTCGAAAAGGCCCATCTTTACATTTTTTTTTTTGTTAAGAGTAAATATTTATATTTCGGGTTTTTTTTTCTTTTTCTTTTACCTTGTGGTTTTCGAGATTTCTTTTCTTCTTCACTATTTTCTTTATTTTTTCTTGCCATAATAAAAATGTATATGTAAAAAAGAAAAAAAAAAAAAAAACCGAAAATTGAAATATAAATATGAAATTCCGCTACTGCCTGCCTATAATAGAGGCATTACCAAATAATATACACAAGTAACAAGATATAAATTATTAAGTTTATTTTATACAAGTATACAAATATGAATATTTGTATAAAGTAATTTAAAAAAAGGCATTATTTAATTTATTATTATTATTCTTTTTATTTTTTTAAAAAAAAAAAAAACTTTACAAAAACAATTTAAATGATATACATAGAACAAAATTACAAAACTAAACAAAAATAGTAAAAAGAAAAGGAAGATGAATAAAAATACATTATGTAAAAAGAGGTAGAATTAAGACTGGAAAGATTTGACAATGGCTTCAATTGAACGGTTCTTAGTTTCAGGAACAAAGATCCAAGTAAAAATGAAAGCCATAAGTGCAATAGCAGCAAAGATAGCAAAGGAATAACCAGCAATCTTATCAAAGATGATAGGGAAACATTGACCAATTAAAAAGTTCATAGCCCAATTCATAGCAGTAGCAATAGCACCAACAGCAGATGAAGCATAGACAGGTGACATCTCTGATGTAATCATCCAAGGAATGGGACCAACACCAATAGCAAAGGAAACGACATAACAGAATACGGAAACAACTAAGAGAGCACCGATGTTATAAACATAACCAATGATCAAAAGAACAGAGAATATACAAGCACCAGCTTCAGCAATTAATAAAAGAGGACGACGACCCATACGATCAATTAAGAACAAGGAAACAATGGTAGATACAAAGTTAACAACGGTAGTTACAATGGCCATATATTTAGACATATCAGAATCAAAAGACATATTGAAAATAGTAGCTGAATAATACATAACAGCGTTCATACCAATCAATTGTTGAATAACATGAAGAGCAAGGACAGTGAGAGCGATGCGACGAATGACAGGATCAACAAAGATTTGAATCATGTTCATAGAGTCACGATTTATTTCTTCATTTACAACAATACCATCTTCAATTTGATTATCATAGGCATCCTTTTGATCTTCTACTTTAGAAGTAGCTGTCTCTTCTTTAGGAGATACGCTAACTGCTTGAGCAGCTGAAGTACCAAGAATACCTTCAACTTGTTCAAAAAATTCTTGATCAATATTAGCATTAGGACGAAGCTTTTGAAGACTAACACGAGCTTCTTCAATACGATTTTGAGAGATAAGATAACGAGGAGATTCAACACAACCAGACATTAAGAAAAATTGAGCAATAGCAGGAATAGCAACAATAGCATAATTGATTCTCCAGAGAGGCACCTTAGCAAGAGGAAGACCAATAACAGAAGCAAGTAAAATACCAATGACGATAGCAAATTGATTACAAGTACCCATCATACCACGAGCTTTCACAGTAGATACTTCACCTACATAAGTAGGAGTTGCTAATGAACCAAGACCACAAGAGAGGCCACAAAGGATACGACCGATAATGAACATAGCAGGAGAGACAGAGGCACCGATCAAGACAGCACCCACAATCCAACCAATATTATTAAATATAATTGTCTTTTTACGGCCAAATTTTGTTTGAATATTACCACCGAAGAAACCACCAATTAAACCACCTACACAAAAAGAAGAAACAGCAAAACCCCAAAGACTTGTATTCATAGGAAGACAATCAGGGAAAGCACTATTTGCAACATGAGCTGAACCATTTTCACAAGCATGAGTTACTTCACCAGGAATATTAGCAGATCCAATTACCCAACCATTACTAAAGGAACCAAGACATGCAATGACTACACAGTAGACCATATAGCCTGGTAATTTCATATCAATAGAATTCATTTTAATTTGTTGTTTTTTTTGGGTATTTATTATTATATTATATTAAAATTTAATAGATATTAGAATATTATTTTATAGAACAAGTTGTACATCTTTTGAAAACGGGAAAAAATGTGCCAGTATATATACTTATTTCAAAAAAAAAAAAAATTGATCCCAGAATATTTTGTTTCTCCATAATCTACCCCACGTACAAAAACGGAAATAGCATCTTTAATACCCGAAAACTGAGATTTTAAAATTTATTTTATGTAAGAACCAGTCAAATTTGTCTATCAAACCTTTTTGTGGTACCTGAATTTAGCCTCAGTTTCTATTTCTATTTCTATTTCTTTCTTTCTTTCTTTCTTTTTTTTTTTTTTTTTTTTTTTTTTTTTTTTTTTTTAGAAAAAATGTATTTAAGTGGTAGAATAGAAGAAAGGGAGATTCACCAATATAATCTATCATATAATATATCACTTGAATATAAAAAAGAGCAAATCTGCTATTATTAAAATAAATAATGAAATTTATATGTATTCAAAAAAGAAGTAATAAAAATACTCCAAAGAAATAACAATTTGGATTACATAATAACTTTAAATTTATACAGTCATTGCATGTTCTTTTTGACAACCCATTCAACCCAAATTGCCATATTTAGAAATAAATTTGAAGAAGTGGTTCTTGTATGCTATATACATTTATTAAAGACATAATAAAAAATTATTGGTTCCATTCTATTCTGCGGTATAAAGTAGTCTGATCGTGATTATCACTATACTTTCCTCCCCTTAATGTTAAATATGTTAAAGTAAAGTGTAACATTTACTTTTATCGCGAACATTATTTCATTTTTTTTTTTTGCGGTAAAGAAGTTATACATGTATTATATGGAAATATTAATCTACATTTCCCGTTTTAACCAGTTAAAGTTCAATATTAGAAAAGAAAAGGGTAAAAAAAAAAAAATGAACAGACTAGACCCTATTTTGTAATGAATCCCGTTGAATCCCAACTTATCCCTTATTACCTAATATGTACTAACTCTTTTGAAAATATAATTTAATTGGTATCATTTTTTAAAATAAATAAAAAACAATATTCAATACTACCATTATGGACGTTTTTATTTTAACAACTTCTTTTCAAATACACTGAAATGAAATCGAAGATAAATAAAAAAACAAGGACAAAAGAACAAGAATCGAGAAAATAAACAAAAAATAAAATAAAATGAAATGAAATAAAAATAAATAAACGTGATTTAAATCTCGGGACTTGTCCCTTTTTTCTTGACAGAAAAAAAAGAAAAAAAAAAGGACAAGGATAATATTTAATTATTTGATCTGGAACAAAGCTAACAAAGGTGATTTTACATTCATTAAAGCACAGGCCAATAATTTTGAATCCTTTAATGCTTCTTCTTGTTTCATATTTATCATTCTATTTGGCAGGTTACAACAAAAAGAAATAAACGTCATTTATTGTATAACCTTCATAACGGGAGAAGCTCCTTTATAAATAGTCTATTACCCTTTATTTTACCATTTATAATCATAATAAGATGCTTATTATTATTTTGCATAGTTATAATCAAACATTATCTTGCTTGTTGTTGGTAGGAATTTGACTTGAAAAAAATCAAGTTCTTACTTTTACCATTATTGTTACACTTATTTCTAAATGAATATATTCTATTTGTTATTGATAAATATTTTATTAATCATATTCAAAAGTTTCGCAGTAAATTAACAAAAAGCATATTCCTCTATATTATTATTATTATTCCGGGTTAAAAAAAAAGTGGAGAGGGTTAAGAAAGGTTTTCTATATTAAACTTCTTCTTCTAAATAAATATATAAATAAAAAAAAAGGATCGTGTAAAGATTGATTATTTATACTTTTATCATCATGATGACATGTTTGTTGTACTTCTAATGCATATCATTTTAAATTATGAGGAAAGAAAAAAAAAGAATTATTATTCTCTGCTGTTTTAATATAGAGGATTTAATGACGGTATCAAATCGATCCGAGTACTAATACTCAGAACAATAATCAAGCAGAAGTCGAAATAGATGCAAAGTATCATAATCAATGATTGAAAAAGTGTCCAACATACTATGTACGCATAAAAATTTATTTAATATTTCTAATTATTCCTTAATAAGTCTTACTTTCTATTCAAGTAGCACATTAGTAACAAAGTACTCGATAAATTACTTTACTGGGTAATCTAACTTTTATATTATCTCTGAAAAAAAAAAAGAAAAGAGAAAGAAGTCGAATCAAAATATGCAGTTTTCTTTAATGATGATATGTATGTTGGATTCACATGTAATTATTTATAATTTTTGCCAGAGAAGACTACTAGCTAATTCAAATCTATAGATAATGATCTCTGTCACTTTAATTGATAATGGTAGAAAAAGGAACTATTGAATTGCAAAACGTATATTTCCTGCTATTATATTCTGTATCTAGACATAAAGTTTCTTTATTTTAAAAAATGTATTTTTTTTTCTTGGTTGTACATACGTATTTAAAAGTTATTCTAAGAAATACCTAAAATCTCTATTGAGATTCTTTAAAGAAGTTTACATTTTTCTACAGAATAATAATAATAGAAAAAGCTATCTCAGTAAACTTAATATTCGATAGTTATGAAAGGTCTTTATACTAAAACACAAGACATGTATAATTATTTATCAAGTAAGTAAAATGAAATATTACTTTACCAAGCATAGCAGTCTTATTGTTACCGCCACTGATTGATATGTGGAAATATCTATTATTTCTTAAATCATGGGAGATGTACTCCTTTTACTTTGAACATTAAAATGAAGCGTTTCATTTGTTATTTTTTATGTCTCCTTAACGGTTACACATCTTCCTTACTTCTTTTTTATTTTTTAAACATTTTTTTTAATAAAACTTCTTAAATGTTTTGTGAAGGTAATAAACTAGTTCTGATCAAGAAACAATTATCTTTATTATTTTATTAATAAAGTCATTTTTAAGTCATTATAGAATACATTGCTGTATTGAATCGATATAAATGATATGTAGATCATGTATAAATAAGCAATCATTCAATGTATTCTTACTTTTTATAGATATTTGTTACAATGAGTGTTTTGAACATATACATTTTGTCACTACATAATTTTCTTTTGTTTTGTTAGTCTGCATATGTATACATGATACTATCTTTAGAATATGTTTAATTTTATAATATCTTCATATTGTACATGGCTGTATCATTAACTTGATGGCCGTAAACAATAGTAATTTTCTAAATTTAAAAATAAAATAACATGGAGTTATTTTTAGGATTTAAGTTGGTGTTTCTAAAATGGGTCGCTTATAAATTTTAAATTATATAGATTCTTTATTAAAATTATAGTCTTAATATGCCATTCTGCTTCAGGAGCAAAGCTTTATGTAAATGTATGTGTACGTGTATCTAAAAAATTCAAAATTTTGTAAATATAACAATAAGCCTTCCACCTGATTTGTATAGTAATTTTCGGATTGTTTTATGGCGCAGGACATAAGTTGTTATTGTAACACTTTCAAAGATGTCTCGTTCATCAAGCAAAGCCCACCGCCCATCCACCCACTCACCCACTAAAAAAAAAAAAAAAAAAAAAAATAAAAATAAAAAAAATTAGCTATATATAAGCAGCCCAAAATCAACAGCTTCTTTTAACATTATTCTTTCTCAATTAATTCATTATATATTTATCTATAAGTATAAAATGCGTGTGCTTGCTCCTCTTATTACTACTACTCTTCTCTTAACCGCTTCTGCCTATGCTGCTCCAGTTTCTGTTGATAGTGGCGCTGGAGGTGATCTTGCTACTATCTATGAACATTGTAATAGACCGGGTGTTTTCGCTTTAACCTTTGATGATGGACCATTTCAATATTCATGGGATTTGGCTCAATACCTTCATTCTAGGGGAATAAAGGCAACATTTTTTGTTAATGGAGATAATTTCGTTAAAAATTTTGCTCAAGCAACAACGGCCACCGCAATTGATGGTACTAAATCATACATGGAAGTGCTTAAACACTATCATGACCTTGGACATGAGATTGCTAGTCATACTTATGGACATGTAGTCTTAAGGGGTTTATCGGAATCTGAAGTAGAGTATCAAATGAATCAGCAATCGGATCTTATTTATAGCGCAACAGGAGTAAGGTAAAAAAAAAAAAACTAAACATACAACATTTAGGACTTAAATTATTTTTACATAATAGACCTGCTCTTATGAGGCCTCCTGAAGGTGATCTCGATGAAACTGCTTCTAGAGTCGTAAGGAGACTTGGTTATAGCAACATTTTATGGGATGTCGATACTAAAGATTATGAATTACACGGTTTAGAATCTGAACAAAATCTTGTAAGAGAAGTAGTAGAGGCCGATGTCTCTGGTCAAACTCCTGGTCATATCGCCCTTCAACATGATGTACATGAGTCTTCAGCTAAAGAACTTACCCCTTGGTTGATTGATTATATTATATCAAAACGTTATTCTTTTGTTACTGTTTCTGATTGTTTGGGTATCAATGCATATCAGTAGTTATTTTACGTTTAGTTAGACAGACAAATCCATTCATATTCATATTTTTAATATCATTTTCTACATTTTTTTTTTCATTTATTTATTATATATTATACATATTCATTTTTTTTATGATTTTGTAACTTTATCAATCACATAAATAAACATTTTATTTATAGACTACATTACATTATGTATACTATATATGCTATTTGAAATCTATATAATATTATTTGAGAGCATGTTATGTAAACAAGAACACTATAGAGTATGATTATGAGTCTTTGATATAAATACGTAGAAACAATAATTTTATCCAGCAATATAACAAACTAGCATATTTATTTTCTTAGAACCATAGAAACAAAATATTAATCTACTACTTGTCAACCTATACGTGAACGCTAAATTAGGCCATTATAAATAAACTAAGCAAAGCTCTAAAGTACTATAAGATTTATTAAAAAGGTTATCTGTATCACATTATTTCTTTTATACTTGTGGTATAGTAATACAAACTACATATAATATAATGTATATTACTCCTATCTTCTTTGAATTGACTTATATAAAATGACTGTGACACATTCTAGAGCTTTTATTTAACATTGAGAAAAAAAAATGATAACCTTGAAAATTAGGTACATGTCATTTATTATATGTTTACTTCATAATAACAAAAATCTACTTATTTGTTACTGTTGCTACGAACTTGGTTTGATTAATCAATATTACAATTTACAGATTTTATTCAAATACTAAAATATATATATATATATATGTATATACATATTTGTTCTAAAGTACAGACCTTTATCAATCATGTATAATGTAAAATATGGTATATAAAATTAAAAAATATTCTATATTGGTACAGAAAGGGGTTTTTAAAATAGAATATTGTGTTGATATCACTGAGGAATGATGTACAAGTGAAAAAAAAATAAGATAAAATAATTAATGCATTTTTTGAAGGGTCGAAATCAAAGGAATTGGCCCAATATGTCTGTTTCTAGACTCACTCACTCACTTATTGATTCAAATTCTTTTACTTCAGCTTCTAATTGCTTCTTAAATTTCGCCATCGCTGATAGCACATCACTTTCTCCTTCTAAATATTCTATTAATCCAAGCTGTGCTCTAGTGTGCATACGCATTAATTCTTCTTGTTGATCTTGATCAGTTAGTTTCAAAGAATCATCATGTTTGTTTAATATAATACTATCCTCTACCGATAACTCTTTAATTTTAGCCTGTAAGCATTCAACTAACTCGGTCAAGTTCATATTCTCTTGTCGAATATTATTTAATGCCTTTAATTCATTCTTTAAATGCTGATTTTCTGATATAATTGCTTTTTGACTATTATTTTTAGTCAACGTCTCAATTTCTTCATTCAAAGTAGCATTTTCATAAATAGCTATATTCGAATTTTCTTCTATTTGACGAATACGATTTTCTAAACGTTGATTTTCATCTATAACTGATTGTGCTGCTTCTCTTGATATTCTTTCTATATCTTCTAATTCCTGTTTCAATTTTATATTTGTCGTCTCGGCGTCTAGTAATTTTGACTCTAAATCAGCCTTTACTCTATGAGCTTCTTCTATAGCATCTTTAACAGACTGCTCAGACTGCTCTTTGATGATTAGAACTCTATCTTCCCAAATTTTATCAGAAGTATTTTTAGAAGTTTGAAGTTCTTGTAGTTGTCTTTGAATTTCTTCGATTTTTGATCTTAATTCAGCATTTTCTTCTTTTGTTGAATCCAATGTTTCCCTTAGTGTTGATATAGTAGAATCTTTTTCCAATTCACTTCTTTCTTCAATTGACTGATTCAATTTTACCTCATCCTTTTCAAATTGTTTTAATCTTTGTTTTAAATCATTACACTCATCAGTAGTAATCTTCTGTACATCTTCAGTAGTAGTGTTATCTTTTAAAATGCTAATTTCCTTTAATAAATTTGATTTTTCTTTCTGAAGTTCCTCAACTTGTGTGGAAAACAAGTCTAATTTTAATTTATCTTCTAGTTGCTCTTCTTTCAATTTTTCAACATGTGCATCATACTCAATCCCTTGTTGTTCTTTTAACTTTTCTTCATTTTGTATTTGATTCGATAGTAGCTCTTCTCTTTCAGCGATTAAAGCAGTGCACTTTGATTCTAATGTTTGCATTTCAAAATGATGATTTTCGTCTTTTAATTTGGCATCATTCTCTGATTTTATTTGAACTTCTTGTAACATCATATGATGATTAGCTTCAAGATTATCCTGTAATTGCTTTTTCTCCTGCTCAAACTTTGATTGTATGTCAGCTAGTTCATTTGCATGTTTCGTCTCAATATCGTCTAGTTTATGTTCAAGTTTACTATTCAATACTTGTTGAGAGACAGATAAAGCCAAAATACTTTTAATTTTGTCTAGTAATTCATTATCATTATGTAAAGGATTTGTCTCATTATCCATTAATAATAATGAGATAGTGTGTCGAGTAGCTGCATATTTTTCTAATTGATCATTCAACTCTTGAACCTTCTTTTGAAGCTCTTGATTATTTTTTACTGTATTTTCATATTGTTCTTTTAGTTCTTGGTCTACTTTTAATTGATTTTCATATTTTTCTTTCAATTCATCCATTAAGAGGTTATATTGTCCTTTAGCTTGTTCTAATTCTGTTCTCATATTTTCTTCATTTTCTTTTAATGCTCTTTTCTCATCATTAATGACTGAAATTGTTCGCTTTGAGGAATCTATAATTGATTTCACTCTTGTTTCTAAATTATTACTATGATCCAGAGCTGTCACCAACAACTGATTCACCGTATCCAGTCGATTTTTAGTTTCTAACAGGTTTTTTGGATCTATGTGATTTAATACCTGTTGAACCTCAAGTAATTCAGAGTATAGATTATTATTGCCATTTTCTTTAAAAAAATAAAAATAAATGTATAGTTGTATTTATTAGTTTCTAAAAAAAGAAAAGAATAAAAAAAAAAAAAGAAATATAAATATTTTTATACCTAAAACGGAGTCAAGTGTAACATTATTTTGAGAGCTATCTGAAACTGCATATTTATTAGAATCATGCTGTGAAAGAAAAGAGAGCTGACTTTGTCTTTTATTTTCTTTAGTTATAAAAGGGTTTGTATTTTCTTCTTTGCCTTTATCAACTCGTTCAATTGCTATAGGAATGGTATTGGGAACCTCTTGTTGTGACATATAATAATCTTCAGAATTATTTGTTGAAATAGATATTTCATCAGAGGCGATTGAACTTCTTAGAACATTCACTACGTCATTAACGTCTTTCATCGATCCTGAAGGAGTTATGGGGATTGTAGCTGTAAAAGGATTATTGGCACTATTACGTTGCTGTTGTTGTGATGGTGGTGGTGGTGGTGGTGTATTTTCACTAGGTTCATTATATGACTTTTTATCATCTTCTCTTGTTGTTGGCAGTTGCTGCTGCTGCTGCTGCTGCTGTTGTTGTTGTTGTTGTTGTTGTTGTGGTGGTGGTGGTGGTGGTGATGGTTGTGTAGTTGCACTAGGATCATTATATGAATTTTTATCATCTTCTTTTGTTGCTGGCGGTTGTTGTTGTCGAAGTGATATATTTGAAAGATTTAATGATGGTATAGGAGATGGCTGAGAGTGATGTTTTCTTCTATTAGCACCTAAAGTGTTGTATTTACGTTTTTCGTTCTCTTTATTGTCTTTATGCACCCATTGACTAATAGAGCGAGGTAAGGTCACAGTGGAGGATTTAGTTGAATTTTGCCTTTGACTATATGCCTTTAAGTTTTTATCCTCTTTAGTTGAAAATAATTTTTTTAGTCCCATTTAAATATAGAAAAAGAAGAAGAAAAAGGATAAAAAAAAAAAAAATCGGAAATATAAATCAAGAAAGAACTCCATAATAATATTAAAAATATCTGTTTATTTTTATTTTACTTTTGTTTTAATTGGTATGTGCTGTTGTAAATTTGAAACATACACAAATTCTGGGCGGAGCCCCTTTGACCGCGAGTGGCAATTTATTTTTATATTTGAAAAAAAAAAAAAAAAAAAAAAAAAGAACTTAATGTGAGCACATAGTATGGAATGTATATCATCTTGCTCGCGTCAATTCGGTATAACAGGTTAAGAAACTAAAAAAAAAAAAAAAAAAAAAAAAAAAAAAAAAAAAAAAAAAAAAAAAAAAAAAAAAAAAAAAACCTCCTTGAAGAGCGAAAAAAAAAAGGAAAAGGAGAAAGAGACTTAAAAAGGAGTAAAATTATTAAAGATCCTGGTAAAAGAAAAACATCAATAATAGTAAAAAAAAAAAAAAATGGAACATAGCATCGGTTGCCAAGGCTTGATACAATATCATGAAGTACGTTGTCATAAAATGGATAATCAGGTTATAATAAAATACGGTACTACCAGTCACTGTAAAAGAATTTGGAGAGGTGGTTGATTGACGATTCCTTCTTTTTTTTTTTTTTTTTTTTTTTTTTTTTTTTTTTTGGAAGGAGCATTCATCTAGAGTATTGGATTCCGTAACATAAAATTACTAGCACGATATTTTAATAAGATTATGCCATTGAATATCTATATTTGAACTTTGGATATGTGGAATTAGTGCGGTAAATAATGTGTCATCAGTACGGGAAATGAATTGATCTTGCAGGAAAAGTACTCTGCCAAAGATCTCTCTAATACAATTGTTTTGAAAAAGTTCTATTTATGATAACTCGATAATCATAAAAAAAAGGTAATATTCAGAATCGATAGCCCTTTATTGCACTCTAGATTAAAAGCACCTGAATATATAATATAAAGGAAAAGATTTCATCTTTTTCATAATCTGTAAATAAGGATGTTGTATATTTTATTAATATTATTCAATCAACTAAATATTTTTTCTAATTCCTCTCTGATCTCAAATATTCCTATAATTGACTTTTAGTACTAGATTTGTCTTTATTCTGGTGTCTTACTAGAGACATCATAACCTCCTTTTTTTAACTTCAGTTCATTATGTCCATTCTGTTCACTTTTTCTTTGTATAATAAATAGCTTTAATCATCAGAGAACAATCTGTTTGTATGCTCTAACACAAACCATACAATAAGGATGAAACAGTTGAACTACTCAAACCAACTGAAGTTAGAAGTCAGCATTTGCTACAAAGATGATCCTCTATAACCCTTTTTTTTTTAACTATGTGTATACAAACAGTAGTACTTATGCAGATCTTTATAATATACGCATATACTCAAAGGCAAACAAACCCCCTACTGTTGATAGGTAAGCACAGCTAGCTCCAAAAACAGGTAAATTTCAATAAATGGGTAAATGCTTTGTATATGAGTTTTGTCATACACTTCTCTTTGTAAACCGGCTAAAGCTTGTTAATTTTTTGAATACTTTATATCTTCTTGTTAATCCAAATAATGTTCACTAAATCTACGAATGCAAAAGCTTGAATATGAATGATATTTTTGGAACAGTCTGGAAACATACAGACGTCTTAAATGAAAAAAAAAGTATACAAAGTTTTGGCAAGTGGTGCGCGGTAAAGAAATTAAACTTACTGAAAAGTAGAATCTAGACTAGATTTCTTCATATGCTGGGAGAGGAATTTATTGATAATAGATATCATTATTATTAGCACATATTAATATAAATTCTAGACATGACTGTAGATGATATTGTAAATCATTTACCCAACCCAAATATCAGAAGTTGGCTATTCTTGTCAAAAATAAGATAAATAAGGTTGATAAGACTTTATTAACAATAAAACAAGTTACTTTAATCAATATCAACAAATTGAGATTTGACAAGTTAATTGCCTCTTGTTTCTATGCACAAAATATTCACTCACAATTAGAATATTGTTTAGCTATCGACCTATTTCACTCAAAAAAAAAAAAAAAAAAAAAAAAAAAAAAAAAAAAAAAAAAACATAAATATCTCTTAACGACTGTCAAAATCGTATATTTAGTTATCATTCTACATCTTCAATAAAAGCAATGTTACATTCTACCAAACTCTCTATTATGTTAAAAAAAAAAGTATAAGCATACTGTAAGATCGATTTATTTTTAGATCTCTTGCTCCTCCTGAAGATACATAACTGAGAAAGACGATTGCCTTCTCCTCAACACTCTGACAATCGTTCACAATGATGTTATCTTTACTAAATACCTCTTTGGAAACGATATATATCTTTTACGGAAAGTCTTTGACATATATCTTTTCAAAATTATTTGTTCCATTTTCCTTCTTGACAACTTGAATGAAAGATATGCTGTTCGTTATTCCAAATATTTGTCTGACTGTCATAAGACATCAATGATCGATTCTATCCTTCGGTTGCCCATTATACAATTCAATCAAAGCCAATGTCTCTGTTGGTTAGCTTATAGTCGTCTGTCATATTGTCATTTTTACCTTGATTGGTCGTTTAATAGAGCCAACAAACTAATTAGCGCACTTTAGTAATTATACAAACTACGTGCCTATTAGCCATTTTAATAAAATTTTTCTTTAAACACGCAGGAAAAAAAAAAAAACGTCAAATTATACCAAGAAAGATGTACTATGGCTGTATAAAAAAGTCTTTTTTTTTTTTTAGTTGGTGCCTTAAAAAATTAGCTATTCTTGTAATATTTAATTTCCGAGGGGGTCCCCAAAATTGCTTTTTTTTTTCTTTTAGATTAAAAAAAACGACAAACAATCTTATTTTGGATTCTGCTGTCTCTTTTGTGTCCCTGTTTTTATAAATTATGAAAATCTTTTTTCTTTTTGTATACCTTTTCTTTTTTCCTTTTATTACTTTTTGTCAAGAATACGAATATATTTTCTATTTGATTTATTTTACTTTCCTTTATACTTTACCTTCCTTTAAATATTTTTTATTACCATCCAAACTAGTCCTTTATATGAGTAAAGAAACTATTTTACCTAACTCAACAAAAAATCATTATGAAACTATGATGATTAATATTAACCCTCGTTTGATTCAAAAGTCAAATACAAATGAAGAATTACCTTCAAATACATCTTATGAACAACAACAGTATGCACCATATTCAGGTAAATATATTTAATGTGTTTTAGAATAAGTTGGTTACGCGAAATATTGTGATTGAACACTATTAAGGAGAATCCAGTATTAATATTATATTCAAATTATATAGCTTATGCTTTTTCATCAATGCTAGTAGGGCTTCCTTCTTCTATACCTGATTATCAATATCGTAATATGGAACATTTTAATGAATCTTCTACAATCGCAATCCAAAGAAACCCAAATAGTCCTGAACCATCACCATCTTTTTCTTCATCTTCTACTACCCCTCCACCATCAACTTCAAATTCAATTACTACTGTCAATAATAACAATAGTAATAATGTAGGATTTGTATCTGGTACTGACAGTGTCATAACTCCACAATCTATCAATAACAACTTAATTACTACTCCTTTAATATCCTCTTCCTCTCCTCAGAATATTGATAAAGCAGTTGCTACTAGTACTGCTATGTTTGAAAGTAGCATTAGCAGTCCTAGATTGGATGGTTCTACAACTGCTCGAGTTAAGGATATTATCAATCGTGCCAATGCAGTTCCTGTAGAGTTCTATCATACTGAGTTTTTAGAGTATTCTAAAGAAACGTATGAAAAAAAGATGGAATCTAAACGTTGTAACAAACGTACACGATATTCTCAACAAAAACAACAAGTTTATCATGATAATCTCCAATATAAGAAAAAGAAAATGAATACAACAAGCGACGGTAATTATTATGAAGAAGGTTTTGATGAAGAAGATAAAATTTTGAATGAGTAAATTAGGGGCAAAAGTTAAAAATGTATACAAATATATAATTTCTAACGTTTTTTTTTCTTTTTATCCTCATATAGTCAACATATCATAAACTATTCTAGTGCTGAAATTCGTCGTCAAATTCATATTCAGTCAGAACAAAAAAGACGTGCGCAAATTAAGGATGGATTTGATGAATTAAGAAAACATTTACCAGGATGTAATAACAAGAAAATGAGTAAAGCTGCTTTGTTAACAAGAAGTATGTTATCTTTTTTTTTCTTTTATTGTTACTATTATTAAATGTATACATTCATATAACTAATTTGTTTGTTTTAATATTATAGCTGTACAGCAATTACAGCATTTAAAGGAAATGCAAAATGAATTATTATCAGAAGTAGAAAGACTTTTAAAAGAAAATGAATCATTAAAAAAGTAAGCTTATTAACTTATTGCAATACTCTCCTTTTTAAATGGTTTTAATAGATTTCAACATGGCATACTTCAACGTCAAGCCATGGAGAAAATATATACTTTCTAACCTTATACATTTGTCTCCTTTAAATCTCCTGAAATTTTATTTTTGTATGTCTTCTTCTCCCTCCCTTTAACTCCTTTTGATTATTAACAATTGCCAATTTCTCGTTTCTCTTTTGTATTGTATTTTGCTCTTCTAATTTTTTTTTCTTATTTGCAGTTTGCTTGTAACAGACTTTTTTTTTTTCCTTTTTAATAATTAACTTCTCTGAAAACTTTATTCTTCAGTTAAATATAATACTGACTTATATGTCATTTTAGCAGAACTTTATCCTGCAAATAAATCAGAATCGTTCTGTATAAAATTTTTGTAGATCATAAATACATAAAATAAAATAAAAAAGAACTAGTCTTTTTCTTTTCTTTTCTTTTTTTTTTTTAAGAAATAATGCAGTATTTATTGAAAATTTTAATATTTTCTGTGTTAATATTTAATATAATTTTACCTACATATCAACAAATAGATTCTGCCTTAGATGAAGCCGATACTATGGACGATAATGATGATGATGATGATTGTGCATTTATTTCAGGCCAACGATGTGATCAAAATGGGATTTGTAAATACTGCGCTATGTGTATTGAAAGTTCCTGTATTTTAAGTAAAACTGTTAATAGCAACAGTATTAATTGTAATGCAACTCAGTTTGGTATAAATAACTTGTATAATTGGTATGATTATTGTTTATCAAGTGAAAATGATGAAGATGGAAGTAAAATAGACTTTATTGTTATCGTGTATACTTGAAACAAAAAGTCTAAAAGGAATAATATAAATAGGTTATTGTGCAACAAGTACAGAATGCTATCAGTATCGTAAAAATTCAAATCCTTCTGTAATGTATGCATGGCACAATCTGACATGTAATCCATCGACTTGTATGTTAATAGCAAGCGATGGTGCACCACCTCCAATATCTGAACCACTACCACCACCACCACCACAACAACAACAACAACAACAGCAGCAGCAGCAGCCATCAAATAATAATAATTTACAGAGCAATAATAGTAATTCTCATAGTGAAAATAATAGATCAGGAATAGAACATAACAATAGCCAAAGTTATTATTCTGACAAATCATCTTTTCATAATCCAGCTGTAATTGCATTAACAGCTGCTTGCTGTCTTGTATTAAGCATTGCATTACTATGGACACTTCGAATATGTATAAAAAATAGATGGTGGCCATTTACAAAGCAGCAAAATATAAGAATAGCAAAAGGTAGATTATGGAGAAAAAAAGGTCTGTCAGAAATGGAATCTATCGATCATGCTTCACTCTCTTCGATTCCTAATTCTGCTCCACCTTCTTTTTCTTCTATATCACCAGACTTATCAACTTTACGCCAGCCTCATCAGGCATATCTTTATACAGGTCAACCCTCTTTTTCTTCAAATATATCATCTGATACTTCATCCATTCATAATAATCGTGAGCCTCTTCCTGCTTATTTATCTTTATATGCATCACCACCAAAATATGAACAAGCTATTGTGACTCAAATTCGAGATTTACGTGAAGAGAGCGATAGTTCATCAGTGAATGATTTGTATCATCAAGATGCTGCTCCTATACCTTCGATGTGGGTTCCTGTTTATTTTGCACATACAAGCAATTTTGGAAGACGAATTAATAATCCAAATTTACTCAATTTTGCTCCTAATCATACTATGCCGTCCTATTGGATTCAAAGCGTGACACAGCCTTTGAATCATCAAACATCATTAGGAGATGTATCAAATCCTTTTGATGATAACTACCAAAGTATTGAGCACCAACAAGAAAGTGAATCATAATAACGACAATAAAGAGAGGAGTTAATAAGTAATAATAATAATAATAAAGGGGAAAGGTCTTTATGTATTCGTACATATTATTCAATGCATAAATGAAATAAATTAACATAATCATTAAATAGCTTTGTGCATAAGTTAATATAATAAATTGTATGACAAATATTGAAAAAGTCACATTAGAAAAAAAAAAAAAAAAAACTCTTTTTTCTCATTTCTTAGTTTGATCAAACAATATTATATGAAGACTGAAAAATCCCCTTTTCAACCCTACAATAATTTGCAGAAGTCTGACTTAAGTCCAAAATATAAAAGTCCATCTTCAGAGTCATCATCATCTCAAAATAATTTCAAAGCAACTGAAATAATGAACACTGATTCTGCAATTAGCACACCTTTAAAAAGAAAGCATTCTAGTCCCACTATTGAGCACTCTCCAAATAAACTAACAGAATCATTTTTACGATCTGATACCTTTGCTAGTGATATTAATGTCGATAATGGAGTTAAATGGACAAAACAACATTGGAAGAAACTAGAAGAATATTATGTGCGCAAAAATTATGATTATGAAAAAGCTGCAATTGCTTTTTATTATGTGGAATCTTTAATAACAATTAATTCATCTTCAAAAGATGATCTAGATAATACAACGTTAACATTAAAAGAATTATGGTCAAAGGAACATATCATTTGGAGATGCAAATGTCTTGATACAAGCACACGCTTTTATGGCGGTGTATTACCTTCAGAAAGAATTAAAAAGAGAAAAATAGAATCAACTACAACATCGCCAGCGACAAATAAAATGATTAATAGTTATATTCCAGACACTGTAGAACTTCCAGATCAGATTTAATCGACTCTTTTTCTTTTCTTTTTATATACACATATATATTATAGAACTAACTTTACCTCACCTCTCTTTTCTTCTTCTTTTCTATTGATTTGTAAATATCTTATATGTTAATTGTTAGTTTTTATTAATCTACATGTATTATTAACATAGCATTATGTTTATTTGTACTTCATACTTGTATAATAAATTTATCCAAAACTCTGCATGCATGTATAATAAGGAATTAATGCATTTTTATTAAAAAAAATATATTAGTTAAATAATCTATAGTCTAAATTAATAATAATAATAATAATAAGGATTGCACATCAGTAGTATTATTTAAATTATATACGAAATACAAATATTATACAGAAGATGAAGTAGAGCCTTCATAATGTTTTTGAATGACTGGATTTAACTGTCGTAAAGTTGCTGCTAATTCTTTTGGTATCAATGGTTTTGTTAGATATCCATCCATGCCTGCTTCTACACATATCTCTTTGGCTGATGCTTGAATATCCGCAGTTAATGCTACAATTGGTAATCGACTCTCTTTTCCTGCCTCATAAGCACGAATACGTTTTGTAGCTTCAACCCCATCGCACTATACAAATATATTTATATGGTATCAATATAAGTAATTATCATATTTTCTATATATATATATATATTTATATATACCTTTGGCATATGATGATCAAAGAAACCGATATAAAAATAGTTTAGAGGCTTTTCTCTCCAAAGATTAACTGCTTCTTCACCATTATTTGCGCATTCAACAATAAATCCCATTTTTTCCAGTTGTTTTCGAAGTAATTTTTGAGCTACCATGTTATCTTCAGCAATTAAAACATGCTTATCAGCATACCAAGAGAGCTCATTTTTCTCAAAATAATCAATCATACGATTTCCGAGAGGCATAGGTAATCTTGGTAAAGGTGAGTCACGCTTTTGTCCAAGAACTTGTTCTAACATGCATAAAAGCTTTGCTCTACGTATAGGTTTTGCCATTTTTACTAAACGACCACGTCGATCTGAAGCAGAATTAGTAGCTTCCGCAGCTAGTTTATGACCTTCAGTGGATGGTGTATATAATAAGATAATATGTAATTCACATTCTGGATCATCATCAACACTTTGAAGCTGAGGAGCTATAAAGTTACTAGGCTTAGGAGGAATATCCAAGATTAAAATAGGATGATGCTCTTGAAGGGCTATAGTAACTGCTTGATGTACATCTGCCGTACGCTTTACCTTAAAGTCAGCTAGTAAAGTACGGAACATCTTAGCATTCAGATCACTGTGTGTGGCCAATAAAATAGTCTGATCACGTAAAGCAAATCGAAGAGCAGATGTTTTTGATACATAATTCGTGTTTGGATTACTCTCTTCTTTTTCTTTGTTAACCACAATTGTAAACCAAAAGTTGGATCCCTTTTCGGGCTCTGATTCAACCCCAATCTGGCCTCTCATCAAACGAACAAGCTGCAAACAAATAGATAAACCAAGACCTGTACCACCATACATACGTGTTGTACTGCCATCCACTTGTGAAAAGGGTTCAAATAATTGTTGCTGTTGTCCAGGATGAATACCGATGCCAGTGTCAATGACTTCAAACTTTAAACGAATAAAGTCATCCCTACTTGCTGTCTCAGTATCATCAGTAACTAGATGGCATTTTATAACAACACCACCATGATGAGTGAATTTAATAGCATTTCCAAGTAAATTGGTCAAAATTTGACGCAAACGAGAGGAATCCGCAACAACAGTGTCTGGAACATTGGAATCAACAATATAAGCTAATTCTAATCCTTTACGAGCAGCTAATGAACTTAAGATTTCAATAGTATCTACAATTACTTCCTCTACATTTAACAGCCCCAAGTCTAATGCTACTTTGCCTGCTTCTAACTTTGAGAAATTTAATAAATCATCTATAATTAATTCAATTCGTAAGTAAATATTTTGGTACAAAAGAAAATAATAATAACAAAAAGATAACTAGTTCATCTAGCTATTTTTACCAATAATCTTTAATAACATTTCACAGCTTTCCTTTGCCGTATGTACGATATCTTGCTGTTCAGCATCTAACGCTGTTTCTGACAAAAGTGATATCATGCCATAAAAACCAGAAAATGGAGTACGCAATTCATGAGACATATTTGCCAAAAAGTCTGCTTTTAATTTCATGGCATGTACTGCTGCCTCCTTACTTCTTCGAGCCTCTTCTAAGGCTGCTTTTTGGTTTTCGATCATTCGAACGTTTGCAAGAGTTACTGTTTGAACACTCTTAAATAATAAAGCATTTGTTATCGAGATACCAATTTGTTGAGACAATAAACGCATTACGGTCACATGACGAGACGTTAGAGAACCTACAGCCCCTTCAATGTATATACAACCTACAATAGCAGTCTTATGAATAATAGGTGTACAGATACATGATTTGGCTAATGTAGTACAATCAGAAAACCTTGAATCTTGCTGTGCATCTACGATAAATAAGGATTCTTGAGAATGAATCACATACTGAGAGATACGGGTGATAATAGAATCCGCTTCTTCAGATAGCAACTTTGGTTTTGTGAAAATTTCACAACCGTCTGTTTGTGAACCAACAGCAACGATCAAAAACGAAGCATTTTCTCGAATAATGATAACACCTGATTCAGCACCTGAATTTTCTAAAATAATACCAAGCATTTGTTTCATTAAAAGCTCAAAATTCATTTCACTTGATATAACTTGTGAACTCTTAAGAATGGAGGCTAAATCAACTACATCTAACGATAATAAAGTTTCTTCAGGACTCGAATTTTTATCACTAACATTTTTATCATAATTATCAAACATGTCGGTTGAGCTAGACCTAGGTACGCCCAAGTCACCAATTGATTCACGTTTAACAGAGGGTTGATAAGCCTTAGTTTGTACACTGATTTCCTTTGCATGAACAAAAGAAAGACCTTCCTTTAGCAATGCCTTATATCGTAGCTGTATTTGGGTAACTTTTCCATAAACACCCATATGTTGATAAGCAGAAATTGATTTTTCAATCAGAACAAGTGCGATAGAAGAAAGATCATGTCGAAGATAGAAATCTCCTGCAAGCTCGTGGAAAAGAGCCATTTCAATATTCCATTTGCCTTGTTTAGCTTTTCGAATAGCAAGGTCGTATAATCTTTGAGCCTCAAGCTGGTTGCCATTTAAGTCTGCAATTTCAGCGTCTATACAAGTGACATGTAATTGGATATTTAAGGAATGAGCATGCTCTGCCCATTCAACTAGACGAGTACGACAACTTTCCATTTCTTCTTCTAAATCTTTCTGATTTGCCTTTTTATTTCTGATAACTCGAATAAGACTAATACATCTGAAGAAAAACATTAAATGTGTATAACGAGCTGAAGGTAAAGAATCTGCCATATGTAGATATTGAGAACTAAGTTGGATCGTTGCAGAATCAAACTGATAAAGCCCCAGAACTATTGATTTCATTGCATAATAAAAATATAAAAGAAAACCTACATCCAATTGCTGTGTTTCTATATTTTTGATGAAGCTCGCTTCTTGGAATTCTTTATCGTCAAAAATCAGTGCTTCATCTGTCAACGTTATTTTCCCTTGTATCGCCGAGATAGCACGAATAATGGTGGTTATATATATGATCATGCTAGAATTCATCCTATGGTTATCACTCTCCTCTAGACACATTTTAGCATCACGTAATACATCAGCCATATTCTCGCCAATAAAGAAGCTACCACTGATTGTATATAAATGTGCTAATGTAGCATATATACGATCACCACCTAATAAACCTTGCTTCATAGCTAAACGAGTCATCGGAATCGATTTGTGGTATGGATATTTCCATACACTTAGGAAAGCAGAATAAAGGTAACGAGCACGACCTGATTCAGAATTTCCACCATAATTATTGCAAAGTGCAACACCTATCTCGCCAATTTGCTCACCAAATTTATATGCCTTGAATAATTTCATAACAGCAATACCAAAGAATACAAAACCTACACCAGTCGTAGGTGTTGTACCGTTCTTTAAAGTCTTTATTACAAAGCGTGAACCAACAGAAAGCATAGCCCGCATATCATTTGTCCAGTAAGCCCAAAGACAAAATTCTTCCATAATAGAGAATCGAGTACGAATCAAACGGCTATCACAAACCGGTAATTTTAAAATATTTTCCATGCCTACATTAAGAACTTCTTGACGTGTAGTAGTATAAAGTTGCATTAATTGTTTCTTGTCAAGATTTATATCGATGTCTTTTACACCTAATTCACGCAGGCATTCTAATAGGATAGAAGAGCTCTTGTGGCTACCTAAAGAGGACCAACGATAACGATGTTGTACACGATATGCTGCTGCACGATCAATAGCAGATTGCGCATGATGTAAAATTGCATCAAGATAACCACGGGTTAAATCATAATCCATAAACCAACTAATTTCAGCAAGACGTGTATATAAGTGAAGTGTCTCTACATAATTTGAATCATCGCCATCTTTCCAAGGATCTTCCTTTGTAGACAATAACTGACAAGCTGCTGAATAATAACTAAAGGCCAATTTATGTGCACCTGAGTCGAAAGCTTTGTCTCCTGCCTGTAAAAGTACCTTACGATAGGGTGTTTTAACATCTTCCCCTTTTATAAGATGCATAGCGGCTTTTACATGATCCGCTACCCAAAACTTGTCGACCTTTTCTTTTCTCATGAAATGAACAGCAATTTTTAAATGTAGTAAATCTTGCTTTTCGGGGGAAGCTAACATCATGGCTGCCTGTGAATATCGGTCATGTGTAAATCGAAATTCATCATTATTTACGGTTTGAATATAGCCCTGTTGTAAGGCTGATTGAAGACCGTTAATAGCATCATATTTACGTTTACCACTATTATGAGTGGCAGAATAGGTAGAGGTGGTGTCTGCAGATGATACAATGATTTGCTTCCCGAATCGCTCTTCAGACTCACTGACATCTTCCTCGGAATAATATTCGTCTTCATCATCTTCATCAATACCTTCATGTTCCATCATTAAGTTCCTAACAG
Organism: Cokeromyces recurvatus; assembly: GCF_025118155.1. NCBI lineage: Eukaryota > Fungi > Mucoromycota > Mucoromycetes > Mucorales > Mucoraceae > Cokeromyces > Cokeromyces recurvatus. The sequence goes on along the minus strand of NW_026251409.1, from coordinate 350,322 downwards.
TTTCATAATTAAAACTGTTTCCGATAAATGATGCCCATTTTAAAAAGTTTCTACCATCTCTTGGTAATTCCTTTAATCGACGAACTAAAAATTCTATACTCATATCCCCATTTGTATCTTCTTTCATTTCCGATAAAAGTGCTTTATCGATCTCTTGTAAATTATATTCCCAGCGTCTCTTTTCCCAAGTAAAATAAATTAAATTTTTCTTTTCTAATGTCATGAGCAGTTGACAAGCGTAAAAGGGATTTCCATGAGTTCTTTTATAAATAAACTCAATAAGAGGAGCTAATAGAGCGATATCTATTTCTTCATGTCGATGCATAGTGGCTCGAACAAGCTCCATAAGAGCTGTTTGGTCTAAATTTTCAATTTTAACGTAGCTTATGACTGCATCTTCATTAGATAAAAGTTTTGTAATTAAATTAGATACTTCATTGTCTCTATAAGTTAAAATAATAAGAAAATCAAGCTTTGATGAGATAAGAGAATTTAATAACTCAATAGATGCTTCATCTACAAAATAAAAATAGTATTAGAGTAATACAGATTTTTTCTTAAAAATATATATATAAAGATTATTATGGGTAATTTTACTATTTTTGTTCATTTACCTGCTTGATGTAGATCTTCCAAAAACTTTAAATTATTTTTTAAAAAAAATGACGTGATATAAATTAATATTTGGTAAAAAAAAAAAAAAAAAAAAAAAAAAAAAAAAAAAAAAAAAAAAAAAAAAATACACACACAGAAAAATACAGAAAAATACAGAAAAATTTACATATTAAATAATAGATAATTACTTACCAATGTTACGAATTTAAAATTGACCATCACTTGAAAAATTTCAATAAAGGCAGAATGAAATCTTAACTTAATCTCACCACCTTCCATATCCCATTCACAGCCTGTAGTTGAAGAAGAATTACTACTATTTGCAGCTCTTTGTAATAATGGTTGATCCAAAAAAGATGCTAATTCGGGTACGTTATCAACCAAAAGAGTAGGTAATTGAACAATTGTTTCAACACCTAACTGATTTTTGAGCATCTTTCGAAAACGCTCAATTTCTGTTGTAGGCTCAGTTAAGATATTTTTTAAAAAGATAGATAGACATCTTAAAATACAACCATAAGGCGTCGGCTGTCTTGTATCAAATTTGGCTACAGCAATATAGCCATATTCTCGAGCAAACTGTTGAATATTTCTAATCAATGTTGATTTTCCAACACCTGTATTACCATAGATAGCTATAATCTCAGTTGGTCTCTTTCGATTATGATGTACTTTATTCGTACTTTTTTGACCATTAACTGCTTCATTTCTATTGTTAACACGTTTATAAGAAGGTGATTGTTCTTCTGTTGTGAGTTTGAATGGAGTAAAAATAGCAGCTGCTGTTGGTGTAGTACCATCTGAATTTGCTCTATATCTTCTGATATTAAATCCGCACATATAAGCTGTCCTTCTTATAATGGCATTAATTAAATTTAATTCTTTTGTTCGTCCAAAGCATCCATTATTGGGTAAAGTAAAAATACTAGCAATATCATATTTGCCCAAGGGAAAAGGTGAAATTGTAGCTGTATTACTTTCAAGTTGCTTTAAGCATTCTTTTAAATCTTCTCTTAAACCATGAGCACTTGTATATCTTTCATCTGGTGACTTGAATAATTCATAAATATATATATATATGTGTATATGAATTTAATATATATATATACATATACATATATACCTTACCTTATTAGTTAATTTTTCAATAATCATTGAAATAGCTACAGGTGTTTCTGGACGCACTTCATGAACAAAGGGTAACTTCTTATTTAAAACATTATGTACAATTTCCATAGGGCTGTTATGAGCAAAAGGTAATGTTTGAGTTAAAGCAACAAAAAACGTAATACCGAGACTATAAAGATCAGTACGATGATCAGGCTGAAATGATGTTCTACCCGTTTGCTCAGGGCTGACATAAGTTAATCTTTGTAATAAACTATTAGCTCCATTACGTTGTACTGCCTTTCTCCAACCTTCTGAAGTTAAACTTTGTTCAAGACTATGAGAGCCTGAACCAAAATTCCAAATTTTTACTGAACCATTCTTTGGCCATAAAAAACTATTTAGTTTAATTTCACCATGAATAACTAAAAATATACACACATATACATAAATATATATATGAGTAATCATGAATAATACATTATTAACAAAAAAAAAACTTACTTTGATGTTTATGTATCATTTCTAAACAATTACAACACTGGATTGCAAACTCTAAAAACTTTTTTAAAGAAATGTATGGCTTTACAATATTCGTAGTCATATTTGTTGAATCATTTAAAGCAATATAGGGCTGTTGGTTATGTAAATCAGTTATGGTATAGTTTGGTTGGAAATAGTGAGTTAAGCAGTTATCCAAACAATCTTCATAAATAAATGCAATCATATCATTGTTTGTACAAGTTGCCTTGTCTAAGGGCTTACATAAAAGCTCTTTAGACGATGATTGTTTATATAAACGTTGTACAATATGATATTCTCTTTCTAATTGTAATGGTTGGTGTGACAATTTAGCTATCACTGGCAATTTATCTCTGTTTCTACAAATAGGATTATTATTAAATTTTTCTGTAACATGAAAAAATATAGTATTTACCTAATACCATGAGCGATAACTACATTATCGACGCCTTCTAATATTGTAGGTTCTTCAAAATGGTAACCGGTAACTTTGATTACTGATTCTAGATTAGTTGAATTGAAAAACGTTTTCATTTATATTGTCATGTATAATTTCAATTATGACAAAAAAAAAAAAAAAAAAAATGGCAGGAAAAAAAAAAAAAAAACTGAAGAAATTAGTGAAATAAAAAATCTTGATAATGTAATAAATATGCTATAAGACAATAGCAATAGTGAAACTGTGTTTTCCCTGAAAATAACTTGCAAACCCGACATGTTTAAAACAAAAACAAAAAAAAAAAAAAAATTATCTTGATTTATCCGATACATACCAAATAATCTTCAGGCAGAAGCATTATTATTTTTTTTTTATACTAATAATATTAAAAATAATACAATTGTTTCCTAGTTAAAGAATTATACACACAAATATGTATATAAAAAAAAAAAAAAAAATAAAGTTCCTTATTCATAAAATGAACATCTTGCTATTATTAATATGTATTTATTATTCTTTTGTGTGCAGTGAAACTATCTCAAGTTCAAATTATTTATCGTTAATCACAAAAATGTTATATTGCTTAATTTTAATTTTAGTGGGCTGTTACATTAATCGATGTTATAACATGGAATAGAATAAAGAACATTACTCAATGCTCACTATCTTGAAGCATAGTTTCATATTAAGGACATCAACTTGATAAAGTACTTATAAACCGTTTATTATTTGAGTCATTAAGAATATACTTTTTAGTTACAATTGGAATATCAAAATAGCGTTTGAAAATCTCCTTATTAATGTAAAGATAAAATCCGATAAGCATACAAGTTTTTTTTTTTTAGTATACTTGCATATTGGTATAAAAAAAATAAACTTTCAAATATTTTAACAAAAAAATAATCCATGATTATAATTTTTTTATTTATTTTATTCAATTTTCAAGTTGAAGAAATTTATTTCTTGGAAGCCTTGGCAGCAGCCTTGGTAACCTTACCGGCACGGTCAACCTTTTCAACGGACTTGATGACACCAACAGCAACGGTTTGACGCATATCACGGACAGCGAAACGACCAAGAGGAGGATATTCAGTGTAAGCTTCAACACACATGGGCTTGGAAGGAACCATCTTGACGATAGCAGAGTCACCAGACTTGACGAACTTGGGAGCATCTTCGAGCTTCTTACCGCTACGACGATCGATCTTTTCAATCAATTCGGCGAACTTACAAGCAATGTGAGCAGTGTGACAGTCAAGAACTGGAGCATAACCAGCAGAGATTTGACCAGGGTGGTTCAAGATAATGACTTGAGCGGTGAAAGAGGCAGATTCCTTAGCGGGATCGTTCTTGGAGTCGGAACAGACGTTACCACGACGGATATCCTTGACAGAAACGTTCTTAACGTTGAAACCAACGTTGTCACCGGGAAGACCTTCAGCGAGGGTTTCGTGGTGCATTTCGACGGACTTAACTTCAGTGGTGACGGCAGAAGGAGCGAAAGTGACGACCATACCAGCCTTGATAACACCAGTTTCGACACGACCGACGGGGACTGTACCAATACCACCGATCTTGTAGACATCTTGAAGGGGAAGACGGAGAGGCTTATCGACGGGACGGGTAGGGGGATCAATAGCATCGATAGCTTCGAGAAGAGTCTTACCAGTCTTGGAACCAGCCTTGGTTTCCTTGGTCCATCCCTTGAACCAGGGCATGTTGGTGGATTCATCCAACATGTTATCACCGTGCCAGCCAGAGATGGGGACGAAAGGAACAGACTTGGGGTTGAAACCGATCTTCTTGATGAAGTTGGAGACTTCCTTAACGATTTCGTTGTAACGAGCTTCGGACCACTTGGTGGTATCCATCTTGTTGATAGCAACAATCAATTGACGGACACCCAAGGTGAAGGCAAGAAGAGCGTGTTCACGGGTTTGACCATCCTTGGAAATACCGGCTTCGAATTCACCAGTACCACCAGCAATGATAAGGATAGCACAATCGGCTTGAGAGGTACCAGTAATCATGTTCTTGATGAAATCACGATGACCAGGAGCATCAATAACGGTGACGTGGTACTTGGGGGTTTCGAACTTCCAGAGAGCAATATCAATGGTGATACCACGTTCACGTTCGGCCTTAAGCTTATCAAGAACCCAAGCGTACTTGAAGGAACCCTTACCGAGTTCAGCAGCTTCCTTCTCGAACTTTTCAATGGTACGCTTATCAATACCACCACACTTGTAAATCAAGTGACCAGTGGTGGTGGACTTACCAGAATCGACGTGACCAATAACGACAACGTTAACGTGAGTCTTCTCTTTACCCATTTTGATAAACTATATAAATGGTTGTTTAGCACAACTCGATGGATGGATGGATGGATGAATATCGTCTTTAAATCTATACATTACCTTTAGTGGATAGAAGTTAGGGAGGGAACACAATATGTTCTGAACTCTAGAAAATATTTAAAAGGTCAGAAAAAAATTCCATGATAAAAGGAGTCACTATTCCAATTCCGCTTCTATCATCGTCACGTTTAGACGCAGAAAAAATTAGTATGCGGGCCGGAGCAATTTATTTTATGCAATTTCGTTAAAGGGAAAAGAAAAAATAAAAAAAGCAAACCAAAGTTATGAATATATTCTCATTTGATAATACATAAATTTGCCAAATGAATCATTTAATTAAAATAAGCTTGTTATTAGTCATTAAAAATATATATTTCTTTATTCTAACTTTTAAAGGATTTAGCCATCGAATACAGCTGGATCTACTTTAACACCAAATTGTCTAAACATCTAGTAAGTGTTATTAAAAAATTAAAAAAAAAAAAATAGTAATTAGCTAAGAAATCCTTCTTATTCATTTCCATTATAAGCTATACCTCATCTCTCATTCTTTCGTCTAAAATATCTTCTAAACCTCGAGATTTTTTATCAAAAAGTAATTTATTTGCAGCATTTTTAAGTCTAACTAACCAGAATCCTACACTCATTAAGAATAATGTACACTCAAACACAACGGATCTCCAACTAAGCCAAGATCCTTTCTTTTTTGATAGACCTAAAACAGCCCAACGAGCCATAATATTGATTCTGTTAATTGGGCTACCAACTGCTTTATTATTTGCTCTAACAATATTCATATTTCTCGAAATAAAAATCAATTCTCTCGGGAATAACGCTTGATCATATAAAAAGTTTTTTATCCGTTCCTTCATATGCGTCTGTAATTCATACATTTCGTTTAAATCAACTTTCTGGTCTATATGAACTGCTTTTTTACCAGAAAAGGGTCGTTGTAGCGTGATTGTTGCAAACATCGTAGCATCATGTATACCCCATTCCTTACATATCTCTGACATCCTTGGTATATCCAACATGAATAATGCCTCCCATAATTGGCAATACTCTAAACGGAATCTAATTTATTTGTGAGTAATACTTTTTTTCGTTGTCTTTTTTTTTTTAAAAAAAAAAAACTTACTTTTCTGCTTCCTGAATATAAAGTCCATGATCAATCAACACAACCTGAATTTGGTTCTTATTATTTGGATTTTTTCGTACTAATACATTACCAGGATGAGGATCACCTAAATAATATAATTTATATTAAGTATCCAGAATCATTTTCTTTATATATATATGCATATATTTATTCGTGATATTTATATACCATGCACAAATCCACTACGAAATATTTGACTTGCAAATACTTCTATTGCTGTTTTCATGGCTGTTGTATAATCAATGCCATTTTCTTTAAGAACTTTTATATCTGTTAATTGAATACCGTCTATCCATTCACATACTAGTACTCTTTCAGAACTATATTCATCATACACTTTTGGTACATAAACTCTATCTTTTAGTGCTTTCTCTTCTTGTAAATGCTTCCATGCTTTCTTTGCATTGCTATAATTATTTAATCTTAATCAATATATAAAATAAATAGAGGGAGAGGGAGAAAGATAAACTTTACTTTGCTTCAATTTTGAAATTGGCCTCCATTCTCATGTGCTCTTCAATATAGTCACTTGACCAAGACAAAGGTAAATCAAAAATATGTTCGTATAGTTTAAGTAAAAGGCGAAAAGCAGCTAAATCCCAATCCATTTGTTTTCGAATTGCAGGTTTTTGAATCTTGACAGCTACAAGATCGCCATTTTTTAATTTTGCTTTATGGACTTGAGCAATGGATGCAGAAGCAACGGGTATCGTGTCAAATTCAGCAAATACTTCATTTGGATGAAGTCCATTAAAATCTTCCATGAATACGCGTTCAACCGATTCGAATGGAACTGCAGGAGCTGAATCGAATAGTTGTACCGCTCTTCGTTGATAGGCTGAGGGTAAAACAGCTGCTTGCGTACCTATCACTTGTCCAACTTTAATGTACAATCCAGCGTTACGTTCAAAAACATCGAAAACACGATTTGCAGTTCGCTCATGTATTTGTTCAATTTTCATTGCTTCTTCTTTTGTATGTCCAGGTTGAAAGTTTACTTTATAATCAATGGCTAATGCAATACCATTGTAAAACGTTCTTACGTTTCTTGTTAAAACTTGTGCTTCTGTATTATAATCATATGTGAAGATGCCTGTACCAATTAAGCTGGTCCCTAATGCTAGTCGTATTGGCGTTGAGTGTAACAACCGTCTTGTAAAAAAAGACATTTCATGAAGTACAATAACGTATTGAAGGGATAATAATTATAAAACGAATCAAATAGGAATTTTTAACACTAGTAAAATAATAATAACGTCACCCTTTTTTCATTACTATTTAAAGTTAAATATCTATTTTTTTTTTCTCCTTCATCTAGCAAAGACTGCTTAGATCTTGATAAACAATTTTTTTTTTAACCGTCTATATTAAGTGTGGAAAAAATAGTTTCTAATGAATCTTGCATATTACTTTGTTTAGAATGTCTGTATTTAAATATAATATTTCTCTTTTATTTGCTACTAAGACAACTTGACAAAATGAAAGTAGAGTACAATTATCATTTTTATTTATATATAAACATACTACGCATACGACAAAATAGAGTCTTTTGTATAAAATAGAACTTATTCTATAGTGAGTTGTAAACACTAGTAAAAGGTTAACAGGCTGCTACATATTCTTTTATTATTATTGTTATTAGTTTAATGATGCTACTCTGATAAATGTTACAGTAATGGCTATAATATTTCCAGTATCTATTTTTTTTATTTTTTATTTATATGGGCTGAGTCTAAAGTCATTTATGCAGCAGCAAGATTAAATTAAATAATGATGAGCATAACACGTTTAAACAATCTTTTTTTTTTTTTTTTTAAAAAAAAAACAACTTGAATTGGGCATAATATGTTAAACACTCTCTTTAGGGTCAAAGGTAGAAAAAAAAACCCCTCCCCGAAAAAGAATAATACGTTGTTTTCGGATGAACTCAAGACTGGTTAGAAAGCTTTATATATGTGTATATATCAATTAGATACAAATTTGAAAAGAAGCAAGATAATTCATAGACATATTTGCATGCAAAAACTTCAAACTTTTCATTAGAAAAAAAAAAAGAACAAAAAACACGCCATGTTCGAGATAGGCATATTATTATTTCTAACAAGGGAATGAAGAAAATCTGATGGCAACTAGTTAGTATCTCATTGAATAATGGATAAATATATTTCGCAATCACGTTGCTACAGCACCTTACAGCTTTGGTATGTTAAAACATCATAACAGCCTATTATTGCAGGTATAAAACTTCTTTCAAAACATAGACACTAACTGTGTTTTATATATAAAAGTAAACATATTGTATTGAGGTTAAGAGATCAATACTAATTTATTACTTTGTAAGTTTCAAAGCCATGAACAATCAAATCCTCATATTCTACCTACCCTTATCTGTCCAATCATGTTCTTTACAGTATATTAGTGGTTTCTATTCTTACACTCTTAAACTTTACAGTATCTTTATTCCTAAAGACTATAACTGGAATTTATATATTGTCTTGATAAATTTGCCTTATAGTGACCAATGCATACTCCTTTATCCTTTGCGATATTTAGATCCTGTAATATTTCTTAGTAGTTAATTTTCTAAACTCATCTATTCGAAATATATTTTGAAAAAGAAACCGATTCTTTTTTCCTTAAGGTCTATCATATTTAATACATTAGAATTATGTAAATTGTCCTCTATATTTACTAATGCAAGATAAAAATGAATTTTGTTGCATCTCATTATAGTCCTTTTTTTTATGGCTTTTAAACTATTTTTATGACTACAGATCTTTATTAATAAAGTCTTTAATAGAAGAAGCAACTAAAACAGTAATTACTAGGTTTTTTTTTCTTCTTCAATAATTTAAATATAAGTTGACAGCAAAAATAAGTTGCATCAATTAACTAAACAAAATAGAATTATCAAAACTTGTTCATTCTTTCTTTTTATTTTGATTCTGTGAATTATGCTACTTTTTCATAGTCTTCGTTACTTGTGATAAAAAAAAAGGATACTACTTTTACTTCTATTTAATACTTCAACTAAAGATTCTTCCATGTACTTTCTTCAATAAATATGTATATGTATATAGATATTGTATCTATTATAGTATCGTTCATTTACAAAATAATGTGATTAATTGTTTAAATTCATTAGCTCTATTTTTAGTATTAGTGAAACCTCCCTATTCCCAACTTCCCCTTTATTCTTAATGATATCATTCTCTTTTGATCTATGATGTGTGTAATTCGAGTCACTAGGGTCTACATAGAAATAATAAAAGAGAGGGAAAAAAAAGTTCATGTTTTCTATTTATTTCCTTTCTTTCTTTCTTTTTATCATTATTTGTATAAAAAAAAATGCCAGCAATTACAGGTAGAATTATGTTGTCTCTCTTATTACGTAGACCGTATAACTGCAATAAACCAATTACTTCAAAGATATTTGCTAGTCAGTATAAAAGTTTAGCTTATTATACAACCCTATCTTTACCGAGGAAACTATCTGCAGTACCTGAACCAACAGGTAAGCATATAGAAAGAAAGAAAGAAAAAAAAAGGCATAAAAAAATAAAGGTTTAATTTAGCATCTAGTTCGTCTCGTACAATAGCAAGTCATGATTCAACAAGGTATGTAAAGATGAAATATATATATGTGCATTATTTATTTATTTAATAATTGATTATTATAACATATAAGAGCTGAAGAGATTAAGGATGCAAAATTAATCTTTAATCAAGCATGGAAAAATATCGAGAATCACTATGGAAAAGAAAATATTCATTTACCCAGAGAATTTATATTTTTAATGGGAGCACCTGGGTAATAATAGAATACATGTAATAAATAAATAAACAAACAAACATAATTAAATAATAAATATACATAGATCTGGAAAAGGCACCCATACCAACTCTATATTACGTGCACGTGGTATTACTAACTCTCCTATTACCGTCTCCCAATTACTTCAAACACCTGAATGTAAAGAGTTAATAAATCAAGGTCAAATGATATCTGATCGATACGTGATTGAGTTACTTTTACATGCTATGCTAAATTGCTCTGATCCAACTGTAGGTGTTCTTGTAGATGGATTTCCTCGTACTGATATACAGGTTGAAGCATTGAAATTATTATATGATCGTATGACAGAACTGAGACGCGAGTTCTGGAACACAGACAAAAAGGATCAATTTCCGTAATATATATATATACATATTTATATAGTAAATTAATGTTAAACTTATTATCTCTATTTAGTCGACCTGTATTTCGTATTTGTGTACTTTATGTTGATGAAGAGATTTCAGTTCAAAGACAAATAGCAAGAGGTAAAATGATTCGTGAACATAACATGAATGTAAAGAAAACTGGGCAAGGTGAAATTTGGCCTGAGCGTGTAACAGATAACGATGAAAATGTAAGTAAGTAAAAAAAAAAAAAAAAAAAAAAAAAAAAAAAAAAAAAAAAAAAAAAAAAAAAAAAAAAAAAAAAAAAAAAAAAGGAGTATAGTATTATTATTATGTTCATTTACTAATGAAGCTTCTTATGTGAAAAAAGTTAATTCGTGAAAGATATGCGATATTTAAAGCACATTATGGTTCACTCTTAAAACTATCCAAAATGTTTCCTTTTCGTAAAGTATTAACTATTCATAGCGATCATATAAATTCAAGTTTTTTTTATTATTATTACTATTATTAATAATGACGATAATAGACCTGATCAATGCAACAGATACTATTAGAAATGTGTTACAGATTATATTAAAAGAGTTTGAATATCAATCTTCACTAGAATTAGATTCAGAGACTTATGATTCAATTTCTCATATTCCTGTTGCATCACAGATTGGAATTCATGCTCGTCAAGTAAACTAATATACCTGTGTATAGTATCCTCTCTAACAGAGCATATATATATATATATAAATATTTATTTATAGGATTTAATCAGCCGCTTAGAACATTATCAAGATATTGAACCAGCTATGTTAAAAAAGGCTATTCATTTTATCGATAGTAATGTTATGCCTCAAGTTCATCGTCATTCTATTTGTGGACATGTTAATATAAGAACGTAAGTATAATCATGATAGTATGCATGTATTTATATTAACATATTATTATTATTTTTTTTAAAAAAAAAAAAAAAAAAAAAAAAAAAAAGTGAGGAAGCTTTAATGGGAAATAATCATTTTGCTGCCATAGTTATGGATGTATTATCGGAGCGAGGTTACCATGTCTCTCTTGATCGACGTGCTCATCATATACCTACACGTTTCGACCTTAATACAGGAAGAATTGAATTAGATACACATCATATATATATATTAACTGTAGAATATCCAAAACATTATATTCGTCCTTTAGAACAAAAATTTGATTAATTTATTTATTTATTGTTATAAAACAAAATAATCCTCATGCTCTTCTTTCCATTTAATCCATTTTGCCTTTAACTGGTTTTTAATATCGTTACTAGCAAAGATAGCATCAATAGAACGATATGAAATTCTAAATAGCTCTTCACGAGTTAATTTAAATGCTTCACCGGCTAATCTATATTCATTTGAGGAGTCTGAAAAGAAGACACCTTTATCATCAGTCTAGAAATAAATTGATAGAGATTAGTTATTTACAATAATAATAATAATAATAAAGTCACTTTACACATATAATAAATGGATGATTATCATAGAAGAGTTCTTTAAGGTGATGTACCTCATAATTAGGGACCGTCTTACATAAGATATTAGATGTCATACAGATTTCAATAGGGATATTTTGGTCATATATCATCCTTCGACAATAATCATTTAGTATTGTTGCATGACCTAAGCGATCTGGTTGAATTGATAATAAAGAGGGCGCCTCCATCAAGTTTTCTTGTACTTCATTAAAATGTAAAGTGATAGGAAAACCATACTTTTCTTTAGCTCTCTTAAAGGCAGGTTTCAAATTTTCAAAAAGCCCTGCTCTTACATCACCACAAAGATCAATACCTACAATGTTATTTGTGTCCCTGAAAGCAACAGCTAAATCTACGACCTCTTCTGCTTCCTTTAAATCGTTTCGACGATCAATGGATAGAATAAGTTTAACAATAATGTCAATCTCCTTTTCTTTTTGTGTTTCCTGGATTGCAGATAAAACTGCAGCAATATAGGATTTCTTTGTCATGCCTTATCATTTAGCATAATAATAGATGAATAACGAAGTTGTTGCTATGGTCATTTTTTATTGATTTATTTATGTTGTAATACCTGTTTCATCATTCTTTCTTGGTGTTGTTCTTAACTCTAAATATTTTACACCATCTCTCGCAAACTCATAAATAATATCACGTGTTGCCATCCGAACACTTTCTTCATCGTCAGTAAGTTGATAAATGAAATGAAATAATGGAAAGAAACTAGATTTCCAAGGGAAAAACAAAAAAAAAAAAAAAAAATCAGTCATTTTGATGATCTATATAAAAAATAAGAATATACTTTTACTCATCAATATTTTCGAGGGATTCAGGAATTTTAAAATTAGCTAATTCAGGTTTATCTATTTTCTTTCTTTCAACTAATTTATACAGGGTAGTAGGACTTAAACTACCATTAATATGAGCATGTAGTTCAATCTTTGGCAATTCAATATAAAACTGATTTAGAGACATGTATTGTATGTGGATGAATTTTTTTTTTCTTCTTAAAATGACAGCTTATCACAAACCGTATAAATAATATATTTTCCAAATAAGTGAGAAAATATTTTTATTAAAAAAAAAAAAAAAAAAAAAAAAAATAGTCAATTGAAAATACTCAATAGCTGTAACGCCAATGGATGATTTTTTTCCCCTCTCAATTAAACTCGAGTCAGTGATATACGGATGCTTCATTTCCTGAGGAATTTGAAAATATTGGTTCGAAGAAGGATGCCAGTATCAGAAACTTTATGGAAAGCGGTCAAAGGCTTTCATTCAAAAAAGATAATCCAAGGTCAAGTATCGAGAAATAATAAATAGAAACTTGCTAATTATTGAGGATTGGAGCAAGACAGAGATGATTTTTTTTATGTGAGCCACAAGGTAATAAATATGAAGTTTCTTGAAAATGGATGGCATCCACTTGAAACCCCACCAACCGGAGAGTAATTAAGAAGAGACACACACAAGCTATTGTAACTACACTTCCCACTAGGGTGATGATATTGCACACGTTCTTAAGAACAATCCCTACAAGATATGTTACATTAATGGATCTCAAGACTCTACAGCAAGTGTTAAAAACAAAAAAATAAAGCTTTGGTTCTAATAATCATAAAGAAATGCTCATTTTATCTCTAGAAAGTGTACTAGTCATTATATGCAATTCATTTATAAAAACTCAAACAAAATGGGTGAGATAGAAATAGCCGGGTAAATAAGTAATCTATTCTATGTAAAACCCTAAATAGAATAAAATGGACATGACATGCAACAAAAGGATTATCACATATAAACATAGATATTGATATAATAATACTATATAAGCAGTAACTAGATTGCTTCTATTCCGTCTAATGTATTAGATCAAAAGAAAGATATATTAGAGTTCAATAGTAAAATACACGCATCTTTACTACCTTTAATATCTTATAGTCGAGAACGTTAGTTCAGTAGAATAGATTCTTGACCATTGAATAAGTATCAATTTATTATACAAATAGCAATCCAATAAAAAGAAGAAAAAAAAAAGGCGTTTATTATTCAACTTATCATGGCTGACAAAGGGGGAAAAGAAAAGAAAAGAATCTAATAGTTGATAACTCATTACTAGGATAGAATCTACAAAAGAATCTATAAAATAATTTTTTTTTCCACAACCGTCACTTGTAAACAAAAAGGCACTTTTACACTGAATGAGAATATAGTAAGTATCTTGATATTATACACGTTTGTAAACAATTGCATCACAGTATTATATTATTATTATTATTATTATTATTATTTTTTGAACTGTATCTTTGATCACCAAGAGAGTAAATGGATCGTATCTCATTATGAATAACATGCCTACTTTTACAAGTCTTTTGGAATGTAGAGAAGTTGATTCCTTCTCAAAGCTACAAGTATATCTAACCTTCTCTTCCTTCCCAATCGCATTTAGCATGCTTGAAACCTATTAAAGAAACATGGTCAAATATCTAGCTTGGCAGTTTAAGAAGAAACAAGAAATATATGCTTGTATTATTAGGGGCTGCAAAGAAGATGATGATATTGACTGACTGTAAAGAATAGATAAAACGGTATAATATGGTTTGTTTGAAAATATATGCAAAGAATGAAAAGCCATTTTAGACAACTACTATTTTTTTCTTTCCATAAAGTACAAATAAATAAAAACTTTTTAATTGCTAAAAGAGAAGTCTAGACTAATTAAATTTATTACACTTCTCTAATAACCCTCTTCTTTTGTTTTTCATTGTTATTTTATTCATAAAACGTGTCAAGCGGAAAATGAATTTTTTTTTAAAAAAAAAAAAAAAAAAAAAAAAGTGAACCATGTTGTTGTTGTTGTTGTCGTCAAATCTTCTATTGAATAAAAACAAAAAGATGTATTTATAAAGGAAAAGGAAGCATGACTACTACTCCTACTTTAATAATACCATTTAGACTAAATTAGCTTATAATATTAGCTTTTAATATTATTACGTAAAACAAAAAAAAAAGGTTAAAAGACAGTCATAAGGCAATGTTTATTTTTTTTCTGTATTTATGTCCGATTTTTTTTTTTTATTGTTTGTTTATTATACAGACAATAACAACAAAGACGGAGGCGGCTATTATAATAAAAACATTTAAATTTTTTAATTCTATTTATTATCTTTATTTTAACACAATAAGTTTTTTTTTTTTTTTTTTTTTTTTTGATGTAAAATCTAAAAACAAAAAAAAAAAAAAAAAACCAAAAAAAACCTTGTCATAGCAACTAATTTTAAACTCAATATCCAATTGTTTTTTTATCATCATTGTTGTTACACGATAAGAAACAGTTGTTCAGTATACAGCTTTTTTTTTCTTTCTTTCCTATTTCTGTTCTTTTTCTTTTTTTTTTATTTGTAAAAAAAGAAAGAAAGAAAAATACAAATATACATATATATATACATTTATATATATAAATAGACACATACGCATACACATATACACATATTCATACACATACACATACACGTATATATATAGATATAGTTATATATATATAAAGATACATACAAATAGATAGAATACACATATAATGGCATTAGGTTTTAGTAATAACAAGATTAATAAGAGTAAAGCATCAGACGACGAAACACCTAATACTAGTGACGTTGATAAACTCTCAATGAAAAACTTGGAATCTTCGGATAAAGGACAATTTAAAGAGTTTAAAGAGTTTTTGAAAACCGTTATTAGCTTTACTGGTGACCTTTCTTCCTTAACTTGTCCTGCCTTTTTTTTAAATGGACTATCTTTATTAGAATATGGGTAAGTACATTTTACTATAAATACATATATATGTATCAAGTGATTCTTCCCCAAAAAAAAATAAAATAAAATAGACATATACATATATTTATATGTATGTGTGTGTGTGTGTGTGTGTGTGATGAGTATTAATTATAAGCTGCATTTTAGTACATATTGGGGTGATCATCCTTCAACTTTTACTGCTATTAATGATGCTAAAAATTCAGAAGGTAAAAAAAAAAAAAATGATATATAATATACACTAATAATATATCTATATAGAACGTCTTTTGGCTATTTGTCGTTGGTTTATTTCTACTTTATGGGGTAGTTATGCTTCTCGTTGTACAGGTGGTAAATATGAAAAGAAACCTTATAATCCTATTTTGGGTGAACAATTCTTCTGTGAAATGGGTGACGCTAAATGCGTTTGTGAACAAGTATGTCATCATCCCCCAATTTCTGCTTTCTATCTTGAAGATGAAAAGGCGGGTGTTTCTTTAAATGGACACAGTAAGTTGAAATATATACATATTTATATAGATATGCCTCTATTTTATGTGTGTGTGTGTGCTGTTGTCGTTGTCGTTGATGCTAACTTTTCTCTTAGGTGGACAAAAGTCAAAGTTTAAAGGTACTTCTATCAAGGTTGAACAAGTTGGCAGAGCTGTATTATATCTCAAGAATTTTGATGAACAGTACATGATTGATTTCCCCGATCTTTTAATTCGGGGTGTATTAACAGGTGGTGCTTATATTGAGTTAGGTGGATCATGTACAATTATTGGTTCAAATAATACAAAAGCGATCATTGAATTTGTTCCAAAGCCATGGTTTGGAGGTGAATACAATCATATTAAAGGTTCACTTTATTCAGGGAACAAATTGTGTTATACTTTATCGGGTCGTTGGAGTCATCAGTCTTATTATTCAAAGGCAGGTAGCAATGAAAAGGATTCTAAAAAGGAACTTTTATTTGATGCTGAAGCAGAACCCATGGCAGAACGTAAGACAGTACCAATTGAAGAACAAGGTGAATATGAAACACATCGAGTTTGGGGCCCAGTTACAAAGGCCCTTCAAGAAAAGAATTATAAAATTGCAAATGCTGAAAAATCAAAGATTGAAGAATGGCAACGTTCAGTACGTAAAGAACGTGAAGAAAAGAAGGAAAGTTGGCAACCAAAATTATTTACCTTTCAAAAGGACATCGATGCTTCTAAGGGTGATGCATATCA
This sequence comes from Cokeromyces recurvatus, assembly GCF_025118155.1. NCBI lineage: Eukaryota > Fungi > Mucoromycota > Mucoromycetes > Mucorales > Mucoraceae > Cokeromyces > Cokeromyces recurvatus. Next base: position 333,413 of record NW_026251409.1, on the reverse strand, counting down.
ACAAAAGAATGGTGAATTAAAGAAGCATATTGATTCTAAACATCATTTAGATTCTGGCGCTTGGACCTACAATCACTCTCTTCATATTTCTCAGTAAACAAATCATCAATAATACCACTTATATTACATACAACAAATAGGGGAAAAGAAGTCTTTGATTTAATATAGTAGTCTTTACATAAATATCTATTTATACGTAATAAAAGGAAAAAAAAAGTGTAATATAGTATTTTACAAAATTCCATAATTTTGACGGGACGGTTAATTTATTATTTTTTCCGTATTTTATATTATTTTATCTTGTTTTATTTTTTTTCAAAGAATGTCAATTTTAAAAGATTTTTATACTAATTTTAAAGAAACTGAACAAGATTCTGAAGAAGATTCTGATTTTGTTCCTAATGGTAAAATTCATAAACATGTAAAAATATATTCATTGATTTTTAATATAAATATTTATTATTATTACTCGAAAGAAAATGATAGTGATGATCAAGAATTAACGGATGATGATGAAGAAGAAGAAGAAAGAGAAAAAGAAACAGCAACAGCAATAACAAGCAATAAGAGAGGATTATCACCAGAATTAAAGTAAAATAGAAGCATATATACATGTATATAATCATAAACATTTGATTTGTATATTAATACCCTTTTTTTTATTTTCCCCCTTTTAGACAAGACGTTCAGCTTAATAAAAAATCAAGAATAGACGCTATTTGGGCCGATATGAATAATGATAAATCATCCCCAAAACTTGAAAATAGAAACACCAATCAAGTGAACAATACAGATACATTGAAAATCCAATCAAAATCAAAGAAACCACAAAGACCACAGTCTCAATTATCTTCGTTAATTTCGAAATACAATATTAAAGAGCCAAAAATAAATACGCTTGAAAAGAGTAAACTGGATTGGCAAAGATATGTAGAACGAGAAGGAATACGTGATGAATTAACATATAAAAATAAAGACGGATATATGGAGAAAGTTGCATTTTTACAGAGAGTAGATGATCGACGTCTAAATCAATTAAAAGAAGGGCAAAAGAAAACTAAATAAGAACTGACCTTTTGATAAGTTTACCTTTTTTTTTCATTAATAAAGTTCTTAAGCTTATGCATATCAAAATAGCCTTTTTGCTGTTTGTATTATTACCTTTTTATTTATTTAGATCATACGTGCATAATTGATAATAGAGCCACATAACTGAAAAAAAAACTATAATCATTAAAGAGGCCTTTCAAAGACTATTTTTAGAGTAGAAATTTTCTTGGAAAAAAAATGCAGTCGGTAACTTTGATAACAGCAGTAGCCGCTAATCTTTTTTTATTATTATGATGATGATTAATTTTTTTTTTAAATTTTACCTTTTCTCTTTCTTTTATTATTATCTATTTTATTTATTTATTTATTTATTTTTATTTTATTTTATTTTATTTTTTTTTTTTGGATAAAATAAAATTGTAGATTATTTACATACGAAATATGCGACTCTTTTCTATATTTTTGAATAGTATTGTTGTTATCATTGGCACAGTGTGTGCTCAAGAAGAAACATTGATAACAGATGGACCCTTAAACCCTCCTGGAGTGACGGGCAATGTTCATTATGCAAATTTAATGAACGTTTCCTTATGGTTTTATGAAGCACAACGTAGTGGCAAACTGCCTTCTAATAATAGAGTTACCTGGTAAAAATTCATAATCAGTAGTAATGGGAATGTTTCATCGCATTCTTTTTTTTTTTTTGACTGAATTTTTTTTAAAGTTCAGGGATATAATTTAATTTTACAATTTTCCTTGGTAAAATAATAACTCATTTATATTTAGGCGATCCAATTCTGGTTTATTAGATGGACGTGATAATAACGTTGATTTAACAGGTGGTTATTATGATGCAGGGTATTTATAAGTAATAATGAATCGTGATATTATTCTAATCCTATTTATTATTTAGAGATTATTTAAAATTTTCTTTACCATTGTCTTATTCTTTAACCATCGTTTCTTGGGGAGCGATCACTTGGTTTGATGGTTATCAGAAAGCAAATCAAGTGAATTATTTATCAGATATGATGAAATGGGGTACTGATTGGATCTTGAAAGCGCATCCTAATGCAAATACATTTTATGTCCAAGTAGGTGATGGAAATATTGATAATAATTATTGGGGTAAAAGAGAATGATTTTTTTTTTTGATGTATTAAGCAGCAATAATCATCATATTTATTTTATTTTATTTTATTTTATTTTTTTATTTTCTTAAAAGGTCCTGATACAAACATTCCAACACCTCGACCGTCGTACCAAGTAAATCGAACAGCGATCGGCACAGACGCAGTTGCAATCTCTGCTGCAGCCTTAGCATCAGCCTCATACTTATTTAGAAATTATCTTAATAATACAGATTATGCAAGTACCTTGTTATCTGGGGCTACCTCTCTTTTTAATTTAGCAGATACGGCTACGCCTCGTAATGTCTATACAAATGCAATTCCTGCTATCTCTGATTATTATGCTACAAATAATTATACAAGTCAATTAACCTTTGCTGCTCTTTGGATGTATAAAGCGACCGGCAATGATACTTATCGTCTTAAGGCCTCTGATTATTTTGATCAGTTTAATCTATCAAGGACTCCAGTTGGGATTATGGATTGGAGTGATCAAACAAACGGAGTCTATGTGTTGGGTGCAGAGTTAGATGCGAATAATACAAAATATGCAACAGCAGCCAAGAACATGTTAGAGACAATCATTCGTGACGCAGGTCCATCTCCCTCACCTTGTTCTTATACAAAGGGAGGTCTCTTATGGTGCGATGGCTATAGTGACGAAAATTCCCTTGTCCCCGCTCAAGATATGGCTCTCTTGGCTCTACTCTATAGTCGATTACATCCATCTGAAGAATATACGAAATTTGCTGAAAGACAGATTGCTTATCTTCTTGGTGATAATTTCATGCTAACCCCTTATGTCTGTGGTATTCACATGAATTCGCCCCGTAACCCACATCATGCTGGTGCCTCGGGAGGTACAGACATTAGTAACATTAATTCTTCTCCACCTGAGGAAAAATATATCTTATATGGCGCCGTTGTGGGCGGTCCTGATAAGGGAGATCGATTTTATGATATACGTAATGATTATGCTCAAACTGAGGTCGCACTTGATTACAATGCACCATTTCAAGGTTTAATCGCATATCAATTAAGTGTCAATGCATCAGATCCTCCTTATGTAACCATTACTCGACCCAGACCTTATGTTCGTCCTGGCTTCAAGATGCCTGGATGGCTTATTGCTGTCATTGTTGTTTGTGTTGTCTTTGTCATTGCTCTTACAAGTTATATTTGTTGGTGGAAACGTGGCTGTGGTCTCTTTAGTAAAAAGAAGAGAGGTTATGATAAAGCAGTTGCTGTATAGTATAATACATACATGTATATTTATAAGGAAATATAATAGAAAAAAAAAAAAAAACTCATTCCCCTTCAATTTGTAATAAACTATTTTATATATCAAATAATAATAGGAGATTTTTTTTTTATTGTTATTATTAGAATTTCCTTTTTTTTATATAATTAGGTTACTTTACACATAATATTGGTATTACAGTTACTATAAAAATACATATACATGTTTATATATACATTCTAGAATAATAGTTTGTTTTGTTTGTTAAAAAAAAAAAAAAAAAAAAAAAAAGAGGCATATCATATTATAAATTCATAAAAAAAAAAAAAAAATCATACATATTATCTTAACAAGGTGGAAAAGACCAAAAATGATTATGTAAAGTAGAATTCAAATCAAAATTAGAAAAAGAAGAAGCTGAAGAAGAGGAAGAAAACGAATTACTTTCTATTAACCAATTGATATTATTCTCTTCTTCTTCATTTATAAACGTAGTAGTGGTAGTCAAATTATGAATATCATTGTTACTGTTGTTGTTATATAAAGGTAAAATAGATTCTTTTTGCTGTAAATTGGTCATACTCGGGTGATAATCGATTGGTGATAAAGAAGAAGGATCATTTAATGAGGAATCAAAGGAAGGAAGAGGTATAATAATATCATGATGATGATAACCCGTAGTTATATTTTGCTGACGATGGTCTAATAGACCATATGTAAAGTAGTGTAACGTTTCATCCGACGACGCTTCATCCAAATGAATCATTGAATTATTAGTTGTTAGAATAGGCGATTGTTGATGTCTTGAGATAGAAGAGTTAAATATGGAAGATTGATTTTTAATGGAATCATTATTCAGATTTAATAATGATTGCTGTTGTTCATATAAAATAGGCAGCAGTAATGGTTGTTGCTCTCTTCTTTTTCTTTATCATCTATTTCTCTTAATTTAGGGTAAACTATTTATAATAAAAAATAAGAACGTGCTTTTTTATTTTAAATATATAAATGTATATGTATTATCATTACCTGGTTTATCTTTCAAATAGGCTTGACGTTTTTTATAAGGTCCACGTTTTACACCTTTTTTACGTTCCTTTCTATCTGAATCTTTACAAGTTGCAGTTAAACCAAGTTTAATACAACGTTTACATGGTCTACCATCATCACATTTTTTGCATGCCTTTTGGCAATTCACTAAGTGTAATGATAATTAGCAAAAAAGTAAGAAAAGAAAAGAAAAAGGCATTATTTTTATTCAATTTACCGCATGCATTTTTTACTTGCTTTCTTTTTGGTTTTTCAATTACTTTTTGAGAAAAAGAGGCGTCCATATTACTTGTCATATTTCTCTTTTTTTTTTAAAAAAAAAAATATGTATTTATATTTATTTATATATTTATTTGGAAGAAAAAAAAAAGAAAAGTGAAGAAAAAAGAAAATTAAAAAAAAAAGAAAAGACAGAAAACAATTTGATTTATTACCTTTTTTTTTTTTTTTTTTTTTTTTTAATAAAAAAAAATCTCTTATATTAGGAATGGACTCATCAAAAATAGGTTGACAATTTATAGAAATTTATTAAACTATTGTCCCCATGTTTCTATTTTAAATTGAAAATAGAACTCGTTTATTTTATTCTTTAATATGAGTTAAAGTATTTTTTTTCCCTTTAAATACACGTATTAGTAAAGGATTTCAATTGTATATATGACGCAATTTAGTATATTAATAAATGAGTATTTATAAAAAGTCAATTATAAAATGTATTTATCTTCTTTCCTTTTTTTTTTATTATTATTATGTCATATTTTTTTTTAAAAAAAAAAAGTATTACTTGTATTTTATAAAAGTTGTACTAACAAATGCCACGTTTCTTTTCCTTTTTATTAAAAAAGAGCATGGTGTACAAACATATATGGCATCTATATTGTACGTTGTTGTTCGTATAATTATGTATGTATGTTTATTTACTACTTATATAATAGCTATTGCTTATGTGTTGTAGATCAATAGTTATTTTTTCTTTTTTTTTTAAAAAAAAAAAAAAAATCCAGTTATTCTCGTTGCTACTGTTATTGTTGTTAGATTCCCCTTATTTTTAAACCAATCAAATAGAAGCTTCAAGCTATTATAGGATTCCTAAAATGGGACCATTTTGAAACAACCAATTAAATTTATGTAATAGGTTACTATACATTTGTTGCTTAGTAAAAACTATGCAAATCCTATATCAACATGTCTATAAACTATTATCCATCTTCTATTATGTATCGATCCGTTGGATTTTTAACATACATGTATACATTGGTTAGAGTAATGTTATACAAAAAAAAAAATTTGAAGTGTTAATAATAACTTTGTCAGACAAAATGTAAAAGAGAATAAAGATAAGAGATTAGTTAAATATACAAAAATATCCTTCAAGACAGACTAGTTAAAAAAAAAAAAAACTTTAAATCTATACGTTTACAGCAGCTCATGAAAAGTATAGACTATAAATAGATTCATGATAGAGAGGAGGAGGGTGCAAAGCAGACTACCCCCTCCATTGCGAATTAGAGTGTCATATCTATAATATTTATTTTATTTTATTTCATTTTTTTTTTGAAATTTAATGTTGTATAATTGTTAATGAAAACTGAGAGACGGCAAAACATATAGTAAGCTTTATGATTGGTCTTCGCATATATGAATATATAAAGGGATTGAAGCTCTTTGGAGATTTACGTTCGATTTCCCCCCCCCTCTATAACGAATATATTGGTATAAAAGTGTACACTAAAATGCTTAACAAAAAAAAAACTATACTAACACTCTTAATATACACTATACAAGTACTTGCAAAAAAAATAAAATAAAATAAAAAGTCTTCCCCCGTATACGCTATTGTAACGACTTTGACCGCGTAGTCATTAAAAGTTAAAATAAGCTTTTGAAAATAAATATGTCAAGTTGCAGTAAAAAAAAATCAGAAGTCTATGAAAACTTTATTTATATAGATAATACAATCAAAACTTTCTTTATACATTCTAATAGATTAAATTCCTTGATTGTCATTATAAAAATTGAAAAAAAAAAGTTGACCAATCATTTTCTTCTGTGAAAAAAAAAGGGGGGAGATTGGAAATGAGGTATGATCAAATACATTTACATTGTAAAGATCAATCTTGTAATTTGATTACAATGTAAATATTTTAATTCAAATTGCACTTGAGGCTTTTTTTTTTTTAATTATTCAAATGCGCATATAAAGAAAAATAAATAAATAGATAGAAATGAGATAGTACGTAAAAGAAGCTAATAATAATCTATTTACAAGTGAATTATTTAGTATTAATAGCTGTTTCCCTCTTTCCTTTTTTTTTTTTTTTTCTTCGTAAAGCAGTAGATGTTGTGATTCAATTAATTTTTATTATTCTAACAAAGAAATCATAACTCTGTTATTTGATTTTCTCGTTTCAGCAATGCTCACATGATCTAAAAAGGCGTCTGGTTGCATTATTCGAGACAATCTATATTTGACGCCCAAATAACTAAGATAACTATTCTTTGGAAATACTCGAACTCTTTTCACATCTGGAAAATGACTATCTTGAATATCAGCAAATGTTCCACCTACAGTTAATGTTTGTTCAAGTTTAATTTGATTTATGCTATCAAATGGAACCCATTTTTCATTCATAAACACAAGCCATGTAAAGTTCCATGTTAATTGTTTTTTATATAAAAGTGAGTTATTATTAGTATTATGTTGTTGCTGATCTTTTAATCTATTTTTATGAAAATAGGTTTGTTGATGATGATGATGTTGATGTTGATGTTGTTGTTGTTGTTGTTGTTGCTGCTGTTGCTGTTGCTGCTGCTGCTTCTGAGATAGAACAAGTGGATTTTGTTTTCGATACATCATACTCACTCCTGATTCTATACTCATTTTTTTTTAAAAAAAATAAACAAATAGTAGTAATAAAATAAAATAAACGGTTAATAATGATACAACAATTTATCTATTATATATAAAAGTAGTCATGGGTTATATTCTTTTACAAGTTACACGTATATCAAGTGAACAATAAATAGAATGATTTCATATACATGTAACAGCACTTTATCGTTAAATTTTACTTGTTGGAAGTTTAATAATATTCATATTATTATTGAGTACAGTCATCTTATACATATATAAATATATCACGAGTCGTATTCTTATTTGCTTAGCAGTACTTGTTGAAAAAAAAAAAAAAAAAAAAAAGTGTCTATAAAAGAAAGGTCATTTATATACACATATTTATATAAATGTTTATTATAAATGTACAACAACAATAATAACAACATGTCTTTTTTTTTTTTTCTATGCATGATTTTAATTGGCTGCATTGTCTATAGTTGATGCAGGGCCATGATGAGTCTGCAAATTATGCAATCTTTTCCCTATTAAATAAGTATCATCTCTCACAGTTTCTGTCCAAATATTAAAAAGTTTCTTCAAGGCTAAACCAATCAAGACAAATACAAATAGACCAAATACAATTGGATAAGTGTATCTTGTAATAGTAATTCGAGTAAAAGGATCATTTTTCATATTTGAATCTAATATGTATAGTATATATTATTATTAGTAATATAATAATAATAAAAAAAAAGAAATGACTTTACCCAATGTTTGAAGTATACTCCAAGAAATAATACCAGGTATAGTTATTGCAAGTAATGCAGAAAGGATCACAGGAATAATGATTGTACGTGTGAGGGTCCATAAATCAGCTTGCATAATACCTTCACCTATAATCTCGTTCAATTTTCTTCGAAGTCTATTATTAGCAGGAAGTACATGAATTATATTATGAATGATACTCATGTAAGCAACACCAAAAGACCAATTCTAATTTGAAAGGTGTGAATACTTGTTATTTCATTCTAACTCATCCTTTAAACTTACCTGAGTAATATCAATAACTAAATCACTGCTTTCTGGATTTATGCTACGAATAGGCATAAATACAAATAAATCAACAGCAATTCCAATTAAAAGAGGTATCACTAATCCAAACATACTTGACAAATAAATAAATTTACCAGCCTATTTTTTTTTTAAAAAAAAAAAAAAATAGATTAGCTTCATTCAATCCATAGAGTTACATCTTATGATTACCTTGCTTGTCTTTTCCTTTATAAAGGTCATGATTTCATTTTGGTTTGATTGATGACTGTTTATCATAGTATACCATACACTTATCCAACGAATAACAAGAATGATACCCACCATAATATAAATACCAAGAGCAAATGAATAAAAATCATTTACACTTGATTCAGGGGCAAGATATAATTTGAAAAGAGTACGTCCAATAAGCACTAATGAAATAGGTTTTAATGTCTTTTTCTTTCTTTCATCCTATGTGTTAAACTTACATGGCAAAACTGTAACTGAACATGCAAAAACTGAAATAGAAAACCACATGTATAATAAAAAGATAATAACCTAAATAAATGAATGAATCGATTAATTTCTCCTTTTGATTCTATATGTATATATATAACCATTCTTTTCGAATTCTTACTCTTTGTTTAAAGTAAGGTGGAATATAAACAACAATGGTGGCTTGTGATTCATCCACAGTATCAGCAGCTGCAGGATGTCCTCTTCTTCTTTCTTCTTCATCAATAGCCTCAAATGTAACAGGATCAACAGGCACAATCATACGACGTTTAGGATCAACAGGTACACTATCATACTTTGGAACACGTACCATCATACCATCTCGTCTGAATATAACATCTTGTTGAAGTGAATCATCATCATCATGAATGGCCACTTCAGAAAATTCATCAGTAGGGATCTCTGCTTTAGCCATCGTTAACCAGGCCTTTACTGATCGTCGAACATGATGACCCTCTTCTTCAGGTCTACGCTCATTAAACATAAAGGAAGTTAAACGTAACTGACGGCTTGCAAAGTGCCACCAGATATCAAGTGCTCTCTTGGAATAATCACGGGGTTTAATAAAATTAAACAAAGGAGGCAATAAGAATTGAATAATCAGCAGATCAATCGCCAATGTGGATAAAGGTGCATTAAAAGGTAAAGAAAGTGGGAAAATAAGACGTGTATAAGCAAGTGTATACGTGACTGTACCAACACCAAAGACAAGTATGACAGAATAAATAAGAGCTGATTGACTGATTTTATGTAAAAGGTTTGGCAAAGGTCGTTCTACCATCTCTTGTACAGGATGAAATTGTGGGTCATTAGGATCTCGAATAAACCACATAACACCAGGTCGAATAATCTCTCGACAGACGGTAATAAAGATAGCGAAATAAAATAAAACACCTGTGCCTAGAAACCAATGAAGGAAATAAGAAGAATAAGGGCTCCTTGTATGAAAAGCATAACGTGACCCAATTGTAGCATTTGCAAACAAAGGTAAAGTAGACATATCCAATAAAAATCCACACACAGTAGGGAAGACAACAAGTTCAATCAAAATGAAAAAAAGGACCTTTAAGAATATTCCTTGTTGATGAATGATTTCCTGAATCTTTTCTGCTGTTGTTCTTACAGCTGGACGACGACGTAAATGAGCTCTATTTCTACCGTGTGTTAAATACCATGATCCTAATCCAATTAAAACCAAATAACCCACAATCACGCATACACTACGATCTAATCCTGTTTGTCCAATAGCAAATTGATGCCATCTTTTCAAGGCTGTTAAACTTAATTCTTCTATTTTTTGTTGAATTATACTCCAATCCATGTTGACTATTCTATTTTCATCATGTACTGAATCCAAGGTCATGTTAATAGGCTGATTTGATTCAGAAGAAGTCAATAATATAGAAGATTCCATCATTTGAATCATCTGTTTTTGTGTTGTTTGGAGTGCTACTTGAATCTTTTTTGGCATTATTAATTGAATAAAATCTTGAATATAGGACCAAATAAATGGAAACATGTGATCTAATGCAAAGTCAACTAAAGGATCTGTAATCAATCTCATCATATAGATAGGTGTTTCAATAAATGTAATGGGTCGAACCTATATATATATAAGAAGTAAGAAGAATTAGACACTGTATTAATAGTATTAACACACACATACATATATATATACTTACCAAAATGATTAAGCGCCCTACAACATAAGGAATCCAAACAGCAATACCAAGACATAAACTAATCATGAGTGACATTAAGACAGAGTTTTGAACCAACATCCATGGATTTCCTCTCATGCCAATAGCTTCAAGAACACCATTAATATCATCTCCTACATCCAGTGGTTCATTATCATCATCAGCGGCAGCAGCAGCTGCGCCTACAGCTACTGGAGGATCACGAGGCTGAGGTTGTTGCTGTCGTGGACGATTCTGTAATAATTCTCGTTCAAGTGCAGCCACCATATCTCTTTGACGTTCAGCAGGTTGATTCATATGAAGATTAGCATTACCTGCCAAATGATCTTGAAGAATTCGTCGAATGGTATCATTATTAAGACGTCTATGATCATTATCAATTAAATCAGGTAAGCTATCTTCATCATCATCATCATCATTTTCCCATTGTTCATCCATCTCGTCATCATCAACACCATTATTATTATTATTATTAGACCAATCCTCTTCTTGCTCTTCTTCCTTGTTTTCAGTATCATTATGAATAAAATAGTCTTTATCATCGTCATGAATAGAATCCAAGGTTGGTTTAGAAATAGTACGACTTGAGGAAGATCTATTTTCTGTATCCATCTCCGCTGAAGAAGAAGCAACATCCTGATTATTGCCATCCATACCACCAAACAATTGCTCATCATCTTGATGAATGCGATTATCCAATGAGGAAGACCATTCACTAGGTTGCTGTCGTTGTTGATAATGATTTTCATCGTTATTTAATTCTGCCATTTCATTTTCGAGTTCAACCCGTAAATGGTTTAATTGACGTTGTGTCGGATCAAGATGACCATGATGCATCCCATTATCAGTAGTTGGATTTATGACCTGCATTGCATTCAACAAAGTATCGATGGCTTCTTGTTCTTGTAATAATTGTTGATTATTATTATTATTATTTTGATTAATATTAAAATCTTCATCGTTTAATTGTAAATTAGGTTGTTCAGCAGGTAAATTTTGCAAGACCCATTCTCTGAACAAATAAGCTGCAACAAAAATAATAATGACGAAAGCTGTAATAATTTGTCCTTCAACACAATCTGATAAAAAGTTTCTATTAAAAAAAAGATGAATAATAAAATAAAAATCAAATGCGTATATGTATAAATTTACTTTAATGTTTGAACTAAGAAAGATTGAGATCCGAGATTATCGTTGGTTGAAATGCTTGTCGTATTATTTGTATTAACATCCAGGATAGTATTGGTTTCATTTGAATTAAACAGTAAATTTGAAACATGTGTATTAAATCCAATATTTTCACCGCTCCAGAAATAAAATCGCCAAGTCCAAAGAGTAAAGTTAGGTAGCATGATTAACCAAACTGTTATGACAGTTAATCCTCGTAAACAAGTTTTAAGTAAAGCTGTCAAACGATTAACTAATTGTGAAAATAAAACATGTAAAGGTACTTTTTCAGGCATGTCATCACGATAAATAGGTGAAAATGTAAAAGGATGTTCACATAATTCACAATACCTAAAAAAAAAAAAAAAAAAAAAAAAAAAAAAGTGTGCTTAGTATTCATATCCACATCTATTTTACCTCCTTTAATTTATTCATTCTCCTTACTTTTTTTTACTGTGCGATAACCATTCTATTAAACTATAAAAAGAATTAGTATCAATGTCGAAAATTAATCTAAAAAATATACATGTATATATATTTTAATCCATCATTTGAAGTATAATTTTACCAGTCTTCATGCACAAAACGAATACTACCGGAGCATTTACATGGATGGTAAAGAGGATGATCGGGCGTAGATTCACTTCTACAAACCCTACAGATTTCTACATTTGGAAATTATAAATAGAATCAATCTATACAATTCTAGAAAGAGAAGGAACTCAATTTTTACCTTGATCGTCATCCATAGTTTATGAGAAGGTAAAATAAGATTTGCAATATATAATCTCTTCTTTACTTAATGAGTCGATTCCTTTTTTTTCTTAAAAAAAAATATTTTAGAATAAAGAGGAAAAGAAAGGAAAAAAAAATATTATAAAAATATACAGATTGATATAATATTCATATATGTGTGTATATACATAGATTAAATTAAACTCAGACATAAAATTTTGTCAAGTGCTGTTGTTTGGATTATAAAATATGACTTGCTAGAAACATGAATGTGATAATTAAGAGATGCATTCTGTGCAATAATATAGTTTATTCGTGTAACCGGTTAATTATAATATGCATATATTATGTAATAATGTGAATAGTACAGATACAACTAATTTATTTCTTTTTCTTCTGCACTATCAGTTTGAACATATTCTGCAGCAGAAGCTAGTAAATCGATTGCAGATTCTTTAGGTTGTTTATATAAATAAGGATGATTATGTAATGAAGGGAGATTCTTTACAACAGGCTGTGGATATGGATTATGATAATGACTTTCAAGTAAAGAATGTGCAGATGGTCTTCTAGTAGGTTTCATAGAATAACAATCAATAGTTGATGACTGTTGTTGTTGTTGCTGCTGGTGATGAGATTTATTCATGTTCTTTAGCCTACTCATCTTTGCTCTTCTATTTTGAAACCAAACCTATAAACATAAAGAAAGATGTTCATTTTATTTATTATATTCTATTTTATTTTGGTTTCAGTTTATATTTACTTGTACTTCTCTTTTAGTCATTTTTAATTCTAAAGCAAGATTTTCTCTGATCTCAGAACTTGGGGTATCAGTTAAATGAAATGTTTCCATTAATCTACTGTATTGATGAGGTGAAATTCTTTTCCTTTTTGCTTTAGAAAGATGAGATTCAGTAGAAGTTGTTGTTGTTATTGCATCACTGGATGGCCTATGTGACAATGGCGGTAGCAGTGGCGGTGGTGGTGGTGGTGGTGGTGGTGGTGGTGAAGGTGAAGGTAGAGAAGGAAGAGGTTGATTATTTTCAGCTATTATTATAGACGGGTTTGAATTTATTGGATCAATTGTATCCTCATTTAATAAAGCAGATATAGACAAAGAGCCTCTTCTATTTTCATACTCTCTTTTTTCTTGCATTCTTTATTAACATATAAATAAGAAAAGAGAAAAGAAGAAAAAATAATAATAGCAGTAATAATCAAATCCTCTATTCTTTTTCTTTTTTTTTTTTAATGGAGTGAAACTTTTCCATTGGTTTCACTTTCATAAAATATATACATACATACATACATCTTGGGTCTGTTTTGTTTGTTTATGTATCGTCATTTAACATTTGTTGTCAATGAATAATAGTGTTCATCATGATATTTATTACCCTTTTATTCAAGCATTTCTTTATTAATAATACTTTATTATTTAATGCTCTTTTTTTTTTCTTTTTCTTTTTTTTCTATGTTGTGTATTTTGACATGTTTCAAATTCATCAATAGAATTATTTATTGGCATTGTTTTAATTTTAATATGCTTGCATTTATGTTATTTTACAGACCAAAACTTTCATTATTTAACCAACTAATGATATAGTTTTAGCAAATTTATTTTTAGAGTCCTTATAACGATGATATCTTTTTTTTTTTTTTGGTGGATATATAATAGTTGTTGTACTTCCTTGACTGGATCTGTTGTACATTCGATCGAAATAGAATTGTGAATAATCGTAAATTCCATATTTATTTGTGTTACTATGGTAATATACATAAAATTGGATTAACAGCGTGTACTTATCGCTGTTGTTGTATTAAATAACAATCATTATTTTGTGCCTGGGTAAAGCTGTATAAAGGGAAAGTTATATTTTCATATTGAAAAAGACGGTATTTGACGGCATTACTTTCGTCTTCTTTCTTTATTGCCTTTTTCTTTCTTTTCTTCTCCTTCCCTTTTGTGCATGTGTAATTTAATCTTATAAGTTACTTGGTTGCTCATACCGTATTCTTCCATATTTTCAGTTGACTGAATTATATTAGGAAAAAAAAAAAAAAAAAAAAAAAAAAAAAAAAAAAAAAAAAGGGAGAGGGACTATAAAAAAACCAAATCAATCAACTTTTTATTTTATTTTATTAACAAAGAAAAAATAAATAAACAATTTTTTATGAAGTACTTTATTAATCTCTTTAGGAAGCCAACGCTTTTGGTTGCTGCTTTTTTAACTGTTACTACTGTCTTTGCAGAGACTGTTCCTACTACTTCTCAAGTTAAGCTCAAGGCTTATACTTGGAATGGTTCTACTTTATCTGGTCAAATTTATGTAAATAATCGATTTTATTTCATTTTGGTTTTACTTTATTTTATTAAATGTTATTATCTATGACTTGAATGGGTTAGGTTCAAAATATAGCTTATACAAAAGCAGTTGCTATAATTTACTCTGATGGCTCTAACAACTGGAATAATAACGGAAATCAAATTGCTGCTTCTTATTCTAATGCTATTTCAGGCTCGAACTATGAATATTGGGATTTTACTGCTTCTATTAATGATATTAAACAGTTTTACATCAAAGTAAATTAGCTAAATTACATAGACGTTGGATAAATGATATTCATTTTTCTTTTTTTTTTATTAACCTATAGTATAATGTGAATGGTAAAACTTATTATGATAATAATAATAATGCAAATTATCAAGGTAAATGAGTTCAATTAAATATGTATAAAAGGATTTAAAGGAAAAAAAAAGTAACTTATTATATGTAGTTACAAAAACTTCACCTACTACTACTACTACTACGACGACGACGACGACGACGACGAGTCCTACTTTTATTCCTTCTATTGATTTCCCTACAGGTAATACCACTATTACTTCTTGGCTCAAGACTCAGATTGAAACCAGTCGTTATGCTATGCTCCGTAACATAAATCCTCCAGGTTCTGCTAAAGGTTTTATTGCCGCTTCTTTATCAACTGCCAATCCTGATTACTATTATGCCTGGACTCGTGATTCAGCTTTAACCTCATATGTCATTGCTAATGATTATAATTCTACTCTGGCTGGTAATTCAACCCTTCTTCAAATCTTGAAAGATTACGTTACTTTTTCTGTTAAAAGTCAATCTACTTCTACCGTTTGTAACTGTCTAGGTGAGCCTAAATTTAATCCTGATGGCTCTAGTTATACAGGTGCTTGGGGAAGGTATGTATCAAAAGAAGATATCCCTCCCACTCCTCTCCCCCCTTTTTTTTTATTGTAGATAGAGTCTTTGTGCATGTACTAACATTTTTTTTTTTTTAGACCACAAAATGATGGTCCTGCTGAACGAGCTACTACTTTTATTTTGTTTGCTGATAGTTATCTTAAGCAAACCGGTGATGCTAACTATGTTACTGGAACCCTTAAGCCAGGTAAAAAAAAAAAAAATAGATTGCCATTTTGCATCATTAGATTCACATTCAATACACACATAAATATATATATATATAACATAAATTATTATTTAGCTATCTTTAAGGATTTGGATTATGTTGTTAATACTTGGTCTAATGGATGTTTTGATTTATGGGAAGAAGTCAATGGTGTTCATTTTTATACTTTGATGGTGATGCGTAAGAGCTTGGTTCGCGGTGCTCATTTTGCTTCTCGTAACAATGACTCCACTCGTGCTAATACCTACACGAAAACAGCTGCCTCTATCAAGACAAAGATCGACTCTTTCTGGTCCTCTAGCAATAACTATGTCGCTGTTAGTCAAAGTGTAACTGCGGGTGTCAGTAAGGCTGGTTATGATGTTGCTAATCTTATTGCTGCTAATGTGGGTAGCACTCAAGATGGCTTCTATACTCCTGGTTCTGATAAGGTAAAATTCATTCAACAAGTACAATAGATAATAAACAGAAGGGTTTGCCCTAATTTTTATTTATTTATTTATCTATCTATACATGTATATAACAACATGGCGATTAGATTCTAGCTACCGCAGTTGCTGTTGAATCCAGATTTGCCTCTCTCTACAGTATTAACAATGCCAATTTACCAAATTATCTTGGTAATGCAATTGGTCGTTACCCTGAAGATACCTATAATGGGAATGGCAATTCCCAAGGTAACCCATGGTTTTTAGCCACGAATGCCTATGCAGAGCTTTACTATCGTGCAATTAAAGAATGGTATAACAACGGTGGTGTAACTGTAAATAATATCAATCTGGCATACTTTAAGAAATTCGATCCGTCAGCTACGTCTGGAACCCACTATAAGGTGGGCACAACAGCTTTTAATAACATGGTATCCAATGTTGCTCATGCTGCTGATCGATTTTTGTCAACTGTTAAATTCCATGCTTATCCAAATGGCTCCATGAGCGAACAATTTGGTCGTAACGACGGCTTCTGTACTGGGGCTCGTGATTTAACTTGGTCTCATGCTTCCTTAATCTCTGCTGCTCTTGCCAAGGCTGGTACACCTTCAGTTTAAATTCTTGACTTGATTTATATTTTTATGTCCTCTTTCTTTATATTGTATTTTTTTTTATTCTTAAAAAAGATAATAATAAAGAAGACAAAATACGTTTATTTATGAACTCCCTTGATATTAAATTCTACCTTCCTTTATTTATTTATTTATTTATTTATTTATTTATTTATTTTTTTAATCGTATCAATACAAACAATGTTTTCATTTAAATAGATACCTTTTTTTTCTGTATTTTCTTTCAAAATAATGTATGAGAAATGATTATTTCGCAATATAGTATGAAGACTGACTAGTATATCTATTGTCTTTATCAGTTGCTTATTACAAATAGCATTTATCTTGGTCTTGTAATGGGTTTCACAGACAGTAAAATTAAATAAATAAAAAAGCAAGCTGTGATAGGGTTTTATGTAATATAATGATAAAAAAAAAAAAAATAAAAAAAAAAACTCCATTAATTTATACATGTATAATAGATATTAATATTTATATTTATACTTGTCTTCTAAATCTATAATAAATCATTGTCCTTGTTGCTTCTTTTTCTTCCTTTTTTTTCTTTCTTTCTTTAAATGTCTAATGTCGATCCAATTTTATTTTGGCTTGAACAAGAGTCTGTAACCAGGTATGCAAAATAGAAATCAAGTCATTTTTTATTTATTTATGACATGTGCTTCAATAATGAAAGAATGTCTCGTACTAACTTATATATATATATATACATGCTAAAAAGTAACGCTGATATATATTTACCAGCAGATACCCCTACATATAAACCTCCAAGTAGGATTTTATATCAAATCGAAAAAAAGGCTAAACTTCGAAAAAGAAGAACGATTGAACGATTAAAGGCATATTGCTTTGAAAATTTAGAAGAATTACGACGAAATTATTCAAAGAGGATCGATGTTTTAAAATTACCTTCGCGCGAAATCACCATTCGTAGAGCAGAACTCGTTCAAAATGATGATTATTTAAAAAGAATTGGATCAGAAATGACCGATTTATCTAATGTGTCTAGAAATGGCAATTTAAATGAACAAATTAAAGATTCATTAGAAAATAAGGATTCTGAAGAAAATATAGAGAAACAAAAATATAAAGAACAGATCGAGGTAAAAAAAAAATGAAATAAGAAGTTATGATAACTATCAGTATTAATATCTGTTTTGAATAGATAAATTATAGTACAAAACAGAAAAAGTTACTCGATGAATATGATCATTTGCTGGAAAAAATTCAGAAAGAAGATTATAGAATGTTAACGCAGAGTAATTGAAAAAAAAAAACAAAAAAAAACAAAAAAAAAAAGAGGAATCATATGTTATCATAAATATTCAATTATTATCAAATCAGTTTCAACTCATACGTATTTGTATGTATCTAAAACCGATATCGCTGCATTATTATCATTTTACTATTATTGCTTTTGTACAAAATAAAGAAAAAACACACACACACACACACAGGATTATGTGTATTACATAATATATACAAGAAGAGACGTCTACAAAAGTAAAACCCATTATTTTATAATACTTTTAGCCTATTTTTTAACTCTGAAATCATATTCTCTCTATTTAATATAATTCCACCCCTTTGATTGTCATCTTTTGATCTCATATCTTTAATCCTAACTTGGCCTTTTTCTAATTCTTCTTTACCTACAATGATGGCAAAAGGTATTTGATCTTTATCACAAATGGCCCATTGCTTTTCAAGCTTTGGCTTATTTTTAAACATATAGGATGCATTGATACCTGCATCCCATAATTCTTGTGCAATGTCCATACGCTCCTTTAAGAGTCCATCCCCCATGGATATGATATATACCTCGGTTGGATTGGCTTTGATAGTATCCATCTTTTGTCTAGCCAATAAGATGGAGAATAGACGTTCAATTCCAATTGAAACACCGACACAGGGGATTGTCTTTGGCTTTCCTGTCTTATTGGTGCCTGAAAATAGACCGACGAGATGATCATATCTTCCACCAGCAGCAATCGATCCTAGACCTTCACTTTTATCTGTTACAGCCTCGTAGATAATACCAGTATAGTAATCTAATCCTCGCGCCAAACTTAAATCTAACCTAACACGATCTCGAATTTTAAATACATCTAAATACTCTAATAAAAGTTTAATCTCATTCAAGCCCCTTGAAGCACCCTCGTGTGCCATCAAATGTGTATCTTGTTCGAGTAAATGAATTAAATTAAAAGCGTCGATAGAATGAGTCGTGTTCAAGTGTTGAACATAACTACCAATACGATCTGCTACGGCCTCATCCAACTTCTTTTCTTCTATCATTTCTCTCTTTACATTCTCCCAAGGAAGTTTATCGAGTTTATCTATAGCTGCTGAAATAGATCGAATCTGCTCTTTAGGAACCCCACAGACCTCAAACATACCATCTAATATCTGACGATGATTTATTTTTATATTAAATGGAACCTTGACCGCATCCAGGGCTTCACACATCACTTTCAATACCTCAGCATCAGGAATCATTGGATCAAACTGACCAGCAATATCAAAATCACATTGATAAAATTCACGTAAACGACCCTTTGTCATAATAGGCTGATCACGTCGATAGACTTTAGCAATCTGATACCGTTTCATTTGCAGTCCCTCAGGTTTTTTACCTTGCATAGCTAAATAACGTGCAAATGGTACAGTAAGATCATAACGTAATGAACAATTCTCTCCACCTTGATCAGCCAAATCATAAATTAACTTGCTTTCTTCACCATATTTCTCACTTAAAATATCTCGTAACTCAAATACTGGGGTGTCAATCGTCACACCACCATGTCGTTGAAATACTTTTGTAATAGTGTCAAAGAGACCTTGTCTAATTGTCATTTCTTTTTCATTATAATCTCGAGTTCCCTTTGGTGTTTTCAATTGAAACTACATGTATAAACATTAATGAATAATTATAAATGTATTATGGTAACCATAATGAAGAAAAGAAAAGAAAAGAAAAAAAAAAGGAAGATGCCTACATTGCCATTTGATTTTTTATCTTTTTCTATACAAGAAAAAAAAAAGTTAATTATATATGAATAGAAGCATAAATACACTTTACCTATTATTGTCATTAAAGGACGATATGAAAGTCTAATCAGAGAATGTCTCATGTGACAGTGCAATGAGGGTAATGAAGTTTTCAACATTTTTAAAAAGAGTAATGTAAGGGTTGACTTGTAGAAAGAAGGGTATTATAGCAGTACAAAAATAAGAACATATAGATATAATCTCCGCAATTAATCCTCCTTTTCCCTGTGACCGATGATAAGATGAATGTCCTCTTTTATTACCATCATTGCCTACATGTTCATATAAACATAATGAACTCGGTACTTTTTTTTTTTTTTTTTTTTAAATTTGTTTTATCTTTGTGAAACTCTAAATACACATCGTACCCTTTTTTTTTTTGTAGATAGAAATACTAAAAGGAAACTTTAATTTATAAATACTTATAGAGAAAAGAATTCAACCTCGAAAAAAATAAAACAATAAATAAAAAAAAAAGGCACGTATTTTTATCATATTAAATGTATGTTTTATGCTTTTTAACTTGTATTCAATACAATTCTAATTTTTATTATTATCTGATAAATATTTTTTATTTTTTTATTTTGCGGATTATATTTTATCAGATCTTTTTATACAAAGCTGAGATCAGATTATTTTTTTTTTTAACTACAACAACGAAGATATAATAATTAATAATCCTTTTTTTTTGTTTTGTTTTTTCATTCATTCCTTTTTTTTTTTTTTCTGTTTTTTTTTTCTTGTTTTAATTATCAATGGTCATCAATAATAAAGAAAAAGGAATATCGAATCAAGTTACAGATGAAGTAACACCTCTTTTATCTTCTTCATCTTCTACAGCTAATTGTTGTTCAAAAGAAGGATGTTGTAGAAATAATATCAATACAGATAAAACAAGTTCAAATATAAATTTAGATATACCTAATGATGACCCAATTTGTCAACTATCAAATCAGCCTTGGAAATATAAAATAATTGCTTTATTATGTGCCATGTTTTTAGCAAGTAAATAAAATGTGTATATATAAAATCTATACGTTTAACTATTATATATAATTAAAAAAAAAAAAAAAAAAAAGTGGGCAGCCATTTTGCTGCTCATACATTAGGTGCCATGAAATCCACAATTAAGAAAGTAAATTGATAGAGAATAGATTATTATAGTAGGATAAAGATGACATTAATTCTCACCACATATCTATTTTATAGGAATTTGGTATTAGTAATTCTCAGTATGGATTAATTCAATCTAGTGTATCTATCGTGAATACGATTCTACCATTGATTGGTGGTATCTTTATTGATGCATTTGGAACGATTCCAGGTTCTATTTTAACTACCATTTTGATTACATTTGGTAATATTCTAGTAGCTATTTCAACCTCTACTACGAATTTATATATGATGATATTGGGACGTATTCTATATGGTATCGGCAGTGGTACAGTAGTTATCGTTCAAGAAACCATTCTTAGCCAGTGGTTCCAGGGTCGTAGTCTTGCAGCTGTAATTGCATTTATGTTAACTATCAGCAGACTGGTAATATTATTGTATTATTATTATTTTTTGTACTCCAATCATTTGATAATTTTTTTTTTTTTTTTATAAATATAATAGTCTTCTTTTTTAGCTCAAGCGACAGTCGTACCTATTGCTAAATGGACAGGCTGGTACGGTTATGGTTTTTGGGTAATTATATCATACATAAATATATATCAATATTCTTAGTCATCAATATTTTATTCATATTATACACTTGTACATATTTATATTTTTTATAATCAGCTCTCTGCTATGTTGTGTGTATTTTCATTATTTGTGAATCTTATCTATATTATTTTATTAAAAAATGTAACTACAAAAAATCAACAAAAACATTGTCAAGTACAACACACCATTGTTAAACGCAAGCGATCATTTAGTTGGTCTAAGCTTATGTACTTGCCTCATTCTTACTGGTTAATTGCTTCTATGGAATTTTTATTAGGTGGTGCATGGGGCTGTTTTCTTCACATTAATAGGTAAAAATAAGAATTTTTTTTTTTTTTTTTTAAAAAAAAAAACTACTCATTCTTTATTATTATTATTATTATTATTATTATTATTATTATTTTTTCCAGTGAATTAGTTAAATTCCGATTTGGTTATGAAGATGATAAGGCCGCTGCAGTTGCTAGTGTATCTCAAGTATTACCAATCTTTATAATGCCATTCTTGGGATTCTTTGTCGACAAATATGGCAAACGTACTTGGTTAAGTAAAGTTGTTGAAAATACGCATTGCATTGCATTACATATTAATCATATTCCCTCCTCCTCTCTCCCTTTTTTTATTTATTTATTAGTGATTGGGAGTGGCCTGACATTCTTGATGTCAATTTTATTACTTGAATATACAAATTTGCATCCTATTTTAGGCATGATTAGCTTTAGTATTAGTTTAGCTTTAGGCCCTGTCTCTTTAGTGTCCTCTATTCCTATCATCCTTCCTCTTTCCTTAGTAGGCACAGGTATGGGTCTGGTTAAATCAGGTACAAATATTGGCGCGTCCCTTTTTGATATCATGACGGGTCTCTTACAAGATCATGATTCTAATAAGGGTTACAAAGGTGTTATGATCTTCTTTATCTTTATTGCTGGTTTGTCTATCTTGTCTGGCATTATTCTCTTTATCTTGGATAAAAAGATGTATGAAAATGTCCTGGATGCATGTAAGAAGCCTAGTCATATTAACAATGGTGGTAAACGATTCTTGATGAATCGCAAGTTAAAGATCAATTATCTTTATGCAGGCATTTATATTGCTTTGGTCATGACAAGCTGGATTTTATTTTTTAGATTTATATTTGTTTAAATATTTTTATTTTTTATTTTATTTTTATTTTTATTTTTTTTTCTTAATTTATATATGTATACGTATTATATATTCATACATACACACACACACACATATATAAACAGAAATATGAAGGATATAAAAGGGAATCAACGCACATAATATTATCTCTCTTTCTCTCTCTCTCTTTCTTTAATTCATTACTTTTTAATATTTGACTTGTTATCCATAATAGGTGATTGGTCTTGTTTTGGTAAAGGAAGACCGCCAGGCTGTTGCTGTGGTTGCTGTTGTTGCCAATAGCCTTGAGGTTGTTGTTGCTGTTGCTGTTGTTGTTGTTGTTGCATATAATGAGGCTGTTGGTTACTATAAAAAGCAGGTGGAGGCATTTGACCATAAGCATTTTGTGAAGGCGCTGGTTGATAGGGACTATTTTGATTATGTGCATTGATATAGCCGGGATGACCATTATATGCATTAGTGGCATTATTTCCTGGTTGTGGTTGAGTATAAGGTGGTTGTGGCTGATAACCGCCGTTTGATCCATTACCTCCAGTATAACCACTAGGTGCATTAGTAGGCTGTGTTTGTGCCTGTTGTTGTGATGCCAATTGATTAGATGTAGGTTGCTCAGTCTATAATATCAAAGAAAGAAGGAAAATAAAATAACTTGATTATTTTATCTGTATTTATTTATTTATTTATTTATCTTACCTTTATATCTTCATAAATTGATTTTTTATCTTCAACTTGTGGTGAGGCATTACCATAAGACGCGTCTCCATTCTTGAAATAAAAAAGAGGAGTAATTTAGCTTTTTTTTTTGGCTTTATTTTATTTTATTTTATTTTAAAAAAAAAAAGAGAAAATTAACTTACGGATTGTTCATTAGACACAGGATCAGGAGCATTCAAACACGCTTGAATTAAGTTCTTCCCTTCTGGTTTTGTAACAATGGGTTGTAACTTGACAGTTGTAAAGGTGTATACAAGACCTGTTTCAGAAACAACAAGCAAAAGAACCTGTGTCCCTGTCAAGGTGCTTAATTCATAAGCCTAAATGGATTTTTATTAAAATAAATAAATAAATACATAAATAAATAAATAAATAATAAATAATAAATAAATAGGTATTATTATAGTTCTTTGACAGCCTATATTTTTATAATAATTTACCTTTTTCATAATACCAGCTTTTCTCTTTGAGAACGTAATATGTCTTCTATTTTTATCTTCAATGTATTCAATCTTAATCTTTCTTCTTCCAGAACGTCGAGCAGGTTTATCATTATCCGAATCTTCACCACCAGAAATGCTTGGATCTTCAATATGTGGTTCGGTTGATTGCTGTTGTTGTTTTTGTTGCTGAAGTCTTTGACTTTCTGCTAAGTCTGGGTTCATTTTTTTGATATATGTTTATTTAAAAAAAATAAAAGTTCTTTCCTAAAAAAAAAATATTTCCAATACAGGGAGTTGCCAAATTCAGCACTTCTAAAACTTAACAAGGTAAAGAATGGAAAAAATATAAAATAGAATAAAAAAAAAAAAAGGAAGGGCGAAAAAAAAAAAAGGGGGGAGGAATATAAAAAGGAAAACATTTTTTCTGTGCGAAAATTACCCAAAAAAAAATTTATTTCAAATAAAAGGTCCTCATTGGATAAGTTTTGATGACGTATCAAACAATTATGACGGAGATTAAAGTGTTTATATTTATTCATATATAATTTTTTTTTTTAATTAATGTGTGAAGCATACTACTGAATAGAATTTGTTCAATTTACACAGCTGGTGATGAAGGTTTAAACTAACCAAATTTCCTTTTATAGATATTTGTTAATACTATTATTATTATTATTATTATTTTTTTATATATTAAGATTGAAGACAAGATAAAGATCAAGATGAAAACTAAAACTTTTAAGAGGGTTTTAGAATAATAATCTTGAGACAAAAGATAACGATATATAAAGATTAAGAAATGATTTGAAAGGTAGCTTTTGTTAAGAAAAATAGATTAGATTTTATTACTTGGAATTCAGACACTATTCATTCTTTTGTAGATACTACGCTTGCCTTTTATTGGACAATATAGGATATTAATTTTTTTATTTATGAGCCCCAAAGAAAGTATAGTAGTCGCAGCGTTAATTCACAATTTTTGAAAATTCAATTCACGATTTTTGAAAACTCAGTTCACGATTTTGAGCAACCAGTTTACGATTTTTAATCCATCAATTCACTTTTTTTTTTTTTGTTTTTCAAAAAAAAATAAAGAGTCGTTTTACTTGAAAAGACGCAGTTAAAATGGAATCAATGGATACAGTGATGTACTTAACAGCTTACTGTAAGTTTCATCTTATAAAATGAGTTTGGCAATCTACTTATAATTTTGTTTTCAGGCAATGAGTGATTGTCAACCAATCAAAAGTACTGCCTTATTCTGAATGCGGTAATACTGCTCTGATATAAAAGAGGTTACTTTTTTTTTAAAAAAAAAAATATAACACAAAATGACACAGCATGCACGATTTTAATATGAAGATGGAAAGGGAAAGTTAGTTGATGAGAATGAGGATGTACCAATGGAAGAAGTTAATTCGTATTATTTACAAACATTAACTAATTTCACAACATATAAGGAATATGAAAATGATCGTGAAAAAGAAGAAGAAAGAAAAAAAAAAGTAGAAAAGGATCTTCAAGATCAAATAAAAGGAATTCAAGACAAAGTTGATCATCAAAGGGATGTCAAGGTTAAAGGAAAATATACCAAGTACACAATCGAACAAAAAGTCTTATTTTTATATTATTTGAAAATCAAACTTGTTAAAACTGTCATTGCATCCAGACGTGCAGGTATAAATGAAAATACAGGTCAAACTTGGCCAGCACGATTAAAAAAAAAAGAGCCAGATTGGAATTTTTATCAAAAATTGACAAATATGGACAAAAAGAACAAAGTAATTTTGAATGAAGTCCATAAAGAACATATTATAAGCTATTTAGATAATAACCGTAGGGCAGTAATCAGCGAAATTATGGATAATTTGACAAACAGTTTTCAAAGCTTAGTAGTGAAAGAAACAACGGTTAGAAATTTTGTAAAACAAGAATGCAGATTTACTTTTAGAAAAACATCGCCTCAGCCGAACAAAAGAAATCATCCAGATACCATTAAAGCAAGATACGAATGAACTACAAAATGGGATAAAACAGATATGGAATACCTTTCAAACTGTGTTTTTGTAAATGAATCTGGATTCAGTATAAACTTGTCACCACCTGCAATTTGGACAAAAGTTGTTGGTGAAGAACCATATTTAGAAGGTAACGGATCAAGTAATAGCAAAATACATTCAGTGATTGGAGCAATATTTCCGGGAGGTGTTCTTCAAATGGAGTTGAGAACAACCCAAGAGGAAAGCCAATTAGTGAAGATACTCAAGCAAGATGGTGAAAAAACTACGAACGAAATGGATAAGGATCCAAGAATGAAAGGGTTTTACATTGTAATGGATAATGCTCCTATCACTGCTTAAATTGTTTATTTCTACTAACTTTTAATATAAAACTTCCAAATAAAAAATATATTATGTTTAATATACTATCATAGAATAAATATATCAAAAAAAAAAAACGATATTTCTATTGCTAATATTCATTATTTTTTTTAATGTTTAAATTTACAGCTATTTTGGCCGTGTTTTTTTTTACAGGGAGAGAAAAAAAAAAGGGGGGGGGAGGTAATCACACTATTTGCATTGTGAAATTACAGAAAAAAATACTTTTTTTTTTTTTCGAAAATGGATCTATAGAAAATTATATGATCATAGAGAAAGTTAAGAAAATTACTATTGTTATTTCTTTTCTTTTATCGTTTTTTCTTTTATAATTTTTTTCTTTTATTTTAGATTAATACTTATTTACTTACTATTATTTTATTTTCTATAGATATTTATTATATTCAAGGTAGTATAAAGATTTAGAATATCCTTATTAACGAATTTATACTGACCAGTTTTTTTTTTCTTTCTTAGCAAAAGAGTCTTGTTTATGTTGGTAGTAGCTTTTTCTACTTTTTATAAGAGCATTTTTCAGTGATATGTTAAAGGTAAGATAATAACTATTGTTCATATTAACACGTATACTGACTTGTCTATTATCTTTAATCAAACACGTTTTAAACAGGTAAATAAATGTATATAAAAAGGTAAAATAAAACATAACATTTATCTAATCTATTGATTCCAAAAGTATACTTTCTTTGTCTAATATAAAATATATCAACCTTACCTTTTATTCTCTTCTTTTAGGACTTTTTACTTTTTTTTTTTTTTTTTTTTTTTTCAAATAGCTTTTGTCCTTTTTGAAAATCCCCTTTTTTTTGTTTTCGGTACGCATTTTATTCTTTTGAATACCAATATTCTTTTTTATTTTTTTATTTACTAACTAATCAATTTTGTTTATTATAGATTGTTTGTTTTCTTCTGTTTAACTGCTGTAATTTAGCTTCCTAGGCCCCTATCATTATTATCTCTGTCTTTTTCTCTTATTTATTTGTATCTATTTACTGCGTAATTGTACTATCTCTTTTTAAAGATGCAAAGGTAAGTGCAATCGTATTTTCTAATTGCAAGAAATATCCTTTTTTATTATTTCAAAAGCAATTTATTTTTTGCAACAATTCATTTGCTATATATTTCCATTATTATTATTATTATTATTATTATTATTATTATTATTATTATTATTACTATTCTAAATGTAAATAAAACCACATTTTATGTAAACAAACTATATGTTTATTTTTAAATAACGTCCAATAAACAAGGCAATAATAAAAGCCTAATATGTATTAAATGTATTTTATAAGCCAATAACTAATAAAGATTAAACATAAATAAACGTTATTTATTCTGCAAAATACCAATGATGCTTCATTGTTTTCAAAGAAATAGCCAATCAAATATAAAAAGCTATACGTTGTATGTATGGAGTACTATACGGCGTACACACATACGACGTACCGTACACCATATATGCAGTACGTGGGTACGACGTATAGTACTCCATACGTACAACGGACAAATTTTTTGCAGTGCAAGGTGGCTGATTGTTTATAAATTGATTTTAAGGAGATGTAAGAGTCCAGGCTTTGTCATAGTGCGAATTTATGGTGCATAGAACTTGTAAACGCGTAAATACCTAAAATTATTGATTTAAAAGCGTAACGGAAATGATGGTTATAAGCCCACGTATTTTATAGTAAGGCTGCTTTTAACACTCTTCTTTCATATTAAAATGGATGGTCCACCAGATTTTATCTTGGTCGATGATTTTATCGCAGGTCTGTTTCATCATACATTCAGTTGGAACGATGTCATGTTATTATTATTAGTTTGTCATCAATTCAACTACATTGGACAGAAACAGGCAATCAACATCCCCTTCCACATTAACACTGATTTCGATTTTGAAAAGTTCACAGTTCCTTCAACAATGGCAAAGGTAGTACACATTGACTGTAATATTTCCACGAAGGAGGCTGTCTTTGACCATATCATAAATTCTCTTACAAACTGCTTTGTCGTTGGTATCAATTTTAATAACTTGAACGACTTGACAACAATCAAAAAGATATGTAGCACAGTTTTAAAGAAAGGAATGACTTTGGATATACTTAGTCCCTGTAGATTCGAGATGAACGATATTATTTACATGCTTATCAAGACATACCATAAAGAATACGAAGAGTACAAAATGAAGCAGAGTGGATCGAAACTCATTAAGAGGAAACGTTCTAAAGATGACTTCATTATGCTGCGAGTTCCCAAAGATATACGACTAAGACAGAAGTTTCTATTAGAGCACATTCTACAGATGACAGATTCAAGCCCGTCAAGCGCAAACAACAATGTAGAAAAACCCTTCGCCACCATCAGCCATATCACTATATACACAGATACTATAAATGTTTCGATATTCTTTACTTGAGGTTTTGATGAAGCATCTTCTCAAATCCAACAATTCCTAAACTGTATCATTAACTTTAATGGGTTTTCATTATTAGTCAATAGCTTTGATGTGTTCTACCATAATCACAGGTATTATGACGATTGTGCTCATTCCTTGAACAGAATTGACCGAGTAACCACAGCCAAGGTATCTCGCAAAACATACACAGATAAACAGTTTATGGAAATTTCAATATTTGCTGGACATTACGAGTTATTGGTTGTTGGTGGATATATTCACAGGCATGGGTCAATTACCCCATTTTTAGGATCTTCAATGGACAAGTTCAAACTAGATGAAGACACTACCACAAGTATCAAAATACCTGCTCTTGCTTCAGAGTACATTTCTACCACGCGTCTATTGAATAAATATGTAAAATGTCACTCTCGTCAACTATGGGGATTTTATTGTGCACGATCTTTTGCAAAAGGCTTTTACCCTATTTCACCTGTTGAGCTAATGGATCATGCTAGTCAGAAGTTTAGGAAACTCAATAATCATCATTTTAACTCTGTTGTTCTTCATCTAATTTTGTCTCCAAAAGGCGATAAAAGACGATGATTTGGAAGCCCTTTGGTCACTCGTGATCCGCTTACCTTTCTTCAAAACAAAGATGAAAGCTGTCAGTACAACACCAACAAACTTCGCCGAGATGTCTGATGTTTTGAAAAAGATTAAAAATGATAGTCATATAGGATCTTTAATTCATATTCTTGGCTCTATACAGATCAAAACACCTTGCTTTCTCCTCTCACTTTATGATGAAACAGTTGCAAAAGACATTGCACTTAAAATCATGACATCTGGTTTGAAAAGAGAGATTCAAAGTCAACATGACACTATCATTAACAAAGTTAAAAAGGATTTATAATTTTTTCGTTATGATATTTAATGTAAATATCAGCTTTTTTTTTTTTTTTTAAAGATAAGAGTAAATAAATCGCCTTACCATGTTCCCTGTACTGGCACCAATGGTATTTCTTCTCATAACTTGAGCAACACTGTTATGATTGTAGTCGTCTTTATAACTAAGTTAAGAGAAATAAACCATCATTTATTACATAATAAAGATGTTATTCACATAAAGCTAATATATTGAACTTCACAACATAATATTCATTCTACACTCAGTTTTAAAGAAATGATTATATACTTTGTATTATATAATAAGAAGAATTCAATAGGTTTATGACTGTTATATTCAATTACATAATTAGTTATATAAGTCATACATATTATATATACATCTATAATATTAAATATTGTTATGTAATAACATCTTAGAGGATGATAATAATAATAGTAGCATATAAACACTTGGTGTTGTTATGGCGGGAATATTCACTGTGAATTAATATTAACGCGTTGCTTACCTCAGAAATAATAATTGGGTATATTTTTAGTAACAGTGACAGCTCAGGGAGAATAAAGATAAAAATATATCTAATTACAAGCAGAATTGTTTGAAGACAAAATTTGTGCTTAAAGGCTTTGTTATAGCAGTATTCATTTATCTAAATTACACTGCTATTAATATCACTTACCTTGCAAAACATATAAATAGCCCTTGTCATTTTTCCATATTATTTTCTTCTGGTGCAATTTTTGTATTATTTTTTTCTTCAATAAACTTTACCGAGTTTTCACAGGCTTATCTTTTCTGTTTCCTCTTCCCTATTCTTTTACGCTCAAAACAATTATCATATTCTTAACCAAACATTAAATTTAGTTATATTTGTATATTATTGAAAAATATCTTGAAAGATTTGAGGGAAAAAAAAAACAACTTGTAATGAAGAGAGAGAAAGTAGTTGATTATTATTATTATTTTCACAATCATAAAGATAAACGGAAACAAACATAATTTAGCCGTGCCAAGGGTGTTCTCTACAGTTGTGAATAATATTAGAGTAAATGGCTCAATTTTATTTATCTCTCTTTTAATTACCAATAGTAAACCTAAAATGCTTTTCAATATCTAACAAGTAAAATAGAGAACAATTGATGCTATAAACTACTATTACTTTCTGTATTTTATTTTCCGTAAGCTTATATGAATATTTATATTTTAATATATACAAATATATACTTTTTTTTTTTTTTTTTTTTTTTTACAGATTGTGACATCATTCGTGGATAGCATAAATATTCTCCAACTTTTGTTTATTCAAGTAAAGTTTATTTATTTTTATTTAACTTTTTTTTTTTATTTTATTTTTTTTTTAATAATAATAATAGTAATATGCTTTTTACTACACCTACTATGACCAGTGTTTTTCGTACAGCTTTACAACAAAAGTCTACTACTTATCATATGCTTCAGGTACAAAATAAATACTATAGACATATTTTAAAATAAAAGTGTATTTATAACATGGAACAAAATATATATATAGAGACAAACATTAGGTAGTATCCGTCAATTTTCGAGCCAAGTTCAACCAAAGAAATCTAAAGGTAGTAAAATTTTATTAGCTACCTTCATGGGTGCAGGCATAGTAGGAGGTATCATGTATAATGTATGCCAGACTAAGGTTCTCCCCATGAAAGAAAGAGCAAAGACAACTGCCTTTGACCCTACTACATTTGTTTCACTCAAGGTTAATATGAAATAAAGGGGAATACGCACACTTGTCTAACTTACTAACGTCCTTTTTATTATTATTATTATTATTACTCTTAGTTGATCGAAACTATATCTCTCAGTCATAATACAAAACTTTTACGTTTTGCTGTTCCTGAAGGTAAAGACGGTAAACTTCCTGTAGCTTCTTGTGTTATTGCCAAATATCATAAAGATGGAGGGTTAAAACCTATTATTCGACCTTATACTCCTGTTGCTGAAGTAACATATAACATCTCCTTTTTTTTTTTTTTCTCCCCCTGTATTTTAGATCTTAATTATTATTTTTTATTTTATTTTATTTTATTTTTTTTATTTAGGGAAATGGACATGTTGATTTTATTATCAAGAAATACGATGATGGTAAATTAACACCAATTATTCATGATTTAAAGCCTGGAGATAGTCTTGACTTTAAGGGACCTATGATCAAATACGATTGGGAGAAAATGCCCAAGAAGAAAGTGGGTATGATTGCAGGTGGTACAGGTATTACGCCTATGCTTCAAATTATCCGTAGTGTCTTTGATGTCAACTCAACCGATAAGGAGACGAAGGTTACGTTGATCTTTGCAAATCAAACTGAAGATGATATCCTATTAAAGGATGAATTGGATAAGATCGCTAAAGAAAATCCTGATCGATTTAAGGTGGTATATGCCCTTGATAAAGCATCCGAGAATTGGAAGGGTATCACTGGCTATGTGACTAAGGAAGTCGTTAAGACTCATTTGCCCAGTCCTGACGAGGAAGATTCCATTATCTTCGTCTGTGGTCCTCCTCCGATGGTTAACTCAATTGCAGGTTCAAAGATAAAGATGACTCAAGGTCCACTTGGTGGTATCCTTAAAGAATTAGGCTACTCTCAAGATCATGTTTTCAAGTTCTAAAACTCAATAAAGATACACTCTTTGTAGAAAAAAACGTATATCATATTTATATATTTAAAAGAAACTTATCTTTTATTATAAATATGTATATAATATATATATATACACACATATAAACATATATAAAGAAAAAAAAGAAAAAAAAAAAAGAGAGAGGGGATATATTTATTTATATATTTTTTTCAAAGTAATCCACATTTTCGCATCTTCATGGCGAATTTGGGTGGTAATTTGACAGTTTGCTGCTTCTTTTTTTCATTATCCAAATCCTTAGCGCTGTTACGAATAGTTGAAAGTGGTGACGTGTATCCAATATCTAGGGTGATAGTGATCAAACTTTCACTTAAATGACTGTAATCATCTTTAATCATAGATACAACTTGATCAAGACGAACAAAATAAATATCTGTATTCAAAAATCTTTGTTTTTCATTTTCTTTGAATTCAGACCAAGATGAATCATGTTTTTGATCATACTGAGAACAAATCATAGAAGATAAGGGTGACCATAGTCTTTCTTTTTCCTTACTTAATATCGGTCGTCTCTGTAAATGAGGATATCGTTTTATTAGTTGATGTGTTGTAATGCCTAGTAATAAACTAATTTGTAAATCAACAACAAAGAAATGACTGCTGTTTGGGTGATCATTTAATAGTTGAGTAGTATAAAGAGGAAGATATCGTGATGCACAATGAATAGAAGGGTATAACACCTCAGTTTGATTATTATATAATCTGATATCATCTTCTTCTCTTTTGATTATCTTTTGTTGCCATCTTTCTGGTGGTGGTGTAGGTATAGGTGTATGTGGTCCATCTGGAGGTATTTCTGTTTTAACAAGATAGGGTATGAAACTCTTCTTTGGTAAATGCTGTCCAGATAATTGTCTTGCATGCGCCTTGGCGCTACTCATATCAAATTCTCTGAAAGGTGATGTAGGTGATTGTAAAGCTTCATTTGAATTAAATGTAAATCTCGGATTAGCTAATACTAATTTTGGCTTCTTTGATTGTACATCTACTAGTATATACATGTATATACATATTTTTTTTTTGTTTAATAAATATCAATATAAATTTACATGTGATTCTCTCTACCTTTATGTTGTTTCAAAATTGCTTCAATTTCTGTATTTTCTTCTTCAATTGCAATTTGGAGAGGTGTTAATCCTTTTATATTCTTTACAGAGCTATCAGCACCATATTTTAAAAGTAAGCGAACTATTTCAGGAAAACCATTTTCAGTTGCATCATGAAGAGGAGTATCTAATTCTGCGCCTTTACAGTTTACATCAGCCTTGTTTTCTAATAAAAGTTTTACTACTCCTGTCTTTCCACGAAGAGCAGCTTCATGTAATGGTGTGTAGCCTGCATTATCTTTTTCACATGGATTAGCTCCTGCTTTTAATAAAGATTCAACAGCTTGCACATTTCCTCGAATAGACCATCGATGAAGATGTGTTCGGCCACTTGTATCCTTTTTATGCGGGTCTAATTTAGTAAAATCTATATTTCCATTTTTCTTTTGATCTTGATCTACTTCAACAGAACATTCCCTTGATGTTGATAATTTACGTTTCTTTGTGCTATTTACAGATGCTTTTGCGTTCTTATTTTCTTCTTTTCTTTGTCTTCTTGCTCGATTTCTTTTTTCTGCTTTTTCAAAGGTTTTCATAATGGCTTGAATCTTTCTTTCTTCACGTGAAAGACAAGAGTGATCTTGTATTGAATTTGTACTTGAATTATCTGAGAGATTAATTGTTCTACGTTTTTTTGTATTTGACACAAATGTTATTTCGTCAATAGCTTCTGTTGTCGCCCTTAGTCGACGTTCTTTATCAATATACGCTGTAATCATTTGTCGAATACTGACAGAATTTGTAACATCATAAGAACTTTGACCATTCTTATTTACAGCATGAACATCAGCTCCATTACTTATTAAATATTGTACGATATCGTCATGCCCATTTTGACATGCTATATGAAGTACAGTAAGTCCTTTATCGTCACTACTATTAATATCTGCTCCACGTTGTATTAAAAGTTGAACAATATCCAGATAATTGTATTGAGTAGCATAGTGTAAAGCAGTTCTATTTAGATTATCAATTGCGTTTGTATCTATACCACCGTTTAATAATGATGATACATCATGAATTGAACCTTGAACACAAGCACGATGTAGAGATGTTTTCCCCTCTGTATCTCTTGCAGCAAGACAATCCAATTGGTTCATACGTTTCTTTAAAATATCGATACAAGCTTGATCTTCACAAAGATCAATAGGTCTTTTCTTGTCCGTATTTAATGCGTAAACATCAGCGCCTGCATCAACTAATAATTGAACGCAATCCGTGTGTTCATATGAACAAGCATCATGTAAAGGAGTATCATCTTCAAAGCCACGTACATTTACTTTAGCACCAGATTGAATTAAATATTTTGTTATTTCATATTGACCCTTAAGTGCAGCTACATGAATTGGAGTCCAACCAGCATTATCTCTATGATTCACATCTGCACCACGTTCAATTAATTCTTTTACTTTATCTAAATTTCCTGAACTCGCAGCAGGAAATATTTTTGTTCTTCCTGCTTTATCTGTTTTATTAGGGTCTTGATATGAACTTCTTCCTTTTGATTTATTTACTTTATTATCGTTATCATGTGTCATTTTATTTCTTCTTTTTATTTGTTGTTGTTGAAATGCAGTTGTATTGTATATAAAAGAAGCTGAAAATAAAGTAAAAAGAATGTTAGCGATGATTGTTAATTGAAAATGCAAACATTTACATGTATATATAAATCCAAATAGCTTGCTTGCTTACATAAATATTAAATATAGTATACCTTTTTATTAAATGTGTATCTGTATGCTTATTTATCTATTTTAAAAATATAGTTTATAAACCGCACAATGCAAAGTAATTTGAAATAAAAAAAAAGTATAAATTAGAATAAAATAAAAGTTTAAATCTTTTTATAAAAGGAAAAGAAGTATTGATGTTAATTCATATAAATTAATAAACTTTCTTTTTCTTTTCTTTTCTTTTTTTTTTTTTTTTAATTGATGTGAATAAAAGGATTATGAAAAGAAAGAAAGAAAGAAAGAATAAAAAAAAAAAAAAAAAAACTTTTCAATAAACTTAGTCTTTCTTCCAATCATATACGGAATTTAAAAATAAATAATGTTGCTGCTATTGTTGGCGTCTATTCTATGATTAGCTGCTCCAATTAAAAAAAAAAAAAAAAAAAAAATAGACTTTTTACTGCTAAACTAATATAGAAGCCTATATATCACATTTCATATAAATGAATGAATCTATTTCTCTCTTAACAGTAATAATAACTAATTGCCTTTCCAGACAGTTGTTTTTATATTCGTTTTGATTAAATGATATTATAGCTTCTTTATGTTCTTTATTTGCGAGATATAGATTCCTTTGGTAAAGTATAGAGTGATTCTATCCAAGTCATAAGCTTGAAGCGTAATTCTAGTTACTCCTTTTCTTTTAACTTAACTTATTAAACTATTTGTCACATTAAGGTAAGCCTTTTCAACTTTGACTGTTTATTATCAATTGTATCTATAGTATGTACTTGTCTTTTGCTTTCTTAATATGTGTATGAGATCAGAATCCTATTTTCTTGATATACATAGAAATGTATATATAAACAAGTTTCAATGTTACTTTGTGTAAAATGAAATAGTTTTTTTTTTCCTTTTTTTTTCATAGATTTTATATGAGGTATAGGATCATACAATTAAGGTAGTTGTTGAAAGTGCCATTATTGTGACCGTTATTATCTGCTTAATAAAGATGATTTCTGGTAATAACCCCAGTAAGGCATTTCTTCCCCCCCCTTACTAAATTAAATTCTGGGTTTTCTTCCTTTCCTTTTTTTTTTCATACATTTATTTTATTTGGACACAAATCATGAATCTACTAAGGTCGAGCTCAACTGTAAATTCTTTGAATAAACTATTTTTATTATCTACTCGACAATTTCACCAAGCAACACCTGCTTTATCACATATTGGACGTCAAGCTATCACCTACTCTAACGAAATTACGGTTGAACATGACCTGTCACCCATCACAAAGCCTCGCATTCCTTCTGAACTCAATAATACTTTATTAACCATTAAAGGTCCATTAGGACAATTACAGCTACCTATTAAACCTTTTGTAAAAATCAATCTAACCCCTGCATCTAAAGACGATGTTACTTCAGAAAATATATTAAAAATATCAGTTGAGGATGAACAAGTGAAGGAACAACGTACTATGTGGGGTACTACTCGTGCACTTATCAATAACGCTATTTTGGGTGTCTCTGATGGATATAAAGTTCATTTACGTTTAGTGGGTGTTGGTTATAGAGCTACATTAGAGAATAATAAAGTGCTGTCATTTAAGCTGGGCTACTCTCATCCCATTCTAATGGAATTACCTGAAGGTGTGACTTGTTCCGTACCTGCACCTAATCGTGTCATTTTACAAGGTATTGATCTTCAAAAAGTAACCGAATTTGCCGCAAAAATTCAACGCTGGAGAATGCCAGAACCTTATAATCAAAAGGGTATTTTTATTAATGATGAAACTATTAAAAAGAAAGAAGGAAAGAAGAAATAAATAGTATATGCATGTATATATATACATCTATTTGTGTGTGTGTGTGTGTGTGTATCTTTGTATAATAGTAGTAATAATAAAATCTATGTATGTAATAATTTATTATTTTGAAGCAACATATACAACATTCCTTGGTGATGCAGATAAATCAAATAAAGGATACATCCATACACCTTTAAGACCATCATTTGAGGCATTTTGGAGAGATTCATTAAGATAAAGCCATCTATCCATCAGTATAATGCTTTCAATTATTGGTGCTAATAAACCCCTTAATGTCCAAAGTGCAACAAATTGCTTATCAACTTGATTTTTTTTTGATTCAAGATACTGCATTTCTGCTTCTTCTGCTGAAATCGTATCTTTTGGTAATTTTAATCGTTTCAAGGAAGCTGCTACAAATGAAACAAAGTCTTTGTTTTGCTTTATTCTACCCAGTCTAGGAGGATCATGAATATCTGATAAGCCCTTTTCAACAAGAATTTCCTTTTAAAAACAAACATGTTAAAATTATATTATACTATTCTTAAAAAAATAAAATAAAATAAAACTAACCTGAAGTAAGGCTCTGAAATAATAATTATCGAAAGCCTTGATACATTGTTCTCCTTCATCTATCCATCGGGATGGTGAATGACAAGATAAGACGCGAGCTGTAGAGCTTAGTTCAAATAAATCATTTTTCTTTTTTAAAAAGTTGCTCATAGGAAATCCAGTAGATGTCAATGCATTATAACAACATCCTACATTCACAACACATGATACTTCTTTACTCTTTGCAAACAAATTAAATATTAAAGGAGATAAATCACCACATGTATGTAATCCAGTAACAAGCCAACATTTATCTTTGGATGAATTCGGACTCCATTTTGTTAAGACTTGACTGATGTTTTCAGGTGTAATCTTTTCTGTCACATGTTTTAAATTAGGTGAATTTTTCTTGCCGTCATCACCATAACTTCTTTGTGCTTTCATTGCTTTTTTATCAAATCTTAAAGCACCTTGTGTTTGAATTTCAGACATATCAACTGCTAATACCTCCATTCCATAGTCAAATGCAAGTGCTCGAGATAAATAGCCTTGTCCTGAACCAAGATCAATCACGGATGTAATTCCCTTTTCATCAGCTACATTTTTAATTAATTGACTCATTAACTGAACTTCATGAATTTTTTTATCACTCATGCCACCTAAAATGTGTTTACTAATACTTTGTTGTTGCTTCTTTATAGATTCATCCACAACTATTTTATTTTTTTCTTTAGGATAATACGTATAAAATGATTGCAATTAATAATATGTTACCTCTAGGTAAAGCTAAATCTCGAGCCATTTTTAAATATTCTTGTAATGATTCTGGCCAAATGGACTTTAATCATAATAATATACTATGAGAAACCGTCTTTTTTTTTTTATCTTTGGAGTAAACATAGTGATAAACTTACATAGTCAGTTTTATCCGATGTAAGCTCTAAAATGCTAAAAGCCCAATTGTCACCTGCTTTCTCCATATAATGCATAAGTGCTTCTCTCCATTCAAGAGGAAATTTCTGCCATTCTTGTTGAGTTATAAAATTAAAAGCTAATACATGAACAAGCCAATGATACTGTTTATAAAATGAAATTAGTTTTTCCAAGTATTCCTCTGGCGAATCATTTTTATATTTCAAAGGTAATGTAAGTGGGATTTGTGTTTTCATAAAATGTTTGACATATATAAAGCCTATAAAAAAAAATAAAAAGAAATAGAGGCACACTTTTTTTTTTTTTTTGACATAACAGTCCAAATTTAAGCAGCGTTGTTTTTAGATCAAATTCTATTTTATACAGCATATAGATACAATTCTACGCTGAGATTTATATAGAATGTAATACATCTTTAATACAAATTTATTGAATATATAGAATGTATATGGTTAAACATAGGCAGGGTGACCAAGGCAATCAGCAACAGTAACAAATTCTCATAACCTTTTTCTTGAAAAATAATGAACTAACCAATGTATCAAGTCATTTACAGTACTTTCAAAAATATCATGTGCAATAACAATATGGCCAGGAGTTACACCAGGAATATGATTGTCTACAATGCTATGAACATTTTCTTGTTGAGTAGTGAAACCATCAGCTATCCAATCTTCTGTATCGATATCTGTTAAAACTATTTTATAACCTAATTCTGTCAAGACAGAACTTGAATATTCGTCTATTTTCACCTAGTGGTGGACGCATTATATTCACTCTACAGAGTTTATATGTAACAAAGATTTTATATTCACCACACTTACACAAAAATATTTCCATTAGTAAAGAAGGTAAAAATTGCACCTTTTTCGTAAATGTATTTTGCCGCCTGATAAGTGTATATGTCTGGACCATCATCAAATGTCAAAACAACTACACCAGGTCTATTACAATGATTATAGATAGTCACATCATCTGATTTACAAATTGGACTAGTAGAAGAGAAAGCAATAAAAAAATAGAAGTAATTCATGTTGAAGAAATGAGTCGCATTTTTTTTAAAAAAAAGGCGGGGAGGAGGAGGAGGAGGAAGTAATGGTTATATTTACTTTTATTGACAAAACTATTTATATTCATTTTGCTTGATTTGAGTAATCCTTACCGGGATGAAATGTATTTTTAGTAAATATATGTGTAGAGGTAGCTTGTCAGCTAATATATGATTTATCTTCTATATAAATTTATCTATTGCTCATAAAACAAAGCATCAATAGCATCCAACTCAAATACGATTAATGAGAACTTAGCGTAATCACTTTTTTTTTTTTTGCTTCAAACAAAGTAGAGGCTATTAATACATATATAATAGCATGATTATAAGTTGTAGGGATATATGGAGATTAAAATATTAATAATTAACATTCATTCAGGAATATATCAAGGATAGTAAGATTTAATCTTTATTTCTTGCTCTTTTACGTGTGAAGAAGATTTAAATTAAAATCATTGATTACTCATCTCCAGTAACTAATTAGTTGTTATAGGAAACAATACTACACATGAGTATGTATCCATAGTAGATTTTTTTTTATTTTTCTTTCTATTCAATAAATCTTGTAGCTTTACTTTCAAAGATTCGCCCCTAATTTTTTTTTTTTGTATTATAAATTATACTTTGTTATCTATTATTTACATAGCATGAAAACAACAAAATGAATGGATTAATATTTTTTAATATTTTATATATATGTATGTTTATAAGGAAATGATAATTGTATATTGAATAAAATTAAATAAGCTTATTAATTGGTGATGTTATTGTAGGAGTAGACGTCAATGTTGAGTTATTTGCCTCAAAAGATTCAACTTCATGATAAGGTTTAACACCAATGCAATTAGATACAGTGACGAATTCATAACCCTTTTCTTTGACATATGTAATAAGCCATGGCACAAGATGTTGAACAGTATCCTCATGAATATCATGCTCGAGACAAATATGTCCCATAGAAGTGTTTGCGACATCATTCTCCATCACTTTTCGAACTCGTTCTTGTTCAGCATTTAATCCATTATGTTCCCAGTCTTTTGTATCAATATCCCACATGATATCATTATAGCCAAGTTCTTTCAAAACTTTACTAGAAACGTCATCTATAACACCTTCAGGAGGTCTCATCAGTGCGGGTCTAATATATATATTTATATGCATATATGTTAAATAAAATTACTTTTAATATGCTCAAATTATTATGTACCTTTTGCCAATAGCTTGGTAGATAATATCAGACTGAGTATTCATTTGTAATTTTATTTCTTCTTCTGAGAGTCCAACCAAGTTTTGATGATTTAAAGTATGACTAGCAATTTCATGACCTGAATCATAATAGGATTTGATTACTTCTAAATAAGTCTTTTCTCCTTCATCAGTTAATGTACTGTCTTTAAGAACATCACTAG
The DNA here is from genome assembly GCF_025118155.1 of Cokeromyces recurvatus. Classification (NCBI taxonomy): domain Eukaryota; kingdom Fungi; phylum Mucoromycota; class Mucoromycetes; order Mucorales; family Mucoraceae; genus Cokeromyces; species Cokeromyces recurvatus. The sequence goes on along the minus strand of NW_026251409.1, from coordinate 292,467 downwards.
AAACAGATTGTATTTATTAATCAATTTTTTTTTCTTCCTTTTTTAACAAAAAGAATAAATAAATATTACTACTCACACAGAGTTTTTGCCATTAATGAAGAAAGTAGCTTTAATGCCTTGTTCTTTTAATGACTTTGATAATCCCCAAGAGTATTTAGAAGGACCATCATCAAAAGTTAAAGCAAAGACACCAGGTCTGTTACAATGAGTATAAATATCAACTTGTGCATTATTATTTTCATTTAGAGTAGGATGACCAGCTACTAATGAAACAGCATAAGCTAATGTAAAAACGACAGCAGTACTAATACGCATTGTATTCAATTATCTAAATATGAATAAATAAGGAAAAAAAAAGAAAGAAAAAAAAATAAGAGATTATTTGATCGTATTTATATTCATCTGTCATATTTATAATTATAATGTTATCCTTTTTTTTTTTTTCAATTGTTTCTGATTTTTTTTTCTTAAAAAAAAAAAAAAAAAAAAAACTATTTAATGATATGTTGCATAGATTTCTGAATCAATTACAATCAGTTTCTATGAATAGAGACTCATTGATGTAAGATATATTACAAATGCCGTTGGCACTAAAAAGAAACTATTTTTGTTTCTATGACATACATAATTTTTATGGCTATAAGAAATAAAATAGAGTATATAAAAAAAAATATGGCGTAAAATTACTACTGCATAAAAATGATTTACTGCAGCATGAGTATTAGATACAGCATCAAGTGGCTAGTTTATTTTTCCTGGAGAAGAAGAAGAAGGTATTTGAATTCAAAAATGATAATTTTAATAATAGTATAATTGAATGAAGAAGGACTATTATATAAACTATAGGTTTTCTTTGTGGTAAGAATGTTTCATATTCTAGGGTAACATAGTTTTCTATCAAAGACATTCAAATATGCTAATATATCTAGTAGCGTAAGGGATTAAGCTATTCATAGTGAGTGAATCATAAACGTTGTGTTCTAGAATTATATTATGTGGTTGATTTATCAAAAGTCGTAGCTAACTATTTAAATCGTTTCTTTATATATTTCAAAAAAAAATCATGATTATTCACTCGCTCTCTCTCTTTTTTTTTCTTTTAGTTAGTTATTAACTATCTCAAGTTAATGATACTACAACTAAAATTTCTTAAAAATAGGATCCAAAAGTAATAGAACATGTGATAATAAGCTTCCTAAAAAATAACTAGGTATTTGCTTGATGATATCAGATAACATATTTAGTATTATCATGATGATAATCAACTTTACTGTGTCATGGCTTGTTCTATTGACACTATAAACTGTATTTAATTCCCTTTATTAATAAAGAAAACAATTTTCATGACTGTAATGTTTAGTTGTAACTGAAGAACTCTTATAAAAAATAAAACAAAAATGCAAAGCTTGTTATATGTAAATGAATTATAATAACTTTAACATTATCACTAATAACATCTTTGACTATCACAATCATCAATGAATATTCTCTATTATTCTAAAAAGAAAAAAAAAAAAGGGGGTGGAAAAGAAAAAGTACTTATTTTTAGCATTGGATGATGACATCAATTATTCTTCATTTCCCGTAGCAGCTATTTTAAAATATTATCTCACTTTAATCATAGTAGAAGTTTTTTTTTTTTTTTTTTTTTCGTAACTAACTAACAAAGTAATAATAGAAAAACAACATTATATAAACTATATCGAAAAAAAAACAAAAACAAAGAGGGGGTGGGAAACGTGTGATAAACAGAATATTTACATGGCTCAAAAAGGCTGCTTCTATAAATATTTCATTTTATAAAAGAACAGCATTAAATAAAGATATACACGCACACCTCCCTTTTGTATATTATAGATTATTTCACATGTGAAAATTATGTAGATCGTTTACTGTTATTAAAAGAAAAAAATCTTTATCTATACTAGTTATTATCAGCATGTTTGCTAAATATAGAATATGAATATTTAAGAAAGGAAAAATAGCATAAAATATCAATCAATCATGTTGCAATCGATAAACTTTGGATATTTCTATACTGCTTACAAATAAAAATATATTTGTGTGAGTATTAATATGTATATTTAAAGTTTACTATTAGAGTTTTATTGTTATGGAGAAATAAGGGATTTTTCCCTCTCACTCCCCTCCTCCCTTATTTTATATGTGTATATGATTAAGGGTCATTACATAATCAATGGCATTTTAATATAATAAAATGAACGTTTGTAAATATTTCCCCAATAAAAGAAATTTATTTTTTTGCATAATGACTGAGTTACAAATATGCCGATTATTACAAGTAAACATTTTTTTTTATTATTTTTATAAATTAAAATTTAAAAAGCGACCTGAGCACATAATATCTTCGTTATATTGGATTGCCCGGGTCAGTTCAAATTATGTGAAAAAAAAAGTATCTAAAAACCCTCTTATGGGACAAGAGGTAAAAAGGTAAAGGAAAGGAAGAAGGGAAGGTGAGAAAGAAAGGGGAATATTATTGCTAACAAGTTTAAAGAGACAACCAGTTGAGTAATTTCCTGCCTGGATCAAGAAGTGGAGGGGGTAGTTTATCATGCATTAAGTAATCCATTTCCGGTAGAAGGGTACACATAACTGGCCAGCGATAGAACTAGGCAGAAGCATCCTGAGAATTCCGGTACTTATGCTGAGGGAGATGATTTAAAAGAAAGGAAAAAGGGGATCTGCTATTGATCGTGGCAAGAATAAACGAGTGTGCATGTGCAAACATTCAGTGGCATGTGACCGACTAAAAGTGTACATAAGGATAAAATGGGCAGGCTTTAGGTATTCCTCCGGATAACCAACCAAGACGCCATCGAATAGTTCGACTACGCTCACTGTGTGTCATGGGTAACCAGAGTATCGGATCAATAATTAGATTGGGGCGGCAAGTGGAAAGCAAAACAGAACGTGCCCCGTCACGTAGCTAATGAAAACTCTCTTCAAGAAATTCTTGACGATGTTTTCAAAAGGAGTATTGGTCTAACGGAATGGAATTGGCGGCACAGAGTCTCCAGCATGGTGTTTGAATGAGTTTATACCATTGAGTGTTGAAAGCGGATGCCTGAAACTCAGGAAGTAATTTAACGAGCAAGGTATCACCTGGTAAATCAATAGCATGGAAAATGAAATGGGCCTGCAGAACAGACACCCTAACCTTCATTGATGGTTGGTTTACCATATGAAGCATCACCTTTACTGATGATCGATGAGAGCCACCAAATATCCGTCTTATGCATGTGTTTTGACAAGATCCCAGTTGTTGGATATTCTTTGCACTGGGTAGACTAATAGCTAGACCATATTCGAGTTGTGGTCGGACTATCTGCGTGTAGAAGTGAGTAGCGAGTAAACGATCAAATCCTTTGTGACAAAGCGCCACCTCCAATATGGTTGCTGCACCTTCACCGGTGACAGCTTAAAGATACCTGCAGGTAGAAGTCTTTACGAAAAAAAAAAAATAACAATTTTTTTTTCTAAATTTCATTTAACGTTCTGTCTCCATTTAATTTCTCTTTTGTCCCATTTTTGCATCTGTATCTGAATTTCATCCAAAAAAGGTAAACAAACTATCTGAAAATTAATTTAATTCGTCCAAAAAAATACTAACATCGTCTAAATTTGTAGAAATACTGTGCTATAACATCAACAATTTGTTTTTGTTTTTTTTATTTTTGTCTTTGATAACATGATTTCGTATTATGAAAAAAGGTTAAAGAAAAGCCTATCTTTTTCTTTTTCTTTCATGTCTTCAAAATAAAGCCAAATATATTTTACTTTCCCCATTCTCTTTTTTTTTTCTCAACAAAAGGGAGAAGAGGAAAAAGAATAAAAAAAAAAAAGAAAAAAGGGTTCTTTTCTGTTTTTGTTTTTTGTCATGTTGATTTCAAACACAGCGTGACAGTTGTTTCTTCTTATAGTAAACTAACCCTTATATCTTTTTTTCTTTTTCATTTACTATACAGTCTACTTTTTTTCTTTCTTTCTTTCTTCCAATAAACATATTTCTTTAAATACTAACGTATTCAAATGTCTATAAATTTAACTGAGTTGAAAAAAAAAGGTAAAAAAAAAAAACAAAAACCAAAAAGGCAAAAAGGCAAAAGCATCGAGGCTAAATGACATTCAACATTAATGACATTTACTAGATGAAAATTCGCTAGATTTACAAGATCAATTATCAAATGAATCCATCATAAATCATAGGTAATAAGCGTCACATACACACACACACAGACACACACTTTTCCTTTCTCTTTATTCATTTCTTCATTCTAGAAAAAGTAATAATTCAACACCACAGTCAGTAATGTCGGACAGTGATGATAACAATAATAACGAAATAGCAACAAGAGGATTTAGTCGTTTTCGAGAAAATAGTGTTATTTCGATGGAAGATAGTAATAGTAGCTTACCAACCACTTTACCTCTTAATAGCCCACCACCTAGTGATTCAATCGCAGAATATTGCGCTGAGTCTCTTTATAGTTATAGTTTTACCCCATTGTCAAAGGTAAATAGAGCGGCAAGAATTAAAAGGCAAATGTTGAATCAAGGATTGGACTATATGCAACGTATTCAAAGTAGACGTAGATTCTCTCAGCCTGATATCGGTATTTTAGACTATCATCGTAATAGCAATACTCTACTCAATGATACCTGGACTTCTTCTGATACATTTCAAAATGATAATAATAATAATAATAATACGAATTTATCTTCCTTCACAAATGAGGCGAATGAGACCTCGTTGAATTTAAATACTATTACTTCTTTTGCTGCACAACATCCATATCATCACCGTCCATCCCCAATTATGATTAACAAAGACTTGAAAGACAATTATAAAGAGCCTCAGTCTGCATTACCATTAAGTATCAATAATAAAATGACTACTTTATTGGACAATGTATTACCCATCGATTCTCCAAGCAGCAACTTTAATGAAACAGACGAAGAGGAAGGAAATTTTAATTTTTCAAGACGACAAACGATCGGTGTCTCTAATAATTTATCACCTATTTACGAAAGTCCCAAGTTATTAGCAATAGAAAATACACAGTATGCAAGGACCTTACATGCTCCTTCTCGTTACCTACCACAAAATCAAGCCATTTTAACAACAGATGCTGAAGCAACCGTTCTATTGTTTAACAATATGGCTAGTCTCTGTTTTGGTATTGATAAATCCTATGCAGGTAAATCCATTCTCACTGTTCTAGAAGAGCCATTCAAGAAACAGATGAGTAATATTTTAAGACGCAGACGCCATTTATCCTCAATTGCCAGTCAATTACCCATGACAACTAGAGAGAGTCGTTTAGAGAAAGGACTTGTATTAATATGTGGTGTAGTCGTTCCAATTAAAAAGATGACAGGAGAGACATCAGCTGCATCACTTTGGTTAAAAGAAAAATTAGCCGATGAGGGTAAAAGTATTTATATTTGGATCTTTGAGGAAATTTATGAAACTTCATTAACGGTTCAACTTGATGATAAAGTAAACTAAGTGTTTATATGAAATATAAATTACATATTAAACTCTTTTTCTTTCTTTTTTTTTTAGGGGAATATAACTGAAATGATAGGCACAACAAAATCATTATTTGGATATGAGGCAGAACAAATTATTGGAAGACCTATTTCACAGCTTATACCAGCATTATCATCAACTACGAATGGATCTAACATATCAGATGATATTGATAAACTTAAATTTTATGGTGGTCTATCTGAAAGTGGTATTTACTTTCCTACTATGTTGTTAAATACAAGCTCATCTTTACGCAATATGATCAAAATCGTTTCACTTCCTTCTATTGCTGGACTTATTACTGTACATCATAATACTGGGAAAATACAGAGTATTAATCCTGTGCCCTCAAAGTATTTGTTTGGCTATTCTCCAGAATCACTTGTTGAGAAAGTCAACATTAATCAAATCATACCACAATTTTCAAATATCATAGCTGGATTACGTCGCTGCAATCTATTGCAATACGCTTGCACAGTAAATAATCATGCCTGTCGTTGGGTTCTTTCTGATAGGTCTCATAATATGAGTTCTGTTCATAATAGAACTTCTTTAAAGGAATCATTAAAATCATTAGAAAGACAGCCCTCTGTTAATAATAACGGACAAACTATTTTACCCCAAATCTATGTAGTTCATCGAGATGGAAGCCAATTTGAGATTCAACTTCAATTGAGACTGATTGAAAGCGAAGAAGAGGATTTAATCAGTGTTTGGGTTACATACGATCGTATTTACTCATTTAAACGATTTAAACGTGCTGCAATAATGTCCTCTAACAAGATTCAGTTAAACAAACAAAACAGATCCGATTCAGATATTACATCCATCGATACACTTTCACACTCTCTTCAACATACCACCACCACCACCACCACCACCACCACAACAACAACAACAACAACATCAGCAGCAGCAGCAAATGATCCTAATAGAACGACTCAAAATGAAAAATCAATATCATCAAAACAAGAAAAGCCAAAAGTAAGACCACCTATTCGACCTCGTGGTATTTCCTTATTTGGATCAGTGGATCGAAATAAAGCATTATTTCCTGAAGGATTGAATAATGAAGAAGAAGAAGAAGAAAAGAAACAGTCAAGGAAAGATGATGCCCAGTCATTGGAAGTAGCTGAAAATAAAAAGCCTCATCATCCATTGGATGATTATATAATTATTGGAACATTAGGTGAAGGAGCTTATGGTACAGCAAAGCTTGCATACCGTAAGGATGATATTAAACAGGTATATAAACTATGTATGTATGTATGTATTTACGTATGTATATTTATATACTACATGATATTAGACAAAAGTGGTCATCAAGTTTATTGCAAAGTCTAGAATTGTTGTTGATTCTTGGATTCGAGATCGAAAACTTGGATTAATACCTTTAGAAATTCATATTTTAAAAAAGCTAAAAGAGCATCCTCAAGTAAATTGTTGCGCGTTAGGTAGGAAAGGGAAATAATGGATAGACTATAATAGGATTGTATTAAGTATATATATATATATATATATGTATGCGTGTGTGTGTGTGTGTTTGTTTGTTTGTTATCATTTTATAGAGACATTCATGGAAGACGAAGATATGTATTATGTTGTAACGAAACTTTATGGAACGAGCAGTATGGATTTATTTGATTATATTGAATTGAATGAAAAAATAGAAGAAAATGAAATTCGCAGCATATTTCGACAAGTAGCACTAGCAGTAGCCCATATTCAGTCGCTTCATATCGTTCATAGAGACATTAAAGATGAAAATATTTTATTAGATGAAACAGGATGTGCGCATCTCATTGATTTTGGTAGTGCGGCCTACTTCAAAAAGGGTCGTAAGTTTGATACATTTGGAGGTACACTAGACTATTGTGCTCCTGAAATTCTTAAGGGAATGCCCTATGAAGGTCCTGCACAAGATATTTGGAGTTTAGGAACGTTATTGTATACGTTAATATATAGAGAGACTCCATTCTATAATGTTGATGAAATTCTTGAGCATGATTTGCGAATTCCATTTGTTTTGTCTGAAGGTAACAAATATATATATAAAAGTACAGTAAGTTTGATCAAATTTATTTATTATTGCTGATTTTAGGTTCACTGGATCTAATAAAAAAGATGTTAAATCGAGATGTTGAAAAGCGTTATACAATCCAACAAATATTAGAGCACCCTTGGTTAAAGAAAGATTAAATTTTATTGTAAATATTTATTAATTTAATAAAGCTTATAAATATATAATACAGCAACAAGTTTCTTAGCTACAGTCTGATTCTTCGGAAAAAAAAAAGGTTAATCCTTCCATATGAAGAGTCTAATAAAAATAAAGATGATAAAGCATAAGAAATACTATTAACATTCTTCTAAAAATATTTTTTTAGCTTAAAAAATGTTATTTGTATATGTTTACATATATCAAAACCTTCAAAGAAGAGAATAAGCTAATGGTAACGGTATTATTTCAAAAGATACACTAATTGATCACTATACTAATTTCGTTAAGACAATATTCAATGATTTGGATAACTATCTATCAATTTAAAAAGAAGCTATTACTGAGTAGTAAACAATGCCCTATTCATTAAACTAATGATATTAGTAGAAATATTCTTTTTTCTTTAGAAAGCTATCCAAGTATATATTTTCCTGATTTAAATCTTACTGAGAATTTTTAGAAAATAATTTAGTCCAAGGTGAAGCATTCACGATTACCTGAGATAGTTTGGGCATCAGTCAAGTATAAAACGTAGCAGATCGATCTGAAATAAAATAAAGACTATACAGCAGCAAAAGCAGTCGTAATTTATGATACTTTAATAATGATAAAATTGATTAAATTACATCTATTTCATTCATATAATATATGGTATATATGTATTATATTAGTAGAGTAGCATAATTTACACGATTTATCATACTAAAATAGATCTAATCAAATGTAGCAATAGACAATCTACCATATAAATACACCAGGTTGACAAAACTATCTAACAGGCACTTATTCTAAACTTAAACATCGTCGGTAAAATAATAGACTAACTTTATTCAGTTTAGTGGAAAGGGAGGAGGTGAAAATAATAGATTTATTGCTTTTGGTAGATATTTTCAAGGAAAAGAAAAAAAAAAGGGGATTAATTATTGAATGAAGGTATATTATATATTATTCAAGATAAGAAAGAAAAGGGAAGGAGAAGAGAGGAAGAATAGCTTAAATATAAAGTTTATTTCTAATATTATTTTCTGGAACTACCAACATCACAACTTACTCTTGATATTCGACTACCTTGCAATTATAAAATTGTTCTTCTGAGGCAAGAAACAAATAACAAAAAAAAATTCAACGGTTTGTTTCTTTAATCATAACTTATTGGTATTTCTGTAGAACAGATATTTGTATATATTTATTTTTTTAATACAAGAACCGACCGTCTTCTTTAGATTGAATTCTGGGTAACATTGTGATTTCTATATTAAAAATAAAAATGAACAGGGAATTGTAAAAAGATTAATAAAGTCAATAAGGTCGAAAAAAACAGTTCTAATTTTGAATAATAGGTTTCCATATAAGAAGATATAAGATCAGGAAGGGATAATAATAGTATTTGTTTACAACCCAAATCATGGTTAATATTGCTAATGATATATACAACGTCCTAAAATTCCTAGATCGTATAAATAAGTTGATGCCATTTTTTTCTTTGATATTGTTTGCCCAGGTATTTTTGATATAGAATTAAATAAAGTATAATGAGCTCTGATTACTTTATTTTGATATTCGTAATACTTAAGCAGTTATTTATAAAATTTGTTAATAGGAAGTTGATGACATTCCGGAGTTTCTCTGCTACTTTACTATTTATACCAATCTTTCTATCCAAAGAAACTCTGGTAAATTATTTAACGATTATCAATTTAGTTCATTGCATAATAACGTGTTCATGGCTAGAAAGTGCTGTAATGATTTAAGATTAGATTTAATTTTAGTACTGGTATCAATAGTGGCTATTGACTTAAGTGTATTTACCACGTCCTTGTGGGAAATTTTAAAGTATTTTGTGGACTCAAATACACATTGTTGTAGTAAAAAAAAATGATTGCTTTTTTTTTTTTTTTTTTTTTTTCATCGTGAGGTAATGACAACTCTATTTTTGCTACGGCATTTTAGGTTTAATGATATTCGTATAATTGAATTATCGCTGGATGCTAGCAAAAAAAAAAGCATACATTTACTGTGAATATACTCTATACTTGTCAAAATTTTCAGAAAAATATAAACGCAATAAGTATACAATTCGTTCATGAGCTGCTTTACTATCCTTTTTGACACATATAGCATTGGCTACGTCCTAACTTAGGTAAAACAATGCCATGTTCATTCAAGAGATGTCAATGTAGTTTAATGCTTTCATACTTTGTTTCCAAATATTTATGACAAACATGCACTAAGATAATAAATTTTGAATTGAAAGTACGGATCATGAAAGTTGACAGACTGTATTTTGAGCAGCGAAAAAAGATAAAGAAATAATACAAAAAAATAAAAGACAAATCCGTAAAGGATCTATATACTTTATTAAAGGATTGATAATACAAATATTGTAAAGATTAAAAATACTATAGCAAAATGAAGAATACTATTTATAAGGTAAGTTATATTAAATAAAAATATGATCTGGACTAAGACTAGTGTAATAAAGAATTATGCACAATTATTATCTCCTGATGAGCTGTGAAACTGTTAGTTTTAGATAGAATTAAATATTGTTATTCCTGGTGGTTAGAAGAGCAAGTATTGTATTTATATTAATTCATAATGAATATTCTAGTTATAATATTAATATCAATTATTCATTTTTATCATATGAAATATTATTACATAACAATATTCAATATTGATGTGCTTCTTCTATGCGTTCTCTCTTACGTTGTAAAAGTTATCTTTCTCATTATAATAAAGTTGTACGACTTTACATTTCTTAAAAAGCGATTTGATAAATTTGGTAAATGTGACCAGTAACACTCTAATATAGCAACTTCAACAATACGACTACTAAAATCTCAGGAGCTACTATAGTTTTTTTTTCTTTTCTTCTTTATATACTTAAATAATATATGTATATGTATTTTCCCAAAAAATACTAAATGCCGCAAATATGAGAATAGTGAAAAAAGAAGTATAGAATTAAAGATTCATTTAGAGAATGATCAGTTAATAATGTATGGATCGTCTACAGAGTCGGCTGGATGCATCTTAAGAGGTGTCTTGAGTTTAGAATTGGATAGACCTACCAAGTTACAATCATTAGCCTTACACTTTTATGGTACAATGACAGTGAGTTGGAGTCGACGTAAGTATCCACCTATTATAAATATACAAAAAAAAAAAAAAAAAAAAAAAAAAAAAAAAAAAGCCCATCATATATATCCTAAAGTGTTAGGTGGTGGCAATGAACGAAAACATAAAAATCAACAAGTTTTAATAAATCATACTTGGATGTTTTTACCTGCAACACAACAAAATAATAATGATGAGAGTATAAATAATGGCTTAGTGTTACTGGAAGCAGGGAATTATACGTATGAATTTGAATTAGTTTTACCCGGAAGTTTACCGGAATCAGCCTACGTGGCTAAATATTTTATAGTTCAATACCAATTAAAAGCTGTTGCTGAGCGTTCGAGTTTCTTATTACCTAATTATACAACCTGGAAGGAGGTACATATTTCAAGACAAAAGCTATTATCTTCATTACTTACGACTGATTATTTTGATCCAATCTTAATATCCCATCAATGCGGGAACGAGCTTAATTATGCAATATCAATACCTACTAAAGTTTATAGTCCTGGCGATACAATTCCTATCTCTGTTCATTTTATTCCATTCACTTCTCATTTACGAATCAAATATATATGCTGCACTTTTAAAGAATATATGACTTGCCATGCTATTCATGGTCGATTTAACGGTAAAAATAAACTACATGGGCGTGTTATACATTATTTGCGTGAGGACTATTATGGACAACAGAATGATACACATGAGAGATACTTGGAAGGCTTGTGGACCTCAGTCATAGATATTAAAGTTCCTAGTTCATTAACAGAGATACAATGTGATATTGATAATGATTCAGTCAAAGTTCGACATAAATTAAAATTTATAGTATCTATTGAAAATAAAGATAGGAATATTTCTGAATTACGAACTATTTTGCCTGTAGTAATTGCTATAGATAACTCCGTAAAGGCATTACCAGCGTACGGCGAGATTTGGAACACGTTACCTTATGATCCAGCTCTAATGATGGCATTACTTAGACATACAAGTGAAACCTCAGCTAATAGTATTATTAGGGATATTGGTACTATTCGTCATCAATTTCCTATTAGTATGGCTAATAATTACGAGCATAATATTCCTTCATTATTACCTTCTTATAATAGCATTTTATCCGCATGAAAAGCAAATAAATATGGCTTCATTAAAAGTGCTCTAAATAAATTAGAGACGAATTTTATACCACTATCTTTGTTATATAGGATATAATGAGAAATAATCGAGTTCGTAGGTTATTTATTTTATTTTATTTTATTTTTTAATTCGCAAATTGTAGTTTTTCAAGTCACTTCCCCTCCCCCTCGAAATTTTTAAATTCTCCTGTAACTTTCTGTAAGAAAAAAAAAATAATTTGCTTTTGTGCTTTCCTCTAGGTATTTACTAATATTTACTACATTGACTACGAAGCATTCCAAATAATCATTTAATAATATTACAATAAAAAGCTTGAAAAATCATAGCAAAATTTCTTACAAAAGTTCGGAGGGATGAGGAGAAACGACTCGAAAAAGCAAAATATACCAAATTAGAGAAAAAAATAAATAAATTAATAAACTGGTATCTGCTTTATTGCTATAGAATGACTATCTTATCTGTATAAATCTTTAAATCTCTTCTCTAAAGAAGAGGCAACCATGTTCGTTGTGACGCTTTTATTTCATTATTTACACAAAATATTGGTCATCTCTGGCTAGCTCATATCTCTATTGAAATGAGAAATATGTTTTTGCAAATCATAACATCCCTATTCCAAAATATACTATAATCGTTACAGATCAGTATATGATGAATATAGGTGCTATATTCAGTTCTAGAATGCCTTAAATTTCAAGACAAGCAAGAATGACAAACCCATCATGTAAATGATTATTAGGAGATAAATAATAGATAGTCATATTCTATCGATTTACACTCAAAGTTCCAGACTCATTCAAAATAGAGTAATTTATCAACAGTTGAGCATTGAAGATAACATGTAAAAATGAAGAACGTTCAATAATTGTTTTTTTCTTTTTCTTTAGCAGTTTCATTGCTTTCTCTGAGGAAATCGACAGAAGATAAACTTATTGTGTATCTTGAGTTCAAAGGGCCAAGGTCCTTTTCAATTATCTCGTCAAAAGTGAAATTATTTGTTAGTACAGTCTCGACTTCTTGATGTCGTATAATCTACCATATTACAAGAACTACAATTTGGATCTAGTATTGGCTTTTGCTTTCATTTTATCTTTGTATCCAATTTATCGCAACTATCTTCTAACGTATCTTTTCTTTTCTCCTGCTGGTTCCTTTATAAACATTATATTAACCCCCTTCTTTCATTGCTACAAAAAAAAAGTTTCAAAATTAAATTCTACACATCGACCATGGAATATGCTATTTTTTGAATCTTACAGAAAAAAAGAAGTTTTCGTTATCCTAGGTTAAAGAAGAATTAGGTCCTCAATACAGATTAATAAACTATTCCTAAGCAGTTAATAACGATGATATAAAAATAATCAAGACAAGTCATATTTATTGATATTAACACTAGAAAATAACATAAGCCGTTTAATAATAAGGTATAATTTTTATATGTTATATCCAGAGAGTTTAAATCTATTATTATTATTATTACTACTACTACTACTACTTTATATCAATCTATTTCATACTTCTTGTATTTACATATATACACATAATAATCATAACGCACAAAAATCGTTATTCTTTATACATAGTAGCAGATATAAAATGTTTATAGGCAAGACCTGATTTTAAATATGCCATTAATTCATTTACGAGTCTTGTTGCAACTGATTCATCATCATCTAACCATTCAGATAACTTATGTATAATAAATGGATCATACACTTCTATACTAGTGGATGATTTAGTCTTATTCGTTTCATAAGGTATAAGCAATATTTTTATAAAATGATCTTCAAGGAATTTATCAAAGGCATCTAGCCCAAGAATGATTTTTAGTTCATGCTGTAAAAATATGCGCGTCTAATAAGAATGGTTAGTTTATACGTAAATCAAATAAATACATAAAATAAATAAATAAATAAATACTCTTGGGATATTTTCGGGTGTAATCACAGTTAGGCTTTGATATCGAGGTAATGGATCAGGATAACTTTTCACTTTAACTTTACCAAGATAAACATTTTTTCTTTCTATTCGAAGTCTTTCTTCTGGCGTTGTATATTTACGTCTATAAAGTGGTGGTTCATGTAATTCTTTGTTTCCTTTATCTTTTAAATGATATTCATCAAACGTATTATCTTCATCATCAATATTATATACAAGAGAATCAATGGCCTGTCTACAGATTGGACAAATTGAAGATGCCATGTTGATCCAATGACAAATGCACTGAAAACAATAAGAATGATAACAAGGTCGAAGAAAAGTTCTATTTGTATATTCTTGAAGACAAATGGTACAGGTTGGTTTAATTATTATATTTGTTGGTTGTTCATTTTTATCATCAACTCTTTTCCGTTTAATAGATGACATTTAGAAAAAAAAACATACTTTACAAGAACTAGCTCTATTTCATAAAATGCAGTAATTTTTTTCTAGCCAGAAAAGTCACATATAATTAAAATGAAGAAATGAAAAAAATAATACTTTTTATTTATTTTTATTTTTATTTTATTTTTTTATACAACATTTTTTTAATAAATAACATGGGCGTCAAACAAAAACCAGTACAAACAACGTCAAATAATGGTTTAAATCAATCATTAGACAGAGATAAAGACCGTGAAAAGAAGAGACGTGCAGCAGAGACTAACGTTGGAAAAGAATTTCAAACTGTAACAATGATAAAAGAGTTCATCTACACATTAAAACATAATTGATTTTTTTTCCTTCTTCTTTGGGATAAATAGATTGATTTTAATTCAATGGATATTTCAATCCTTCGAAAGTATGCTAGAGTTCATAAGATTAAGACAAAGCCAAAGACAAGCAAAGAAGAATTAGCAGCTGCTGTTTCTCGTCATTTTGCTAATCAAACAGTCAAGGAACTTGATACAATCACTTGTTTCTTATATACCGCTCACTATAAAGGTAATAATATTAGAGTTAGAATTGATAAAGAAGGAAAAAAAAAAGAAATCAACATGACTTATTTCTTTAATGACTCATCTTTAAATTAGATTCCGTATTGAGACTTCCATTACATATCTAATTCTTTAGGACATAAATTATTATTCAAATTTTATGATTTGATGATATTAAATCTCCTATTTAATTCTTGAAATGAATAATGGTAATAAAATGTCAGTCTTTCATTCAGTATTAGAGTTATCTCCTGAAATTGGCAATTAACTTCTATCTCAATAAAAATCATGTTAGAGAAAAAACATTATTTTCTCTGTTTAGTTACCTTCATGCAGCATAACAATATGGGTTCAAAAGTATAAGAGTCCAAATCATATATTCTAATTTATAGTATTATCTGTGTATTTATACAGTGAAGCATACTACGTCTTTTCTGTTTATTTATTTGTTTACGGAATAGAATCAACTTGTTATTTCTAATTAAAGTGCTTTGCGTTTAAAGATAGTGGATGAGTAAAAGTTTATTATAAACACAAGTATCTCACAACCAATATAACCGATAAAAAGAGTAGTTAAACAAAAGCCTTATGTATTACAATTTTATATTCTTTCAATATCAAGATACTTTGGAAAGCGACAGATCTAGCCTCGATAGTTTTAATAATATATATTTTGGACTGCTTCTTCAACTCTGTTAGCATTCTTTTTAATAAGGAGAGGTTTTCTTAATACTGATCTAATTTCCAGGCATTCTTCAAATAGGGGGCGAATAGGGTGGCAAAAAAAAAAACAAACAAACAAACCCGTTATGTCTGCTGTTACGAATTGTTTTTTTTTCAAATATCTGGTATTTTATGAATAAATAATATTATTTATAATGATATACGTATTATTGTAACTTAAAACTGTTAAGCATAAATGTTGCTGCTTCTACAAATAAAACAAAATAGATTGAATTGGCCCTGTGCAGAAGATCTCTCTTTGTATTAGTAGATTTTACTACCCTTTATATATATACTATATAGTTGATTTGAATAAAGGGATATGAAAATGGTCATAATAATATATATGATATAGAACATTATATAAGGTAAAGAAGAAAGAGTCTTTTTTAATAAAAATAGCATTTGATAAATGGAATTATAAGGATTTTTTTTTATTCGTTTATTAATCCTGATTGGACAGAATTATTTTATTATTATCTTTCATTCTTTTTTTTTTTTTTTTTTTTTTTTTTTTTTTTTTTTTTGAATAATCCAAAAACCAACAATAAGGGCAGAGAACATGGCAACTACAGAATGGACTGTTTTGGAAAAACTATTACTCTCACAAGCAGTTTATAAATATGGAGAGGATAACTGGTTTCAAATTGCTCGTAATTTAAAGCATCATGCTTTACTAGATCGCCCTGCTGATTATTTCAATCAAAAGGTAGATAAAAAAAAAAGACAAAAAAAAGACAAAAAAAAGACAAGATCTAATAATAATTAAAACAATTATAAATAATAGAACTGTTCACTACAATATTATCTAATGGTAGAGGAATTAAGTAAAGAAAAGTAATATCCTTAATTCAAGTTTTGAATGTTCATTTAATTCATAAATGATGCTTTAATTCTATTATAGACGAAATGCTCTTAATCAAGATATGCCAGTTGTAGTTCAGTTAGCAAGACAATTATACAATTTACGTTTAGAGGAATTAAAAAAAGCTATTAAAGAAGATGAAGACAAAATCTTGAATTTAGTAACTGAAATAGACGACATTCGTGCAGGCAAATGGGATGACAAACTTTTAAGTTCAGTAAAAGATTCTCAGAATAGCACGGATATACAGTCTAATGAAGAAGAAGAAGAAGAAGATCCTATAAACACACACACAATAAAAGAAGAAGTAAATACCCAGGCTGAATCTGATGTCATGACAAATACTCAATCAACATCCTTACCCATAACTAATTCCTCTCCTATACCTATATCTATTACAACAGAACCCGCATTGGATACTAATCATTCAACCAGTGTATTAGTTGATAAAGAAGAACAGCAAAAACCGAATGCAGATGATCAAAGCATAAATGAAGAAAAAAATCAAGTAGAGAAAGAGAATGCAAAAGTAGTTCGACAGGAAGATACTTCAACAGCAATAGAACAGTCAGAGGAAGTTACACCAGAGACCAGAAAAGAAGATGATAATAAAAATGAAATTAAATTTGAAACGGTGAAAAGACTAGAGTCAGTAATAACAGGTGAAGCAGAGTCACTAGCTCCAATTATTGGCTCAATAGAAAAAGAGGATCATGAAATTAAAAAAGTATCTATTCCAGAAATCAATATAACTACATCTAGTCAAACAAATAATAATGAATTAGTGCAAACTATTAAAAAAGAACAAGAAGAGATATCCGAATCACGTAAACGTCAGCCAGAAAATGTAGACAATAGGGATGAGCCCAACTTAAAACGACAGAAAACTGAAGATTTAAATACTTCTATTACTGGTAAGTATTCTATTCTATTATCATTAGTCAAAGTGAATTAAATATTTATACATAATCAAATTAGAAACCTTAACAGAGGAAGAGATTAACAATAACACTGATCGAGAAATAGAGCCTTTAGTTATCGATACAACGCGAATAGATTATTCTCCAGGTAGTAGATTTATACTCATTCGTTTTATTCATGGTGGTTTTTAAATAATAGTATTTATAGATGTTAGTCAGGGAACGACTCCAGCTGACACAAGTGATATTAATTTAAGAGACGGTACAGAAAGTGTTGCAGGCAGTGAAAGTAATGCAGCTACACCTACAACAGAACGTAGAAGGGGATTAAGTAAAGATGATCAAAGACATAAATCATGGCAAAAGAATATTAATTTATTATGGCGAGAAATTGCAAACCATAAGAATGGAGCTATGTTTATGAATCCAATTAAAGAGAATATTGCTCCTCATTACTATGATATTGTTAAAAGGCCTATGGATTTAAAGACAATCAAAAATCGTATTAGAGATGGGGTAAATCAATCATTAGTCTATGGCAAGCATTTTTTACTAAGTATATAAATATAAAAATATATTTTTTTTAGTTAATTAATACTACAACAGAGTTTGAACGTGATGTTGTTCTTATGTTAAATAATTCCCTGATGTATAATAAAGAGGGAACGGAAGTGTATCAACTAGCAAGAGAAATGTTAGATGATGTAATGGAACAGATAAGAGTATTTAAAACTGCAGATACAGATACATCCACTAGTTCGCATACAAGAGCAGCATCAATGGCTGCTAAAGCAGATAGAAGAAAAAGTACTATTCTTGAATAAAAGAAAATGTATATTTATTATTAATAATAAATGGAAGGAAGGAAGGGGTATAGATGCCTGGTATTTTCTTTTCTTTTTTGATAAATATAAAATATAAGAATAAATTTTCTTTAGTAATAATGAGATTGATACATAAATAAATACTATAGGTTATATCCATTCCCTTTTTTTTTTTGTATAATAAAACTTATTTCTTTCTCTGGAAATTGTCCAGTATTTGACCGTTATGATTACGGTGCTGACCACGAGCTTTTCGTGATTTTTCAAATTCACCATCCATCATAGTACTTGAATCTAATTCATCTTCATCTAATGTTTCAAGCGCATATCCTTGCCATTCATGCTCCTGTACTTTTAACGCACTTTCTCTTTGCCAATCGGCTTCCATCTTTGTTGCATGATACCCCTTCCATTCTTCAGATGTTTCAGACTGTGATGAAGCACGTCTTGGACTATCTATACTAATACTATTGGGGCCAGGATATCCTTTCCAAACCTCATCATCATCATCATCATCATCATTATCGTTTTCATTACTATTGCTATATTTTGCTGCCTGATTTTCATATGCATTATCCATATTTGAGGAAACAGGATAGCCAACCCATTTTTCTTCAGAAGGCTCACTATGTCTACTACTTATCATACCTTCTTCATGAATAGGATAACCTGACCATTGTTCATTTGTTATGTTGGTTATAATACTTTCTGATTTCTTACTCTGTTGACCATTACTAGGAATAAATTCTGGAGCAGATGGAGATAATTTTGATTTTTGCAGCTTACTACTGTTAGTAGAAGATGTAGTAGCTGAACTAGATAAAACAGAAGAGGAGGATGCATTTGATGTTTGCTGAATTTTTTCTTCTTTAGATACTAACTTGGGTATTTCTTTCTCTTCAGCATCTTTTTCCTTTGATATTTCTTTTAATTCTACTTCTTTTATTTCATTTTCCTTTTGGTTTAGTTTATTGAAGTTTACTTCATCATTAGTAGATAATGGTAAAACCTCCTGCTGCTCAGTTGGATTCATTACTTCCTCAACGGGCGTATTAGTCGTACTCGGCTTTTTATTATTTTTTTCATTTATTAATGTCCTCATTACTTCACCACCATTACCATTATCGTTATTACCGTTTGTATCGTCTTTGTCTTTGTCAATCTTATGACTAGATTCTTTTTTAGGAGTTAATGAGGCAAAAGCTTTATGCGATATAAATGAACTATAGTCTTGATCTTTAATAAATCCTTCTGATTTCTTTGCAGTATGTGACATATCAACTAATTCTCGCTCAATCAATTCATCCGATTGTTTGGCCTCATCTAGTGTTGGTGATTTATGATGAGTAGAAGAAGCAGTAGATCCGAATTGATGTGAGTGTAATACGGCGTTTCCAGGACTTGAGTTATCAGAACTAGCCCCATCATCATTATCATTATCATGATCATTCGATATTTTTTGTGGAATAGGTTTAGAGAAAGTAGAATGCGATAATAATTCATCAAATTCATTCATGTCACAAATGATTGTTTCACCTGTCTTTAAGGGTTCTACTTCCATACTTTCATTAATAAGTTGATCTTTGCGAAGATAGACACGAGATACAAGCCAATGGTGGATTAACTGTTCTCCAGGTGCTAAATCATTTAAATTACCTAAGGGGATTACAGCTGTTCGTAATCCTTCAAGATGAATGGCCTTTAAATGTTGAGGATGATTGCTACTGGCTAAGATAGAAGCTCGCTTTTTATTATTACCATTGGATGCTGATTTCTTTTTACTTGGTTGAAATATTCCATTGGCAGTTAGGATATCTTCTAAGCCGAGATCACTATGAGTTGAGTTATGTTGGCATAATTCTAATAGGGCGATCTCCACATCTAGTTTATAAACCCCGGGAGCAGACAAGACGATCACATCACCCATGGTGGCGGCCATAGTAGGACCCTCATTATCACCCGCTGTATAAGCTGTGACAATAGAGCGAATTGTTAAGAGATGAGGTTGAATCCAAGGTACGACAATCATCATACCCTCTCTAGAATAATGGGATGGATTAGACCAATTAGCAAGGGATTCTAACTTGGTACGCAGACAGAGTTGATAAGCGTAGTAATCCTTTGTAGGTGATACAATCTGAGCTAAATCACGAAACATATCCTTTGTACGAGAACTCACATTTTTCCATAATTTTTTATTCAGACGACGGACTTCGGGGAACATGAGAGCCTTCATGATAGCTGCAAATCCAGAAAAATCATGGTATGCATGTAAAAGTAAATAAGCCACACGTATTAAATGAGTAATAAGACTATCTTTAGTAGGATTTACTGGCGGCACAACAGGATTGTCCATATTATTATTGTCCATACTTATAATTTCAACCCAATAAATAAGTTGATGAGCAAAACTATGACTAAGGTAATGATGGAAATCTATGAGATGAGTTAATTTTGTTTGTTTCATATCAAGTTGAGAAAGAGCTCGTTTGTCTAAAAAGACTTGATTAAATAGTTGACAATCAATTACAGCAATCTGTCGTGCCAATAAATCAGGATCCCAATAGAGGGCAGTGGCACCCTCTACTGACTGCATCTTTCGAATAAGTGAGTTGAGTCTATGTGTTTCAACTTTAGAAGTCTCAAGTAGACTTCTTAGTACACCAACTTGAACAGAAGGCTTTGCTTTTTTTGCTTCAGTTAGTTTCTCGGTAGCTAATTTGAGTGCATTCGAGCAAATAATGTAGGATTGTGCAATAGGAGAAAGAGGAATAACAGGAAGGCCATTATTGTTATCATTTTCAGTGGTTGTTGTTGTCATATTTTATAATTTTTTTTTTATAGAAACTTCCTTCTTTCCTCCCAAATGGAATAAAAGAGAAAGAATATCATAGTACAGGAAAAAAAAAAAAAAAAAAAAAAAAACGTACGGGAAATGAAATTTCTTTTTGCACTACTTCTTTTATATGAAGTGCATACACACGATTAAAGAAGAATTTTATTTAAAAAAATTAAAGAAATGACCAATGAGTACATAGCATTTATATACTGTTTTGCCCTGGTCAGATCGCTATGGAAAAAAAAAAGGAAAGAAAACCCTTTTTGGGATAAAAGGGAAAATGTTAAAGTGTATGTATAAGTGATGATAATTGACTATCAGAAAATCGTTGTTGTATTGAAAGAAGATGATTGACTAAAGGGCTCACCAAGATGGTCAGAGGGTTCAGGGATTTGGGAGTGAGCTAGATAGTCCATCTCCAAGCAGAATTACACATATGGAAGGCCAGTGTATGAGCCAGTCATCAATTGATTTTCTCACTTTCTTAGTATGGAATGTTGACGGTAATAGATTCAAGAGATAAGAGAATGGATTTTCAATAGATTTGGGCATCTGAAGGCAGTTATGCATATGCAAACAAGAAAAACTATATGAGCGTGTGAAGAGTTCATTTGGATGGAAGGGGCAAGGCTTGGGGGTTTACCAAGAGGTAACCAACCAAGTCGCCATCGCACGCAACGAAACCGTTCACTTCTTGTCATTGGTATCGTAAGAATAGGGTCGACAATTAGATTATTACGGCAATGGGATAAAAGTTTCGAATATTTTTCTTGTAGTTTTGAGTGGTAGCTGTCAAGTAGGAATCGTCTTCGTTTTCTACTAAAATCCTTATGAGATGTAATGTTAAGATTTTCATTGCAAACTGATATCCATAGAGGAGATTTGGATAGTTGGGACCATTTTGATTTAGTTTGAGACTGTATGTATGGTAGCAATTTCGTCAATAATGCATCGTTTGGTAAAAGGGAGGATCTAAAAAGAAATTATGCTTGGAGTATTGAAATACGATCTTTCATGTTAGGTAAATTTGTTAGGTGTAACATTACTTTGGTTGAGGTGAAAGGACGTCCACGAAGTACATACATACAGTCCGGGAAACTAGGTTGGGCCAATAAAAAAATAATTGGGTCATTCAAAAATTAAATTGGGACAATAGCAGGAAAATTGGGACAGAGATGTAATTAAAGAGTAATTTAATTAAAGTAAAGACCATTTTGCGCACGTAGTGACTATGAATACATTGTTTTGCCCTGGCCAGTTCTGAGTGTTATTTTGTATGAAAAAAAAAACCTCTTGTAAGAAAAGAGAAAAATGTATAAAAGTAAAGAGAAACAAAATCAGTAAAAAAAATATTTGAACTACTACTACTACTACTATGATTGATTTAACCAATTCACCAGTTTAACGCCAGAAATGATGAGTTCAGGAGGTGGTTTGTTGTGGAGGATATAGTCCAATTCGTGGAATATTCGGTATACTACCGGCTAATGAACGGACCAAATGCAGGAAACTTTGGGATGGCGTTTTTTTTTTTTTTTTTTTGTCATCAAGCTAGTCATTAATATCTAATTCTGTGCTTTATTCAAAAACTATGACTTTCTTATAAGATCAACTTAATAAAAAAAAAAGAAGATACATTTATATAATTGTCACCTCTAGGCTTGATATTTCTCTTTTATTTTTACAATGATACACATAGGGTAAATTGACTATAGCAGTATAATGACCCCTTTCTACATGTACTTTTTATCAAGTAATTTGGAAACAAGTTCCCTTTGATGCTCTATATTTAAAGCCTACAGTTATTTTCCTTCTTACGATTGTTTTTTTTTTTTTTTTTTTTTTTTTTTTTTTTTTTTTTTTTTTTTTTTTTTGCCTCTTTTTTCTAAAAAGTCATCACAACCCTTAGTTCCATAACCATAATACTAAACATAGTATGTGAGATAACATATAAATGTTTTTTTAGCATGTAATTTCAATTTGATAGGGATTTATTACAGTTAATAAAAGAAAAGCCTAATACATAACTTTTTTTATTTTTTTTTCTCTTCTATTTAGGCTTTACTTGAATAAACCTATTTTATCATAGCATCTTGCTTCTTTACATGATAAGTATATTAGAAGCCTTTTTTTTTAACTGCTTTTAAATTTTGGTTTATCCCAACTAGACTAGTACTAATGTCACACTACTTACGACCAACAATATGTTAAAAACTATTTTTGGGTTTCAGCCAAAATTTTATATAAAATACATGCATAAATTTACACTTCAACTTTTGGAAATATTTTCATCATTTCCTCACACACACATACACACACGCACACACGCACACACTTTTCTTTTTTTTTTTTTTTCTTTTTTTTATATTATTATTAACACATTCAAATATACAATGTCACATCCTCATTCAGCATTGCAAATCTATCAGTTTTTATTTACTTTACATGAAAACTGTTCTAAAGAAACATTTAGTGCTTTACTTCTTTCCTTCAAGACACCCCGTTTTACAAGTGTGATGACGTTAATTGGACGATGGACACCGACATTAGCAGCGCAAGCCCCTCAAGTCGTAAATGACTTTCAACAGCTAATTACAAGTGCAGCTCGTAGCCAAGACTATGATCAGCTTTTGATGCGTGTTGCTGATCATTATTGGGTCATTTACCGAGTTTCTTGTTTTCTAGAAAACGACCTTCAGTTTGAATTATTTGTTCGATGTCTTTGTCTTGATAGTACGACTCCTGTCAGTAAAAAGGAAGTCAAGGAGACCCTCTTACAGTTCTTATGTCAGCTTCCTATTGACTCACGAGATTATGTAGGAGAAATCTTGAGTGATGACCATCATGGCTATTTGACGCGCGAAGATGTCTTGAAAATAAATAAAGAAGAAGGACAGATGTCTGGCTATTATGAAGGTTTTCTGGATTTGGATCGAGTGTATGAAATTATGAATGATCCAAACTTGTTTGATCAATTTATGGCCATCATTCAAACAAATACAGCAAGACAAATACCTTGGTCGCAGACGATTCAAGAAATATATGAATTAACAGTTCAAAAGGGAATTTGGGATCAGTTAGCACCTTTACTTCAACAAGTTTATGTGAATACAGGTAAGGAATAATGAAATATGACTTTTTATTTTAATCATAATCATATAAATCTATATAATAGATACAACGGAATATTCATCTTATGAAGATTATGTGCAGAAAAACTTTTTAGATGACGGTGGCCAGGCTTATTTGGACGAAGAAATTAAACGTGTTCAAGTTGAACACATGATGAGTAAATTAAGTATGTAATTGATACATAGGCTTGTTTTTTTATTATTTCTTTCGTTTTTTTTTTTTTTTTCATTCCCCCTTCCATGTAAATATGAAAATAATAAAACTATCTAATATTTATGCTTGGTATATTTTGTATATGTACTTTATGATTATAAAAATAACTATTCATGATATAATAACAGATACGCTATTTCCAGCTCTCTCTTCTTGAGGTAAATCAATGACTATTTTACGAGAAAATGGATGAAAGTTGTCGTTATGAAATCCTTTTTGCTTTATAACAGTAATGGTAACCTTTTTTAATAATTGAGTAGGATCAGATACAGTAAGAATATAAGAATCCCGGTTGTCATTATTCCTCCCTTTAGAGATTGTAAAAAAGGTCAATATAGCTTCATCAGATATTACTGTCAAACCCCATGGACTGACAAATGAGGCTGCTGTCCAAAATGCGAATGCCATCGTCTTATCCTTTACATAATAGGCACCACGTACTCTTCCTTTACTATCATCATCTTGAGTAGCAAATTGGATTAAAGATTCATGATTTGTTTCTAATTTTTTATCTGTATTCAATTGAGCTATGTAACTGGTTACAGCATGATGATCATTACTATCACTACTACTACTACTGTTAGAAAGTAAATGTTCTAAAGTAGCTGTAAAAAGTCGTTGAGTTGCCTTTCCTTCAGAGATACCTATTTTTGACCAATCATTGACATCATGACTTGAGGTATGTACTTTTAATAAGAATGCGTTATTTTTATCGTTTTGAGTTGAATTAGGATGTTCAAGGATGGTGTATAATATACGATTATGCCATATATTTGCATACTTTGTATTTGTATTGTTATCAATGATAGAAGAGGGTCGTATTTCAGAGGACCTCCCACTGTGTATGAGAACTTCTTCTGATAAGAGTCGTTCTCCGTTTATGTATACATCACCTTTTAAATTAGATTGATCAAGAGTAGTCATGATAGGTGATGAGGTGTTCTTTGAATGAATGGGTCCTACCTGAACAGCATAAAGACCTGGGAAGAAATAAAAGGTCTTTTCCCATTTTAAATGACCCGTCATAGGATTCATATATTGCATTACTGCCATACCACCTTGAATAGAATACCCTAAAGAAGGATGATTGGGTGTCACGGATCCAACAAAGGTCGTATTACCATAGTATTGTGTCATATTACAACCAAACGGCGTCGCATCATAATCTACAGTTGTTCCAGGGATAAGATTCCAATCCCAAGCAGCAAAGACATCCTCATACTCATCACCATCCAAATAAGTGAATAAGGAGCCATCACTCAAATGAAACCCAAAAGGATTTTGGTTATTATTGCATTCAGAATTAGATGTTCTTTTAGAGAATGATTTGAGAGTTGTAACGTGATCAGGACTACGATGAACAAGATAGTCTGAAGTATAAAAACTACGTGTGCCATTCAATTTGCCTTGTTGTTGTCCTACCGAAGATTGATTCTTCATGATTGTAGCTGCATGAGAAAGCCTTTGTACTACGTCATGTATAACACTTGCGTTAGACCATCCTGTAGTTGCTTGTTCGATTCGAGTCAAATTCAACGCCACTCCCCCACTCGCCTGCCTATCATTCACCGGAAATGATACCATACGACCAATTACACTATATTCCCAAAATAAATTTGACATGATATTATTATTATTATTTCTATTATTAGCGACGATCATCCATTCTGTACCATTGATTAAAGTCAAGAATGAAGTTTGTGAATCCAAAGGGGGAGCAAAGGAGGTATTTGAGGTTTGAATGTATACAACAACTACTGAGTTGATAAAATCTTTCCCATAATTTCCAGTATAGAGTTGAGAATGATGCTGGAGATAGGATCCATCTACTTTAACGCCATCTACACCTGTTGCAAGTGTAATCGTGGTTTGACTATAGAAATGATTCAATGCATCTCTTACTATTGTTTCATTATTTGTTAACAGGCCTAGATTAAGTAAAGTAGTTGCTGAATCAAGCATATTGGCGCCTGTCATAGGTCCAATACCAAGCACATAGGTATCAATTCTGTTATAAACTCGTAGCATAACGAGTTGGCAATTCTTTAGCTGAGCTGATGTAAGGTTAAATTTGAGTAATAAACATGTGTTTGAAATTAATTTTGGCATTAAAATCATCTATTATGTTATATTTGTAAGTTATATAGATGTTATATTCTTTGTATAATGAACAATCTATTACCTGACCAAACCAATTTGTATTCCAAAATCCAGGCGTACCACATGGACAAGTGCTGTTTAATAATCCACCTTCATCTAGGCATGTATCTGGTATATAGTTATTGTCAAACCAAAAATCTATTGCTTGTGAAATCACTGGAAATAATGGACTATTATTGATGTTCTCTAAATCAGTATGAAGTTGGCTAGCCATTGTAACTAATAATGATATATATATATATATACATATTTTTTTTAACAATGGTCAATTTTATACTCGTACAATATAATATAATATACCAATTCGAATAAAATGCTGTTGAGCAGGCCAATTAGCTCGTCTAGCAAGACAGCCACTTGTATAGTCAACATCAGTCCAAGTACCGTTTTTAACATTAAAAGTACTCAACCTACAAATATATGTTACTTATAGATTAATATTTACATTCTATATATAATCATATTACCAAAGGGGTATTTGCTCAAAATTATTGCTATAATCTTGAATAATAAAATCTAATTTTCGATTATATAATATCTGCAGCTCTTCAGGAGAAGCAGAACAAGAATAAAATAAAGACCCCCATATAAAAAAAAATACGATAGAGTAGTAGTGATGCATTCAATATAATAGCCAAAAGATACTTAAGCAAAAGAAATGAAATTATAGGAAATAGCTCACAGTCATTATTATTTAAAGGGAGGGGGGGAAACAAAGGGGAAAATCTGCAGAAACCCAAGTACAAATTCAACAAGGTTGGTAATACATTTTTAAGAAAATACAAGTCCACTTTTTGTGTGTGTATTGAGAATTAATATGGAGTTTCCTTTTTCTCTCCCTTCTCTCTCCCTCTCTTTTTGGACAAAAATCAAAAATAGCATATTGGTCTTATTACACAACTATCTTCCATATATACAACAGAATCAAAAAAAAAAAAAAAAAAAAAAAAAAAAAAAAAAACGCTCTTCAATTCATTCATAATTGTAAACAAAAGTTTTAATGCACATTAACAATTAAATACTGTGATTGCAGACATTACATTAATAAAGCACCAGGCTCCTGAGGTAAAAGATAGACAATGCCATAACTTGCACCCGCAGCAATTGCACCAATAAATAAAGTTTGAATAGCACCCCAAACAGCACCATGAGGGTTCACTAGTCTACTTTTAATATACCCAAATATGAGTAGTGTTAATGATGTAACAGCCACTGAAACATATAATGCATGTAAGGAATTATCAAAAAAACAATAAGGTAATAGTGGAATTAATCCGCCTATAAAATAAGATAAGCCGATAGTTAAAGCTGAAATCTAATTATTATGTGTTAATAAAGATAAGCAGTTATTTGGAATACTACACATTACCCAACTACGATGAGGATCAGGCATTTCAAGATTTAATTCAAATTTCATCATAAAATCAACAAACTTTTTAGGGTTACTTTTTAACTTTTCAATTAAAGGTTGAATTGTTTCTCGATCTAAACCATAAGGTTCGAGTATATCTACTATTTCCTCTTCTTCATCTTGAGAACACTCGATTACTTCACGCTCTTCACGAAGACGTTCAGTACGATAATGCTCCATTTCAGAACGAGCAGCTAAATAACCACCTAATCCCATTGATATTGCCCCACTTCAAAAAAAAAAAATAAGCCATGACTACCTCTTTAGCACGATTATATACATATAAATATATATAAGTATACCTAACAAGTTCTATATACATATAATATATATATATAATATGAGTACATGTTTATAGGAGTATGTATGATTACAAACCTGCAGCACCGCCATAAATAACAATCTTTGAGCTTCCAAGAGAAGAAAGTCCAGCAGCCAAAGCGAATGGAACAGTTAAACCATCTAATAGAATAGATAATTTAATTTTTTCGTAGTCTCATTGTATTCATATCATAATAATAATACCAGAAAGGCCAATAATTGCATCTCTAACAATTTCTGCAGATTCAAAATGCTGTTCTAAATGCTGATAAGGTGCATATTCATGAGAAGGCCGACGTCGAAGTTTATTTAAAATTGCAGACATGTCAATTTTTTTTGTGTACAAAAAAGAAATAAATAAAAAGAATAATAATAATAAAATTTACTTCATAAATCAAAAAGAATGACTCGGTAATGTTACACAATTTGCATAAATTAAATCCAGTAGCTCGTTTTTGTTTCTGTCTTATTTCATTGACAACATTATGAAATCAACCAATAGAATCCTTCCTCTTCTTTGCATATATACACATATTTTATTACAATTAAGAATTATGCAGCAGCAAAGAAGAAGATTATTCTATGAATAAAAGACATATTGATCTTAATTTGTTAGTATGATGATACTATTTCAAATTCAAAGACTTCCAGTTCTCATACAACAAAGCAATATTCCAACTACTACACACACATATTTTATTATATTTTAAAACAGTAAAATACATATATAGAAAAAGGTAAGCATACTCTACTACAAAATCACTTGCCTCAATTTCCCAGCTATATAAAATAAAAGCTGACAGTGTACATGAAATTTATTTATTTTTATTATAATTCTTACTATGGTAATAAAACAAACTCTGATTGGATAACTAGCTATCCAGAAAAAATTATTACTTTTTTTTTTTTTTTTTTTTTTTTTTTTTTTTTTTTTGGTTGTTGTGTTAAATAAGGTTTAATAATGTTTGCTGCATATCATAAAGTTTTGATTAAAAGGCCAATATTGGTTCAAAGTATATCAACGGGTATGTGTTGACTATACATTTACTATAACATCAGTTCTAAAATAGTAGAGTCTATTCTAAATTTCATTTCTATTGTGTAATAAATAGCTGCTTTATTTGGTGCAGGTAATAGATATATTAAAAAAAGAAAAAAAGAAAAAAGATGACTCTTTAATAATTAACAAAAGAATAATAGGAGATGTAATTGCTCAGCAATTAGTTGAAAAAAAAGGATGGAAAAGTCATGATTACATGCGAACAATGAGAATGTCCGCTTTTGGTGGTCTATTTGCTGGACCTATTTTAAGTCATTGGTATCGTTATGTCGATAAAAAAGTCAATATGAGAAACAACAAAGCTTTTCAAGGTATACATACAAATCAAACTAAATTCATTCCTACTATTTATAATGGATTTTTAGGACTTGTAATAAAAGTAATGCTAGACCAATTTTTATTTGCTCCATTTTTTATAGCTGGTAAAATTATAAGTATTATCCTTCCCAAATGATGACTGATTCATCTATAAAAGCATTTTTTACTGGACAAGGATTATTCGAAGGCAAATCATTCAATCAAATTAAAGAAAAATTATCTAATGGATATAAACCTGCTTTAATTGGAAATTATAAGGTAAATAATAAATTTGTAGAGTAGTGTCCATCATTCTGCTTGTTTAATAAAATAAAAAAATAATAAAATAAAATAATAGATTTGGCCTGCAGTTCAGTTTATCAACTTTTATTTTACACCACTAAATTATAGACTATTAGTAACAAATACAGTTGCTTTGGGTTGGAATGCTTATCTTTCTACTGTTAATAATCGTGACTTACTTATAAAGAACTAGGCATTTCTGCAATGCCTGTACCATTAATTTCAGGTACACCCACATTGATCGTTTTATATTTTATAATTCCTCTTGTTTTAACCTACACAATATAATATGAATCATTAAAAATACATACAAAGGTCTATTTTATCATCATTTTACCTTTCCTCCTAATAATCCTATACTATAACCACTAGGCGCTGATAAACCTTTTAATGCTAATTCAGCTGTACTCGAATCTACAAGACGTTTAAAACGTCCTTCACACATAGGACAAGAATATTTAGCATCTTCATCATCACATAATAGTTGATATCTTTCAGGTGTTAAAGTTTCATCACATTCTGTATGAATCCAATGATCACAGGTATCGCAGGCTACCATTTCATTATCTTCATCTTCATTATTTCCTTCCTCTGAGTACGTTTTAAGACAAACAGGACAGAATCTATTTTCTTTAAAATTATCATGACATTTAGGGCAATAAGTAGCTAAATAGACTGGATATTTATATCTTTCACTTTTCGGTGCAGTAGCATGTATATAAGGTGATTCTTCTGCCATAACATGTTCATCACAACTATGACAATTAGCACATAAAGGACAAAGCCATGATCCTTCTGGTACACGTTCTACTTTAGGGTTACAACTATAATAATAAAAAGGATTAGAATGATAAAATGTAACTTTATAACAATATATAATTTACCATCCTGTATGCCATCCTCGGTCACAACCATCACAAATCATTAAAGTGGATTCATCACCTGCACTTTTACATACACAACATATTTTACATTCAGGACAAGACCATGGATATGATTCTATTGCTGCTACTTGTCTTGGTGTCGTTAAATTAGCACAAATTGGATGATATTTTCTTGTACATTTTGAACATTTTACTAGAGTGAAATCATCTATAACATGCTCTTCTGGTGAACTAAAGAGTGTTTCAGCTGCTTTTAATTCATGACATTCTGCACATTTATTATCTGAATATACAATTGCCTATGAATAATGATAAATGTTAATAAATTTCCTATTTATATGAATGTATTGTTTTTTTCTTAAAAAAAAAAAATTACAGGTGGTAATCCCTTTGCAAAATCAGACATTTGTTTAGGAGGTGTATGTAATTGACATTTTTCTTCAGGGCGTTGTACAGGACGTCTACACACTTGATTCCCTGAAAGTAATGTACCACATATAGGTGTTTCTGGTATAGCCTATTTTTTTATATACATAAAAAATAATAAATATGGATATACATATAATAAGGTAAATTTTTATTACATTTGTAGGTGGTGGTCTATTAGGCGACAGCGTCATCAATTGAGGTTGTTGTAATGGTGGTTGTAATGTTGGTTGTGGCTGAGATTGTGGTTGTGGTTGTGGTTGTGATTGTGATTGTAGCTGTGGCTGTGGCTGTAGTTGTGGTTGTGGTTGTGGTTGTGGTAGTATAGATGAAAAGTTTTGTGGCGCTCTACCCATAGAGGGTGGCATTGGGGGTTGATTTTGTGGATTAGTATATTGATTCACAGTTTGGTAAACAAGACTTAAATAATATTGCTGAGCTGTTAATGATTGTGCTGTATCGACTAATTGTGTTGGATCAGGTATCTTTGGAATTGGGAAATTAAATCTAGTTTGATACCTTTCATATAAAACAATTATTATGTTTGAGCGCTTTTTATTTATTTCATCCTTTAATACTTACATTGAAAACCCTGCCTGAAACTGTCCTTCCATTAAAGCTAACGGGTAATTATTATCATCTTCTTCTTTGAAGAATCTGGTATTGGAATCACTCTTCAAGACATATTTTGCTTCCTTCTTTCCTTCTTGATCGTCAGGCAGTAATTTAAGTATTGCTTCTACATCATAATCTAATACATCTTTGCCTATTCCACGATAAAGAGGAGCATTATATGGATTAGCTATTCTTTTAAATTCAATCATAGGCTCATGTGAATTATTCTTATTTTTTTTAGAAAATTCAAAGTGGCATGCAGTAGACTGGAATGATGAAGGAACTTGATTTACATTTGAATGAATATCATAAAATACTGGTTTTTCTATACGTCTTTCGTTTAATTGAGCATTAAATCCTCTTGTTGCTAGTGCTGCATGATGCATCCACGTTTGCTTATTTAAAGGCATCTTTGTGGAATATCCTTCTGATCTAGCTGTCTTTCCTATTAATGACTGTCGACTCATGTCTTCATATTCTCTATCATTTTCTTCTTCATTTTGCTCTTTTTCTTTTCTTTTCTTTTCCTCTATACTATTCTCATTCCCGTCTGTTACTGCCCTTTTACGATTAATATGGAATGAATTGGATTGTTCTTCATCTTGTTGTTCTTCAGATTCTGTTTCAAAATAATCGTCTTTGATAGGTTGTCCTCTTTTAATAATTCTATGTCCAAAACATTTAAAGACAGAACGTGCTGTAACAACGGCTACATCTCGATTTTTAAAATAATTAACAAGTAAACCCATATCAACAAGAATCTTTTTTTCGTCTTCACTAATACGAATACGTTTTAAAGTAGGGTGTTTTTGGAAGAAAAGATAACTGTCACGATATCCTAATTCTTTAGTTGGATCCATGGCTAACATCAATACTTGATCACCGTGATCAGGTAATGTAAACGTAGGGACTTTAAATTCACGATCTACAAAAGTTTCGTTGAATAGATTTTTATGAGATAAGCATTCTATATTGTAAACAATACATCTTTTTTTTTTTTCATTCCTATTTTTACCTCCTAATAATATTCCATTAGAATCAATTTTTGTTTCACCTGCTTCATCAACATCAGATTCGTATACATCATTATCAATATCAATATTTTCAGATGAAGTAGGGCTTCTATCGCGTCTACGTTTCGTGTCTGAATCTTCATAAGTATGAGATGCAGCAGGACGTCCTCTTTTTCTAGGTAATTCTATCTCAGGTCTATTAATTGTCTTTCGATCATTATTAGTAGCGATCCTAGAACTTAGTTTCCTTGTAGGGGCAGGCGCTGCTGATGTTGGTGGTCTACCTCTTTTACGTTTTATAATGATTTCTATAATCAAAAGATGGTGATGAAAAGTTAGCTTTAAGAATTAAAAAAATGACACTATAATATTTAATGAATATTTATATATATTTAAAGTAACCTTTAGGAGACATTGTAATCTATTTAAAAATAAATAAATAAAATAATATAAAGCGTGAATATGTGTAGAACTTTAAGCTCTTTTTTTTTTTTTTTTTTTTTTTTTAGAAAAAAAAATGTAAATCTACCTGAATCCAACGTCACGTTGAAAATCAGCAAATCAAAGCAAATCTTATTTCTACAAATATAGAGAATTATTCAAGAACAAAGAATAAGACAAAAACAAATATAAAAAATGAGTACATATAAGATTATACCAAATATACAAAGAATCAAGAGTTGCTGGTTTTTTAATTATTCTCTTTGCGTTAATCTAGTATTAAATTTCGAAAAGATATATCATTAAAACGAAAGAAATACATTACTATTATTTACTTCAAAATAATGTGAATTACAAGAGGCAAATTTCTTCTTTGAAAGGCCTTACTGATTCAAATGATCTTTAAACGTGTACTATAAATGAGTGAAAAGAAAAAAAAAGACAATGTATCTAAACGTTCTTTTCTACGCGTATCTGCTTTTGTTATTATTAATGGCATATTATTTTTTAAACAAATTTATATTTGTTACAATATCTAATGCTTCAACATATAAATAATACACGAAACATAGTATACTTTCCCTTTTTTTTTTTAATGCAGAATATACTTGATGCTATCATGATCATTCATGTTTCTATTGTTTAAATACTTGTACACTTAAAAGTCTAAAATAATGTGTCTCGCACCAATCAAACTGCCTTCTTTATAAAAACTACCGTTAACATGACACAATACATGATCTAATCAGGTTTTATTAAACTTATTTTTCCTATTTTTGGGTTTATAATCAGTTGGCACTATTTGACTCATTTGAGGTACAATATACACACACAAAACCATTTAATATTACCGTTTTGATATATAACTGATGAATCTGATACACAAAGTTTATGAAATGCCATTGCGTTGTATATCATGTATATATCCTATACATAAAACAAAAAGAAAATGTTTTTCTTTGAATAAGCAATGAAATGCAGAAGAAAAAAGAGAGAGAGAGAGAAAAAAAAAAGGATCAATCGTTTTTCTTTTTCTCATGAAAAAATTGTTTTATCACGATCTAAAAGGCGCTAATCGGTTATATGAGTGCTTCACGATTCTACTTTGTAAGAAAAGAAAAAGGGGAAAATAAATATAATCAAATCAAAGATGAAATAATTTCTTTTTCTCTTCTTTTCTTCTGTTTTGTACTGCAAGTGATGAACAGAGGTATAAACATATATTTATGTATATGTATAATTATTGCTCTTTTTTAATGTCTAAAAGTCATCATGCTGACTCTTTATTATTATTATTATTATTATTATTATTATGTAGGAAGATAGTAGGATCCAGTCTGGCCTTCGCTAGATGGCTATAAGAAGCCTAATAAGTGAAAGTTTTTTGTAATAGATATTAACATTTATGCAAAATATATTGTTTTTTTTTTTCGAAAGATAAGATGTATTACTCGGTAATATATAGTCTTGGAAATTTTGAAACCTAGTCATGAGACTTTTCATGATCTGTTCTATTGTTACTGAAGGAAAGTCTCTATACTCTTTTCCCAAACCAATGCTGGAACTCTTTATTAAACTTAGCTGGGCTTTCAACTTTTGTTCTGAATTAATCAAGTTGATTACCTACTTGTTCTGACCTTTTCTTTTTTCGATATTCATTGTACCAGTTGTAAGTAGTAATAGGATGAGCGATATTTAACTCTTTAATCGCCTTTATCTGATATTAAATCCTTTTCGTATATTAAAAAAAAAGTAATTTTTATATCATCAGTATATATATTGTCTGATCCTTTTAGTAGATCTTTCTTAGAAACCAAAGTTCTCTTTTTTCTACTTTATAGTACTACGCTCAAGAGATTTGATATGCAGGCATCAATCAAAGTTTGTAACGTCTTCAAGAGCGCATTTCTCCTCATCCACAGGTTCATTGCAGAACTCATCAACAATATCCTATTTTCCGTTTATGGTAGTAAGTTAAAAAAAACTTATCATTATTATAAGTGTGCTAATTGTTTAATATTATCTAAGCTATTTTTATTATTATTTCAGCTGATTTCAAATTTAAAAAAAAAAAATATGAATATACAAATATCAAAACTTGGCAAGTCGTTATTTTAAAACCGGATTGCAAATACCAAGTAAAGTTCACATACAATAGTTTAAATACTATCTTCAAAAAAGCTTATCTCTGTTATTCCTCGGCACACATGAAATTAACGCGTTTATTCATTTTTTTCTATAAAAATTTATACAATAAAATGATTGATATGAATACATGCTTTAATCTATTGTTTACAGTCGGAACTATTATATAAGAATTAATAAGCTAACTGTTCAACATAGATTTTATTTTGCCAAGCATTTCTAGAATAAAAGAAGTGAATGATTTAACCAACTCTTTTTTATACATTCTTCTTTTTTCTTAAAAAAAAAGGAAGGGCAATACTATAGCTTAAATAGATCTTTTATTAAATTAATGCTTTATTTAAAAGAAAAAAAAATTGATTTATTAAATACAAATGAAGTTCGTTATTATGTATATCAAATTATAATGAGTGGCGTATACAATAAAATGAAACCAGCTAGTAATATTTTTTTTTATTGAATAGTCTAGCCGCTGCTGCTATTTATAATTAAACCTCCGGATAAGCCCTTTTTTTTTTTTTTAAATCATGACATTTATATTTGTATACATATTTTTTTTATTTTTTTTTCTTCTGCTTTTTTTGAACTTATCCATATTTAGTATTAACTTTATGAGTTCACCAGAAGTATCTAAAAATTCTTCATGTCCTACAGAGCCTGGGTTATCTACATCAGGTGGATTGTAAGTCTAAATAGATAAAGCATGATTACGAGATATGCTAACACTAGTATCCTAGTGATCCAGGTTTAGATTGGGCATATGTAAGAGAATATCCTAAAGATAACTGGCATGTTATAGGCTGGATGGCTTGCTTAGCTCTTTTATTTATAACCTGGATTGTATCGATTACAACAGTGACAAAGCATTTAAAAAATTATTAGTAAGTTTATAAAAATATCAAGAGTAACAGCAATATTTTTTTAAAAATAAAATAAAATAACTAATATATTACATTAGTGAGCCGCAACTACAGAGACATAAATTAAGAGTTTTATTGTTTCCTCCAGTATATGCAACATTAGCTTGGTTTTCATATTTAAGATATGATTATGCAACCACCATTATGTTTTTCGCTACTGTATTTGAAGCATTCGCTGTATATAATCTTTATTTTTCTTTGCAAGCTTATCTAAAACCATACAGAATAGAAGCTGGTAACTTGAAAGAAGCTAAGGATATAAAAATTATGTTTATTATAAAACGTCACTTGTAAAAATATATATACATATTATATATTTATTATTATTATTTGTATTAACTATATTCCTCGTGATTATTATTCTTTACAATAGAAACTCAATGTGGGGAATGCATTATCGCATAATTACAGATATTCTTGTACTTCAATATCCTATATGGTAAGACGAGGGGGAAAAAAAAATAAAAATTACTAAAATTAAACATATTATACTAATTTGTAAATAATTTAGGTCCCTTATTGATTCCTTTATTTCAATTTTTGCTGAATTAAGAGGCCGTTACTGTGATGGAAGTTATAGTTTCAAAGGAGCTTATGTATATTTGACAATTATCAATTTTTACTCTCTCTCTATTATTCTTACAGCTCTATTCACTTATTTAGATGTATTTAGTCGAGAATGGAAAAGAGGTCGTATTCCTGCTCATGGCATGTTTTGGTGCGTTAAGGGCCCCATCATGATTATCTTTTATATAGGTGACGTACTTTTGACTATTCTCACAACATGTAATGTGATTAAGGGGACAGATGGCACACATGGCAGCATTGCATGGCCTGCAGATGCTGTTAAGAATGGTCTTTATGTAATTGTTATATGCGTTGTGATGTTCTTTGATAGTTTCCTGATGCTTCGATTCTTTGGTCCTAAAGATAATATTGCTAATGCAGTCAAAATGGGCCAAACGAAGAAGATGTCTTACTTTAGAGCATTTATAGATGCATACATTGCTTATATCCCTGAATTCCTTCTTAATGTCTTATGTTGTGGTGCTGATTCATTCCGATTGATGAGAAAGCGTAAGGCCTTAAAGAAAAAAAGGGAACAGCAATTAGAACATCAACAGTTTTCAGATCCAAATAATTTCAATAATAACTTGACAGAGCATTTATTGGACAATCCTATGTCAGTACAGAATGAAGACCCTAACTATAAAATGGAAGCAGTTAATATACCGCAACATACATCCTCTGCTACTATGATATATAATTCTAACAACAACAACAATAATAATCATTCTACCATTCCATCTTCAATACCTTCAAGTACTGATCTTTACAGACCGCTACAGCCAGAGTCAGGAATACAGATGGATATCTATCCTCAGCCTGGATATATGTCTTCCAAACCTTAGACTACATGATCATTCAAGGCATTTGCTTTTTAGTTTCTAGTTTTATTTTATTTTATTTTATTTTATTTTATTTTATTTTATTTTATTTTATTTTATTTTATTTTATTTTATTTTATTTTATTTTATTTTATTTTATTTTATTTTATTTTACTATTCAAGTATAAATTATATATTTCTATATCAACTACTGTCCTATTATATAATAAAGTAAACCTATTCATCAGTCCTTAGTACAGAGTTATGTATAATTCAATTATGGGTTTCTTTACATTATAGTATACTTGAAAAAAAAAATGCCTATCCATAATTAAATTTTAAACTTGTCTGGTTTATCTTGACATGAGTTTAAAAATACTACTTTCCATTTATACTAGTAATAATGTGACCTAGCATATAGTACACAGGTAATGCAGTAGATCATAACTTTCTACATTAATTATCTATTTTGAATAGTTCTATGTCTCTTCATAGAGGATGAACAAGATTACAAAACTCTACATATTAATTCTGCCATTTTTATTTTATTTTGAATTAGCTGGTCACGAGTTTATTTTTATTTATATTACAACATAGACTTTTCCTTAAGCTGCAAATATATTTGTTCTTGAGTTTTATAAAAAAAAAAAAAAAAAAAAAAAAAAAAAAAAAAAAAAAGTATTAAAAGATAATATAGCGCAACAAACAAATGATAGGAACGCGTATTTTGAAATCATGACTAATAAATTATGTTTTCTTTTTTTTTTTTTTTTTTTTTTTTTTTTTTTTTTTTTTTTTTTTTTAGTTATAAATAATCTTCATGGAAAAAATGGATAAGTTCGCTAGAAACTAAAAATATATATTTGCCATTGCATGCTGCTGATGGTTATATTCGCAAGAAGAAGAAAGATCTTAATTTGTGAAAAAGTCCAACAACAATAAAAAAAATAAATACAATTCAAATTTCTTTAAAAGACTTTAATATTCTAAAACCATTAACTACTACAAGACTATACTATACCATATATTGTTGATCCTAGTCAAAAGGATATATATTTTTATCTTATCATGATAAAAGATAGTACTGTGTAATCATCAATATCTGAATACTACTTTACACATTAAGTTGTTAGGTATTGAACATAAAAGAAAAACTACATACTAACGAGATTGAAATATATATATAGATATTATCAGCAAGGATCGTGTCAATGGAGTAATGTTATATCATCCCAACTCAGTATAGGATATAATATGTTAGATGCTCTGTATTTTAATGTTTACAACTTGGAAAAGATTCGAATAAAAATAGAACAATTATTTAAACTCCCAGCAGAGACGTTTGATAATAGTGTTGCTTATTTTACTCAATAGAACTGATATGTATACTATCCAAAAGAGATAAATTATGATAACGTGGCCATGTATTATCAAAATAAATTAATTTAAGGTAATTAGCACTATTATTATCAATAGAGCTATAATTTGATTTACTACAGTTTATAAAGAAAGCTATCCTACAAGATATGAAGAAGGTCAATATTTCAAGTTACCTCTGGTTGTTATTAGAGATGACCTTTTTTTTTTTTTTTTATAATGCCAGTCTTCATAATTTTAAGATAAGCGATGATATTTCTATTTACTAGGCAAAATATTATTTGGAACAAAGATGCCATAGTTGCAAATATATATATATATCTATGTCTCGTCTTGCCTATGCAATATAAAAAGATCTTCATCTCTCTATAAGTCAGAGCACCACTTCAAACATAGTTATTTCTCTCCTACACGGAGACAGCCTAATTAGGATTTCTATAGAGTAAACAAACGAATGTTGTATGTATTTTCTTCTATTGTTTCACAAGTCAGGAGATAAAATTAGGATCTTTATTCATTTAATTTTATTTTATTTCTTTCTCTTTTATATATAAACATGACATCAAAAAGAATTAGTCTTGGAAGCCATTTTTTAAGTAGTAGAAAAAAAGGAGACTTGGAAGATTTGTTCACTAGTTTTGATAAAGATAAAGATGGGAAAATATCCCACACAGAATTGGAAGAAGTATTGCATTCAGCGGGGGTCGATAGCTCACCATTTTCATCCATGGTAAACATCTACTTTTACCCGCAAACAGAAAATAAAAAAAAAAAGATAAAAAATAAAAAAAAAGAGGAATAAATGTTCTATTTTTAAAATAAAAAGTTTAATAAAAAAGGATCAGGTCATAGAGGTAATGAAGAAAACCAAGCTGAAGATGAAAGTATAGATTTCAAAGAGTTTGCGAAAATCATGAGACCTACTTTATCGGATCCTCATCGTCTTACCTCAAAACAGTTAGAATTGAAAGAGGCTTTTAAGGCCTTCGATAAAGATGGTGATGGTTTCATTAATGAAATTGAGCTTCAAGCTATGATGGAGAAGTTGGGAGATAAAATAAGTCTTGAAGAAGCACGTGAGTTAATTAAGGATATTGACTTGGACAATGACGGTGCAGTTAATTTTACAGAATTTTGTACTATGATGGGAGTGCAACAACCAAATACAACCACTACTAAAAAAAGAAAAGAGTGCACACATCATCAGCATAAGTCCTCCATTAGAAGGTTCTTTTGTAGCCACAAATCTGAGCAATGAAAAAGGAAAAAAGAAAAAGTTTGTTTTCTATATTTGGCAGTTTTTATAACGGAGATTAAAATATTATTCAAACAAAAAAAAAAAACAAAAAAACAAAAAGTATTTGTTGTGAATAAAGTTAAATTTTTCTAAACAGAAAATTACAAATTAAAAAGATAGAAAGTTGTCACCTATCAACAGACGTATTACAAAGAATTTGTTGCCGCGGCCCTGTATTAATTACTGCTGTAATAAAGTACAGTACCAGAAAAAAAAAAGATATTTATTATGAGAAAATATATAAGGGACATTTTATGATTACTCTTCTTCTTCCTTTTTTTTTCCCCCTTCTCTTTTTCTACTTGCTTAATAACATGTATATTTTTTAATTTCTATTTTATCAGAAATGATGACTACATTGAAAGAAAAGAATTATTATCAGCTTGGCCTTTCAAAGGAAGAATTAAATACTTTATATGAAGCCTTTCAATTATATGATACAAATAAAAAGGGATTTATTGAGCTGAAACAATTTACTGATATTCTTATTCAACTTGGCATCTCAAATGAGCAACTTTTACATATCATTCAATTTGCTACTATAAATCATGATAATAAAATTGATTTTAATGTATTTGTCTTAGCTATGCTTTATTATTTACCATCTAGTAATAACACGCTTACAGAAGAAGAAGAAATAATGGCATGTTTTCAATATTTTGACCAAGATCAAGATGGTAGAATTAGTCTAAAAGAATTAGAACAAGTTATGACAAGATTAGGAACACATTTAACTACAAAAGAGCTTAAAGAAATGATGTCTGTTGGAGATATCAACAAAGATGGCTTTATTGATTTTAATGAATTTAAACAATTGTTACCCCCAATCTAATATTTATACCCTAACCCTACCCTTTCCCTTTTTCCTATTTACTATCTATTTACTTTCTTTCTACTAAAACTAACTACTTTGTATTATTATTTTAATAAACAATATTATTATTCTCTTCCCGCCTTTATTAATATCAGAGAAAAAAAAAAGGATCGTCCAATATCATGTGTAGTTAATGTGTAACAGTTATACACATTCATAATACAATTTGTTAATTGATCTAAAAGTAGTTAATAAAGCTTCTTTCTTGAGGTGATAAACAGGCATATAGCTTATTTATATTAAGAATATGATTAATCCTACTACTCTATATATGCAATGAAAGATATAATACATAAAATAAAGTTACATATAACAAATAAATAACAGGTTTTATTTAAATCTTACCAAATACACTCATATTCACAACTATAATACCTCTTTTATTAATACTTTAAATACACGTAATTCTTAATTTATTACGCTGATATTCTTAATATATATTCTATCATGTTCTTTCATATACTCGCCCTCTTCCATCTCTCTCTTTCTCTCTTTCTCTCTCCCCCTTTTTTTTTTTCTGAAGAAGCTATAATTTAAACTTATACCGAATAATAAAATAGTTTTCTGACAAATAACATGCTAGAAGAGTGTTTTTGTCGAATTTGAAGGATAAATTCCTATTTTCTATCACTTGTATTTAATAGACTCTATTATTCTAGAAGTTCATTAGGTTTCTTCTCTTTTTTCTACACATTTTGTCTGATTCTCCTGTGAATTAAATGCTGATTGATTCATAATAGATAGAAAGAAAATTCATAGGGGAAAGAGAATGATAAGCTAATTGTTCCAAAAAAAAAAAGGGATTTTCCCTTTTTTAATTTTTTTTTCTAATTTTATTTCGTGTATTACAAAATATAATAGAGTGTCTCTATGTTCATTAATTATAACATTCTCGTTTTTTTTTAATATATCTATTTCTTCCTTTTCTTTTTCTTTTCTTTTTCTTTATTTTTTTCTTTTTTTTTTAAGTTATAAAAGAAAAGCTAGATGTCCATAAGGAAACAATCTCCTTATGGCCCATTTGTAGAACGAGTTTTTTTACCAGCATTTCGTATTAGTGTCTTATTTTTAGCTTTATTAGCCATTATAATTAGTAGCTGGTTAGAGACAAATGATTCGATCGAAAGTTGTGCCTTTAGGAATACAATGTCATTTCATCAAGTTCATCTTTATCGAAATATCAGTAGTAATTTAACTATACCTGACTCTGTTTCTTTTGGTTTATGGAAATCATGTTATTTTTATGCTTTAAATTGTACCTGTTCTTCAACTAATTTGAAATATCAACCAGGTTATACATATAACATGTAATCATGATATCATCCTATTAATTAATTATTATTATAGATATACCGACTATTCTTCAAATAGCATCTTCTCAGCATAATGCAGTTCAACCTGTCATGACAAAATCTTCATTTGTCAAAATTATCCCGCTTTTATTAGCTACTACCTTACTTGGTATAGCTTTCTTAATCGGGATTCTTAAGGCAAATCATCATCAACAAGGAAAATATGTATTTCGAAAATTGATAGTCGGACTCTTATTTGTAGCTCTCGTTCTAATCGTTACTTCCTTTGGCTGGACATACGATCAATATGCTAAAGCCATTCATCAGGCTTGTACAGACTCGAGTAATTCAATCAATTGTGCTAAATATTCAATTGGAATTGAAGTCATCATCTTTGGTATTACCATAGGCCTTACCTTTATCAGCTTGATCTTCTGGTTTATCGCCTCTCATATTTTCAACGACAACCCTACAGAAGAAGAAGAAGAAAAGGATTCTACTCAATTTTTTAATCAAAAGAGACAAACACTATCTTCGCCCTCATTTTCTAATCACGATGATAGAAGATTATCACCTCCAACTACAGAGGATCAAAATGAACTGGCTGTTTGGAACGATATAGCTATGTTTGATAGCAGAGGACATGATCATGATACATATTACGATGGCTATTATAGTTCAATAAAACCGTATGATCGTCATTTAGGCCTTAAAGAAAAGATATCATTATCTCCTCCTCCTCCTCCTCCTCCTCCGCTTGCTACCACAAATTTTCAAAATAATATGCCATATAATAGATTATCAAAATCTAATAAGAAACCTTTTACAGATCATCGTCACTTTCCTCCTCCTCCTCCTTCTTCTTCTTCTGCGGCTACAACAAACCAACATCGTCGTAGTAAACCCGTATCGACAAGAAAAGAAAGTCATGATTCTACATTCACATTTGGTGAAAATAACAGAAGAAAATCAAGTGTTACACCCATGTCAGGCTTAATTGAGCTAGTTCCTTGTAATAATAATAATAACAGTCAAAAATATGACAGTAACGGGAATAGGACACCAACAGATATCTCTTCTCCTCATCCCTTCCAATCATCAATAAATGCTAGTAACGAAATGATAGCCAGAAATTCATTTTGTATGACACCTTATTACGATGATAATTTGAATAGATCGAATTCTTCTGCATCCGGAGATAGTACTCATTATTTCCAGGCTCATAATAATAATACTGCAATGATCTCTAGAGGAACTTTCAACCAGCCATCCTATGAAGCACCCGTTGCATTCAATATGTCACCACAAGGTATCGAACATCCTTTAAATAAGAAAATCATTACAGATAAACGAATACAAAACTACTTTCAAAAGCGTTAGCCTATTTTTGATATTTACATGTTATATATAATACTTTTTTATTATTACTATCTTATACTATTTATTTATTTATTCACTATCACCATCTTCATGATCATTTCTATACTTTAATAATAATAATAATAATAATAATAAATTCTTCCTTTATCAATTATAGAGTATTCATTATCTTATTTAAAATCGATCTATTAATTAATTAAATAGCAGCAGGAGTAAGAAGACATATTAAATTACATACATTCATTTCTCCACATATAACTTAATGAATATACATATATAAACATGTATACATATATAAAGTTCCCTTTATAAACTACAAAAAAAAAAACTATAGAATAGAATTTATTAATTTACTTTCTTTGCTTTTGAGAAAGGAAATCAGAAAACTCTTGATAAGGAGCTTTAATAAATTCAGTCTCTTCCCAAAGATCGGGAGTTAAGAAGCCATAGGTATTACCAATAGCAGCGAAGGTAGCCTTAACAAAGTTACCGAGGGTGCGAGTGGAACCACGAGAGGTGGTATAACAGTCAGTAATACCAGCCAATTGAAGGACACGCTTAGCAGTGGGGGAGGCAACAATACCAGTACCACGAGGAGCAGGAACTAAACGAGCCATAACTGAACCACAACGGCCGCTGACCTTGCAAGGAACAGTGTGAGGTTCACCAAGATTAGTACCCCAATAACCACGACGAACAG
This sequence comes from Cokeromyces recurvatus, assembly GCF_025118155.1. NCBI lineage: Eukaryota > Fungi > Mucoromycota > Mucoromycetes > Mucorales > Mucoraceae > Cokeromyces > Cokeromyces recurvatus. The sequence goes on along the minus strand of NW_026251409.1, from coordinate 247,691 downwards.
GGATGATGGAGAGCTTAGCAAGGATGATACCACCACGAATGGCAGTAGCAACTTCCTTGGCACACTTGACACCCAAACCAACATGACCATTTTCATCACCAATGACAACAAAGGCCTTGAAACGAGTACGTTGACCAGCGGTAGTTTGCTTCTGAACAGGCATAATCTTCATAACTTGATCGGTGAGTTTAGGAAGGAAGTAGTCGACAATTTGGTATTCCTTGATGGGCAAAGAGAACAAATAAATTTCTTCAATTGACTTGATCTTGCCTGCTTTAACGAGACGACCGAGCTTAGTGACAGGAACCCATTCATTCTTGTCTTCTCCACGACGTCCACGTCCACGGGCACCACCACGTCCACGTCCACGACCACGTCCAAAACCACCACGTCCTAATAAAACAAACACTCATCATCAGTCATTGTGTCCTTTCGTTTTTTATTCTTTACAAGAAAAAAAACTTACTATTATCGGCCGGTGCAGAATCAGCCATTTGCTAATGCATCATGTGAAGAAAAAAAAAATTAATTCATGTCATCAAAAACAAAAAAAAGTAAGAATTCAATATCTTTTTTTTTTCAAGTCTTCCATCCATCCATAATGATTTCTTTTATAAATAAATCCATTCCTCTTTTCTTTTTCTTTACACTTACATAAAATTATAATGAATTTAAAGAATTCAAAGAGGAGGATTCATTAGTTTGCATACTTGGACTGCATTGAAATATGATTTGGCAGCCTTTTTTTTTTTTTTTCATAGCTCAATTACTACATTCAGACATGCAAACATTGTCCGGGCCGCGTAGTTATTATTATTATGTAATAATTAAATAATATAGTTGATTTATTTCTTTTTTGTGAAAAGCTGTACGTTATAATTCTTACATAAGCGTTCAAGAGAATAAAAATTATATCTTTCAAAGCTCCAGTCTTTAAGATGAAGGCTTGAGATATTTGGACACAAGTTAAATAAGTGACAATAGTGATCAAGATCCAACGCACTATTCTCTATATACAGAGTATTTAAAGATAAATATTGCTTGTCTACTGTCTTCTCATGATGGTTAAATTTATGTTGATAATATCGACAATCCAATGACAGTTCTACAAGTTGAGGAAAATGCTCAAAGATTGTTAATAGATCCTGAAAGAAGGAACGGGAAACATGATATTCAAAGCATTGAAGCTCCATTTTTAATCTGAGACGAGTTGTGAAAAGACAGAGAGGAGTTGCGATGATAGCTGTCAAGATGTCTACTTCATCCTGATAATCATTTTTTAGTCTTTTCAATAATACAAACTCATAGTTGAATTCATGAACTATCTTTTGCTCCTTTGCCTTTCTTGCTCTTATTGCTGTCCTTGATTGGAAGCAGCTTTTTGGCCCCAAAAATTCAACAAAAGCAGATGAATAACTCAGGAACGAGCAATTGACTGAGATACATGTTTTATTACTTTTGTTTAGCTTTGCATTGTATTCATTCACGATACAAGATGTAAAATACCGAATAAAATCAAAACTAGTAGTAAATTGTTCGAATCTTATCTTAAGCTGCTCTATAGACATTCTTGTATCTTTAATCAAGTCAAATAGAGAGTTTACAGTAGCCATTGATTCTTCTCTTGACAAGGTACGCTTATCTGACATTACGCCTGGTATATATGGATCAAAGAGATTCAAAGAAAGCGTATGTAGATTATTATAATATAGTTTGATGATTGGAAACCAAGCAGATTGAGGGCCAAGGATATCACATTGTAATGATTCAAGTTTATTTTTATTATCAGATCCATTGATCTTCGTTGACTGGATTGCCTGATGATGATTATCTGCTAGTAGTTTTATGTTTGTATCCAATTGAAGATGTTTAAGTAAAGGAGCAGATCTATGTATCTTTGTCAACATGTCTTCATTTAGAGTTAATTGCAAACTTCCGTTAATAACAAGATATTGTAGATGAGGTAGACGTGCTAACAAGGTGCATATATCATAAATATTAGTAAATCCAGATAGACTTAGATCTGTAAGTCTATCCTCAAGTTGATAACATACATTTAAACATACAGGATTTCCATTATTGATAAAAGGAATTTTATGTAATCGTTTCCAATAATGACTAAAATCTAACTTATTTAGAATCTCCCATTGAGAATCATTATCAAACAAAAATTCATTTAGGTTCATACAGTTACGAGCTAATACGGTAAGCTCAGCTGACGTCAAACAGAATTGCCTACATCTTTGTAATCTGTATAGTTCTATTTTTTTGACATGCTTGCCTGGTATTTGGTCATCATGTGCAATTATGTTTAGAAATGATCGAAATGACCATAATGTATTAATTCTAATGTCAGTATAAAGAGATTCGAAAGCAGGCTGATACCATTTTTTACATACAAAAAGACAGGCTAATTTATCTCTTTTTGTTTCCAGTTGAGAAAATATATTTAATAAGATTTCAAAAGGTAAAGAAATCATAATAGTTGATATAAAAGAGAAATTAGTTACATTTTATAGCCATTTCTTCTAGAGAGTGGCTTTTTTTTTTAATTGATCATAATCTTGCATAATGCATAAATGTGGACTTTCTTTTTGGATCTTTTTTTTTTTTTTTTTTTTTTTTTTTTTTTTTTTTTGCCTATGATTATCAAAGTATTATAAGCAAAACATAGGTTTTCACATTATGGAAGACTAGGAGTATAGGTTGAAGGTGTCAACTTGAAAAAAAAAAAATTCGCGCTATTTTGACTCGTTTTATGATTAAGAATAAATAAGTAAACAAAAATAAGGGTAAAGGAAGGTATTTTTGAATGCATATATCTAAGAGCGTGTACGAATGGATGTGTACTTTTAGCAAAAGCCAAGATAAAAAAATAAAAATAACCCTCCCACCACAATTTACATGATGTGCGTTTTGCCGACCAAGAGTTAGTTTTCCACAACCCATTTCCTTTACTATAGCATTTTTTGTTTGGTAGTAATAATAGATGGTCTCTTTTGCATCATGTCATGATATGCCTACCATCTTCACTCAAAGCTTGTGCATTGAGAATCCTTAGCGATTTGGGAATTCCTCTAAGGGTACTCTCAAGTTGCCATTAATAAGTTTACCTTTTTGACTCGTATGAATTTTATGGGAAAATTTCGAAGGGAAGGAGACGTTTCGGTAAATTGTAGGATCACCAACTAAAAAATATACAAAGATAATTCAGTGTAAGTAATGTAAAGTGTTTATTTTTATTTCCCAAGCTGCAGCAATAGTAGAAAAGACAGTGCAGGATTGCTCCAAAGTAAAGACATTAGGTATCGTTATAATAGTGGTCGGCAATCTTGATTGAATCAAGCCAATTGAATGCTCACAAAAAGAAGACTCAGTACTTATAAATGTATTCTGTTTAGTAGTACAATCACAACCAAAGTGCGTAGCTATGTAAACAGTACACAATACAGAATTAATGTTATACAGAATGTAGACCTATGTAAGCAAAAAAAAAAAAAAAAAAAAAAAAAGAAGAATACAAAGTATATGATGCCTAGTCGATCAAGTAACTGTCAGCAAAGCAATTCTGGCACAATGTGACAAAATTAACTTTAAGCATAACTCGAGCTTCTTATCTTCAATGTAACGGCTCCATTACATAAGATAAAGACAAATAGGGTGGAAAGGAATTAAGAGCAAAGTGGATAGTGAAATGCCATGTAGTGGTGACTCAGACAAGTAAGAGAAGGCATCGCTATCTCTTAACTTCACAATGTTTGTAAAAAAAAAAAAAAAAAAAAAAAAAAAAAAAAATTGGATCTGGCGCACCGCAAATTGGTATCGGAAGTACTGTATGCTAATACATGTTCAATTTTTGTAATTTATTATGTGCACACCTAATGCTTACTGGTAGTTTCTTTTCTTTTCTTTTCTTTTTTTTTTGTGGTATTTTAATAGCTCCTCTCCATCATTTAAAGCAATAGTTTCCTTGTCATTTATTTATATACATATAAAAACAAGTAAGTGGATGCAAAATAGTTATATAAAATTATATTATTTACTCTTATAAAAAAAAAGAAAGATTCAATGATTACGGATACCCAACTTGCGCTCATTGCTAATTCACTTGGCCTTGTTACAATGATTTTGATTGTCGCGTATCATTACATTTCGGTCAATAGTAAATCCAAATCCTCTTGAAAAAAATATGTCAAATGGCTATTAACATCTGCTACTTTTATAATCTCATAATCCTTATAACAATGCTTTCAAATATGAACTGTCAAAAATAAATTATTATTGTTTTCATCACTATTATTTTAATAAAAGCTTTATAATTTTAATTGTCGTTTTAACTTTAGGAACCAACCAACAGCTTCAGTTCTTCTCATGTCAGAAATACCAGGCCCACTAACAGTTTCAAACAAGATTTTCATAGTTGCTTTTTGCATAACAGATGTTTCTTGTGCAAAAATCATCTTTTCAATTTCATCTAAAATAGATTGGAAAAAAGGGCCCAAAGACAGTGGTTTAAGTAAATCAATTAGAGCTGTTATATATTCATTACGTAAAACTATATCCTCTTCTGAATTAAGAGAATATATCTTTTCTATCAACTGATTTACAGTCAACCATGCTAATGCGTCATCCATACTGCAAAGTGTTTGAATTAACGAATTAAATGCAAAGCGGAATTGGTCTAAACTCATAGGTTCAGGGAAATTCTAAATGAAAAAAAAAATAGATGGATAAATACAACTTTAGACATTAATCAAAAGGTGTAAAAAGGACTAAACCTACTTCAATTAGAATCTTGGAATACACACCAGCTAATTCTCGGGAAACAGGTTTTTCGGTAACAAAGGCAGTAATGACAACTGTATGAACACTTTCATACAAGTTTTTATTCTTCACATTTTTCCATTTGAGTATAGGATAAATGACAGGCAAGATATCATTTTCTAAAACTTTATCATCAATTGCTTTCATTACTTGCTCAATTAAATCTGTAAAGAATGTAAGGCGAGATTGATTGACTATAGATAATAACTCGATAGAAGGTTTGCCATTATGCGAATATTGAGAAGGTGCTGATTATAATTAAAGTAATTAATTTAGTATGTGCATACATGCATATATAATTGTCAAATTCATAATATACATACTTACCATATTCTTTAAAAGCTGAAGATAATAATTTATTTAACTGGCAATGATTATCTTCATGTAATAGATAGGCAACAGCATTTGTTAACGTTTCTTGATAGGCTTGGCGACCTGCACCTTCGCCCAAATGTTCCGTAATAAAGTTAAGATTAGCATAAGTTGAAATAATGTCCTGAGCAGCATTAGAGACCATACTAAAACCTTGTCCAATAGGTATATCCACTGCAATTGACTTAAGAATAACAGTGAATGCAAACAATATACTTTTAAAAAGTGTCCATATAGCAGCTTCAAGATTTTCCTTGTTCTTTGACTCTTCCACACTCATCGATTTCTCTGACATATTTATTTTATATCTATCCCAATCGAAAAAGGTATTATACGAAAATCCTACTAATCTATCCAAAATGGTCTGGATTTCATAAACGGCTTGATCCTCTATCAATACTATTTTAATAAGCTTAGCCATAGCTCGAGAAATACGGCCAATATCTTTATATAAAGGTTGATTAATTAACTGCTTCACTTCTTCAACCATAGAGGGCGTATTTTCGAGTCTATGTAGTAATTCACCATTGTTAAAAGCATGAGGACTTGTTAACAAACTTGAAGTTAATATTTTTAATAATGTAGATATATTTTTTGATTGCAAAATGATTTCTTTTGGTATTTGAATAATACATCTACAAGCAAAGAAAGAAACAATATCTAAAATTAAAAAAAAAAGACAATATTAGTTTGTATTTACATGCAAATAGTATGTATATAAATCGTTTTATTTTTCTGTTTTTCTCTGTACCTTGATTTGCATAGTATTCGTTGACATACTTTGTAGACATAACAGTATCAATAATAGTATCAAATTGTCTAATAAATGCTTTTTCAGATTGTTTACGTAATTCCAGTATTCTATTTGTTTTCTTTCCTTGACTGAATTGTAACATTCGACTATATAAAAAGATATAAATTAAATAGTAATAATAATAATAATAATAAAAAAGAAACTTACACTACACCTGCAAGGGCAGCAAAAGATGTAAAACTCATCAAATGAGTTTCGTATTTTTCATTTAAAGTATCAATAACCATATTAACTAAAGTAGTTAAATCAACTTCAGCACGAGTTTGAGGTTTTTCTTGAGCTCTGACATCAACAGCGTGCTCAATGGCAGTCATCATCGTTCGAGGTCCATCCCATTTTTTTGCTGCAAATTTGATATATGCATTCAACAGTTTTTGACATGCTTCAACTTCAAAATCATTCAGTGTGTTTGTCTGGGCTAAAGTGTGAGCCAGACTAGCATTTAGAGTCTCAAGCATTGTATTTGTTCTTTCTTCGTTATAAAAAGTAGTGTATAACTCGAACACTTTAGTCATACCTTCCAATAGTTGAGTATCCAGATCTTTCCCTATTAATGATACCCATCCTATAAATGCATCTTTTTGAATTGATAAATATCTATTATCTGTAACCAAAAGGATTTTTAATACAGAATCCATTATCATTGGAAGTCGTACATCTTTAGTTGAAGACAGACGACGCATCCAACTTGAAAATAAGCTGAAGATAGAGCTGAGTGTTTCAAAATGAGGCTCATTCAAAAAGCGTTTCTCAAGTGATAACAGTGCATCTAAAAATTGGGGTGTAAACCATGAAGTAGGTAAATCATTGCTATATTTTGAAAGGTGCTTTAAACTACTAGTAATCTATATTTTGTGAAAAAAAAAACGGTAAATTAGGTATATACAATCATATATGTATATAGTTTACAATGTGCAGCAAACACATCTTACCTGTTGTTGATTTTGTGTTGAATATTGTAATACAAGACAATAAGCATCGGACAAGCTTTTAGTTAGTTCTTTTAAATTAGATTCATCATGAGTAACTTCTTTTGACATTGATCAGTTTATATAAGTGGAATATGAATATGAGGGAGAAAAAAAAAGTGTGGAGCTGTAGAAATAAGCTTGCTGAAATTAAACAAATATTAATATGATTGGGTAATTAAGAATTGCTTAAAAAAAAAAAAAGATTTCCCATTACTCCTTTTTCTTCTTCTTTTTCCTCCCACCCCCTTCTTTCCTTTCTGTAAACAAATAATAATAAAATTGGATGCAAACCCCAATAAGCAATAATCCTCAATCTACGTTATTGACTTTATATGATGCTATCACAGATTCACCTATTTATAGGTCGACTAGCTTACACTTTGATGACCAATTGGATTTACTTGAAAAATGGCTAGAATCTTTATCTAAATACATAAAATCCTATGTAGAAAAGTTAAACAGTAAGTATATATATATTTATATACTTTTAATGATTGATTGTTAACCTTCAAATTATAGAATTCAATCTTGAAACCAATACTCTATGCAAAAAGGTTATTCCGGTTGGTATAGATGATTTTATGATAGGTAACATACATCAGTATAAAAGTGACCTTTACTTGCTATTATAAGCTAATATATAAATACATACATATATATCTATTATAGACCCTAATTTTACAGGTGCTGTTATTAAAAGCTTTTCTGACGCCTTACAAATGAGCCTAGCATTCAAGACAAAATTGGTAATAGACAAGCTACATTATTAGTATTTATATTATTAATGTAAGATCTTTTGTGAGGCTAAATAATTACTGTTATTTTAAAACCTAAGGTATCGGATCTTGAAGATAATATAATTCAGCCTCTTCAAATGTTTATAAAAACACAGTTAAAGGAATTTAAAGACTTTAGAAAGCAACATGAAAAAGTATTGGAAAGATATGAAGCTCAACTTAATAAATATATCTCACAAAATAAAACAAAGGAAGCTTCAGCTGTAAGAGAAGAGGCATTTAGATTATATGAAGCGAGAAAGTCTTATGTTCGTATGTCGGGTCAACATGTAGTACGTATATTGCATTTCCGTTCTATTTTAGAACATTTCCTTGTGGAACGCTTCACGTTAGCTACAACATTTCATTTAAAAGAGTTTGAAGGAGGTACTGATTCATGGTTAAAGTTAAAACCAAATTTAACATTATGGAAGCAATGGATATTAGATGTAAGAATAGCTTATATCTGTACGTGTTATACATAGACTGATATTTTGCTTATCATACATACAGGATAAAGATACTTGTAATTATCAACTATGTCAATTACAATCTTCTCGTATTACAATGGAATGCAAATATTTAAATAATCTTCGTCCTGCTAGAGATTTAGAAAAATATAATACAACACATTTAAACAATAGTCGACATTCTTTGGATTATTCATTAAATAATCAAGCTAGTTGTAAATGGGGCTATTTATTTATTAGAGGTGCAAGAAACTATTGGACAAGACGTTGGTTCTTTTTGTATGATGGCTGCTTTGGCTCTGTTAATTTAAATCCAATAGCAAAACTTAAAGGCGCTATTACTATGGGCGACCGTGTCTCGGTATTATTATGTGATATTAAACCGATGACTGATATTGATCGAAGACATTGTTTTGAAGTTATGTGTGCTCATCAGTAAGTTGAATTAGATTTATATCTCTATTAGTCTTATATCCATTAACTTCTTAGTCTTTCTTTCATATAAAGACCTTCTTTTGTACTTCAAGCGGAGAGTGAAAATGAAATGCGTGAATGGATAGGTGCTTTCGAGAAATCAAAGAGACTAATGCTTCAGAACCAGCAATTAGACTTTAAAAGTAACGATGGAGATACAACGCCCTTGACAGACAAAAACTATTCAATGACATCTAAAAATAACTTGGATAATCTGGCTGCTATAAATAAACCATCTTTTGTCATACTATCTTCCTCACCAGAGAATGATCAGCAGTCAACAACTTCATTGACACCATTGCTTATTTGGGAAGCGTCACGTGTAACCTTGGGCAATGCCTCTTCTTCCGTTACTCCTTCATCTCCTGTAACTACCCAATCATTTTCTGCTGCAGCTTTAACGATAAATAATAACAATACTCCATATTCTGTTGATCAAGATGAGGACAATTTAAATAACACAACAATAGCAACAACGATGAATAATCATAATAACACTCTCACGACAAGCTCGGTATCATCATGGGGTATTCCTTGGGCTTTAGTTCCAACTATGTTTCAAAATAATAGCAGTAGCAATAATAGTCCTAATGATGAAAGTAATAATAATACTAAAAATGATTTATCTATTCTTCCGCCTGCATCACCAAGTACGTCAGCATTTATTGATACAGATGGGCACCAGGTTATTTGGCCAATTCGTATAAATGATTCCAATATCCCTAAAGTAGAATTGACAGGATATCATTCTTCATTAGAGGCACGTAATAAAGAGTTACGACATTTATTCGGTGGTGTAGGTCAAAATGAAGTTGTATTAGCTTGTAGGTATTTTTTTTTATTTAAAAAGAAAAAGGTATATGTCCTAATCTTTTTTTTTTTTTTTTTTTTTTTTTTTTTTTTTTTTTTTATACAGCATTTGTTGGTTTATTAAAAAAGAAACCTTTACATGATCCAACTGATCATAAGGAGTCAGAAACGTCATCTTCCCCTATCTCAGCCAATAGTCCTGTAGATACACTTGAACAAGATTTTAACAGTCAATTACCAAGTAGTGTGAAGGAACCATTATCTAATTATGGTTATGCCTATACTGGGTGCGGTTATATTACTCAAGAAGCATTTTGGTTCTATAGCTGTGTTATGATGAATTGCGTTAACACAGTAGCTGTTCGGCTCTGTGATATAAAATCTATTCGACTTGTTAGAGATAATTCTCTTCAAAATATAGGTACAAATTCGAATATAGCTATAGCTATTGATTTGTTGAGTAGTAATGAGGATAATAATGATGAGCCATTGATATTCACTACTTTAATGGATGATGTCGAGATTATTGCAGAAAAATTAAAATTTGTAGTTTCAAATGCCAAGAGCTCGGAGGTAATATGATATATTTGTATTTATAATAATATTTAAATATTCCATCTCTTATAGCCTGAATCACTTCAAACTACATATGATGTAATTCATAGTATGTCTACTGCAGTAAAGGGAAACAAGTCTAGCTCAAAGAGTTTTAAAACAACTGTTATAAAATCAGCTACAGATCCTTTATATTCTACTACTACTACTACCACCACTGACAACGCTAATACTGTTCCTAATGCTTCTTTATATTCATTACCACTAGATCAACTCTCTAGTACAGACCTCAAAAAGAAATTAAATAATAATAAATCACCGCGTAAATTCCCAGCTCCTATTCAACCAAAATCTGGTGCATTAGCTGCGGCTATGATGGCAGCAACTGTAGCAGGTGGTAGCGGTATTTTTGACGCTAGAAAAAATATTATCCAACAAGAGGATTCTTCTCCTCCTTCTTCTTCTTCTTCTTCTCCCACACGTCATCTATTACGTAATCATAAGAAATTCTCTGCAACATCATTAAAATCTTTAAATCAAAAGCAGCAACAAGAAAATGATGAAATAGATCCAACTTTAATTGATCAGCATTTAGCATCACCTATACCTTCTAAAATATCTGATAATAACATTTCAAGTGATATTTCAGATACGACTCAAAAACCGAATAACCGTAAATATGACATATATATATAAAGCATAATCATATAATGACTGCTACTAATTTTTTTTTTCAAAATTTGATTTATACTTTAATATATAGCATTCGCTCCACCTAAAGACTTTAAAATACCTTTAAAACCAGTATCTTGTGAATGTGATAATCATTTAGATAAACTAGAAGCAGAGATTGAAGTACCTATTTCAGCTAAACATTTGTATTATATTTTATTTTCAGATGATAATCCCGAATATATGAGTATTTGGGAGAAAAAGACAGTAGAGAATAAGAGCAAAGGTAGATCATAAAGTAATTATACGAAAGAAAGAAAGAAAGGAAGAAAAGAACTAATGGTAGTCTATTCTAATTAGAATTAACTATGACAAAATGGCAAGAAGTAGATGGTAAAATAGAGCGAACATTAAAGTATGTTGTACCAGTGAATAATACCATGGTAAAATTAAAAGAAGCTGAAGTTATAGAAAAACAAGTAATAGAAAGGAAGGATGATTACATGTAAGATAAATAAATGAAAAAAACAAGTGTTTCAAACTTTTAACGATTATTGTTATTCTACATAGACGTTATGTTGTTCTGACATCTACAAAGTCTGCTCAACTTCCATATGCCGATGCATTTGTACCTTATGTGAAATATTGTATTACTTGGGTTAGTGATGATCGTAGTAAGCTTTCTTGTTATACAGGTGTAAAGTTCATAAAGAATGTTCTTGTTAAAGGAATTATCAGTAAAGCAGCTATGAAAGGCATGAATGAAACCATGTCTATCTTCATGCCTATCATCAAGAATGAAGCCAGCAAACAAACACAATTGCATAAGAAAGATACCAATTTATCAACCTTGAAACGTACTGCAACCATTAAATATTCTAATGCTACTACAACAAAAACTGAAAACGATACTAATGCTATTAACGAAAAAGAGAGGACTAATAACGACAATAAAACATTATCAGGATGGTATGGTGAAGTAGAAACATTAATTTCGATGCTGAAAGACTTCATGGACGCTTTGCCCTTTACAGCTAAGGTACTTGGTGCAATTGCAATATTAGCTTGGCTCATCTATAGCTGGACCTTCTCACAACAACAACAACAAGATGTTATGACTTCTAATCACATATCAGGAACTCAGTCTACCGTTATTTCTCGAGCTGTTTACTTACGCGACATAAATGAAGGGTTATTGAATTCTGAATTACAATCTGCTTATGAGCATACTGAAAGGTAAACATAAAATACACATACAAATAATCACTCTATTAAACATAATGTAAAACAGCTTTCGTTTATTCCTCGAAACAAAATTACCTAATAAAACTCAAGGCACGCACTATCGCTGGTTTAGTTCATATCACCATCAGTTTGCAACTGAGCTTTTGTTTAGTAGAGAAAGACTTGCTATGTTGCGTCATGATTCATTAGTCTTGTTTCAATTGTTAAACGAAATTGATTCTCAGTTATTAGAAAACGAGTATACCAATTGGTTAATGGATATTAGACTACATTGTCGTTCTCCGGATGTAGATTACGATGCTCTTCATTGCGATGAGGTGAAACGTCAATTGCGATCACTGCTTATTGGCTGATATCAAAGACAAAAAAAAAAAAAAAGGACATTCAAATAAACAAATAAATAAATTGCTTTTTGTCCTTTTTCTTATTATCAATTGCCTAATAGCAATGTCTAATAATACTTTTAAACATATTCCTCATCCTGTAAAAGTTCAAAATAATCTTACTCTTCAATTTAAAGAGATTGATAGAATGTATGCTAACAGTGATTTACGAGTATTCGGTAAACATTCATTACTATTATTATCATTCAGTGTAATAATGTAAACAGTTATGTAATAGGTCGAGATACAGAAAGGATTTTTAAAGAAATAAACATCATTCGAAAAGAACAAATTGAATTAGCTAATGAGCATGTACGTTTAGATTCATTTAATCAATCGCCGTAAATGTCAAATTAAATATTTTATGCATGATACAATATTATTAATTCAAAATGATAAAGATCACCAATTTTACAGACATCCGAAAACATTGAAGATGAATATAAATGTAACTTAGTTTACTTTCATAATAAAAAGAGAGCTTTAAAAAGTTTAATGAATAAATTAGACTCACTGGGTCAAATTATGTAAGCTTTCTTTCTTTATATGCATATAAATATATAATTAACAAGAACGTCTATAGGAATAATTTTAAAGAATCATATAATTTCAATCCGCATGCAGACATTGATAATAATCTATATGGAGAGGCAACAACTGCGCCCTCATCTCCTATCTTCAGTACATTTGATGATAAAAAAAAGTAATATCCATACATTGTTAGCAAAATCAATAAAATAAAAAAAATAAAAACCTTAAAAATGAGTAATACATTAATCAAGATAATTCTATAATTATTAAAAGTCTTAATTTCAATTTAAAAGGTAATGTAGCAGAGAAGATAATCAGTGTCATTAAAGACTCTACGTACATTTCTTTTATTTTTGTTTGTTGATCAAAATCTAATTACTTTTTTTTTTCTTTTTTTTTTTTTGAAAAAAAGTGATTTTAATTAACCGACATATAAAACAAAAAGAAAATAAGCCACCTGTCAAATTTATCCTATAAAAAAATTAAGCAGAAACTTTTTTTAATTGATTTTTTGATAAGTTCCTTTCTTTATTACCCATTTCGATGAAATCATCATATAAGGTATTTTTTCATTATTATTTATTTCTTTTATTATAAAACTTGAACTTAGGCTTTTTTTTGTACATATTTAGTTTTCAAATCTTTTAGGTACAGTTTATACTGGTGGCAATGTTATTTTTACTCCCGATGGCAACTCTATCTTAAGCCCTGTTGGTAATCGTGTATCAGTCTTTGATCTTGTCAAGTATGTAATTTGTAATCTTCACATCGGAAGTTATGCTTATTTTTGTTTATTTACATTTATTAGTAACACTTCTTATACTTTGCCATTTGAAATGCGTCAGAATATTGATCGCATGGCTCTTTCACCCAATGGCGCAGTTTTGATCACTGTTGATAAAGGTAATTTTAAACATGTTTAAACTTCAGTAAAGTCGATTAATTTATAATTAGATGGTAGAGCGTTTTTAATTAATCTAAATCGACGAGTTGTTCTTCATCACATGAACTTTAAAGCCAGAGCAAGAGCAATCAAATTCAGTCCAGATGGCAAATATCTAGCAATTACAAACGAGAAGACAGTCAATGTTTGGAAAGCACCTGGTCATACTCGTGAATTTGCACCTTTTGTTTTATTTTACACAGCTCTTGGACATCATGATACCGTGACTAATATTAATTGGAGCCCTGATTCAAAGTAAAAAAAAAAAGGAATACATATTTTTAAAGTACGTTGCTAAGTGCTTACATACGTGTATATATTTAGATACTTTATTACATCATCAAAAGATATGACATGTCGTATTTATACAATTGATAGAACTATTGATGATTTTGTTTCCTCTGCACTTACTGGTCATAGAGATTATATTGTGAATGCTTGGTTTTCTTCAGATATGAAAAATGTAAGTTAATTACAAAAAAAAAAAAAACTCCCTGTGTATAGAAAACTTAATTTGGCTGTTTAGGTTTATTCAGTTAGTCGAGATGGATCTTTATTTCAATGGAAAAATTCAACTTATGCTGCTATGCATGAAGATTCCGATACTGAAATGGTTGAAGTTGATGAAAATGGAAATGAAATTGTACGTGTTGATAAAGTGAAGTGGAGAATTCAGAAAAAAAATTACTTTAATACAACTACTATTAGAGTAAATGAAGCACAATTCTTTGCAGAAAGTAATTTAGTAGTTGTAGGTTTTGAAAATGGTCTATTTGGTATTTATGAAGTCCCTCATTTCACTACTATTCATACCTTAAGGTATATAATTAATTATAAATCGATAATCATAACAGCAACTAACATATAATCAATTATAGTATTTCACAGAAGAAAATTGACTCTGTTGCGATTAATGCAACTGGTGAATGGCTTGCTTTTGGTTCCGCAGCTCTTGGACAATTATTAGTTTGGGAATGGCAATCAGAAACATATGTACTTAAGCAACAAGGCCATTATTTCGATATTAATTCAGTCTCATATTCTACAGATGGACAATTATTGGCAACAGGTGGCGATGATGGTAAAGTAAAAGTGTGGAATACAGCATCAGGCTTTTGTTTTATTACATTTAGCGATCACAGTAGTAGTGTGAAAGCTGTGGAATTTGCCAAACATGGTCAGGTTTTATTTTCTGCTAGTTTAGATGGTACAGTGCGTGCATTTGATTTAGTTCGTTACCGTAATTTCAGAACCTTTACAAGCCCTAATCCTGTACAATTTACATCACTTGCTGTTGATCCCAGTGGAGAAATAGTATGTGCTGGTACAATGGATACCTTTGAAATTTATGTATGGAGTGTTCAGACAGGTAAATTACTTGATATCTTGGCTGGGCATACAGGCCCTATTAGTTCATTATCTTTCTCTCCTACCGGTATGATGCTTGTAAGTGGTAGTTGGGATCATTCAGCTCGTACTTGGGATGTTTTTGGACGTAGTAAGACTGTTGAACCTTTAGTGCATCAAACTGAAGTCTTGGCTGTTGCTTTTAAGCCTGATGGTAAAGAAATTGCAGCTGCAACTTTGGATGGACAAATTACCTTCTGGGATATTTCAGAAGCGACTATTATTAGTACTATTGATGGTCGTAAGGATATTATGGGCGGCCGTAAGGTAAATGATCGTACATCTGCTGAGAACGCATCCTCTGGTAAATGCTTTAATTCAATCTGCTATACTGCTGATGGTACCAGTATCATTGGTTCTGGTACAAGTAAATATATCTGTATTTATGATGTCGAAACTACATTCCTCATTAAAAAGTTTGTTATTTCAAAGAATCTCTCATTGGATGGTACACAAGAAATGTTAAATTCCAAGTATATGACAGAATTTGGAAGTTTAGAAGAATTAGATGATGAAGGGTCAGATCGTGAGGAGCGTCAAGACTTCTCATTACCTGGCACAAGAACAGGTGACCTTTCAGTTCGACGTACAAGACCTGAAGTAAAATCTACAGCAGTACGATTCTCACCTACAGGACGCTCATGGGCAGCAGCAACAACAGACGGCATAATGATTTATTCTTTAGATGAAGATATTATCTTTGATCCATTTGATTTAGAGATTGACATTACACCTGAAACTGTACGCGAAACTCTCGCAGAAAAAGAATACCTAAAAGCACTTTGTATGGCATTCCGTTTGAATGAAAAGCCATTATTACATACTGTATTTGAAAGTATCCCACCTGACTCAGTTGAACTAATTGCTCGTAGCATGCCTGAAAAATACCTTCATAAATTATTAACATTTGTTGGTATGCATATGGAGACAAGTCCTCATATCGAGTTCCATTTGTTATGGGTTACACATACTATGACAGCTCATGGTAGATACCTCCGTGACCATCGAGGTCAATTTCAACCAGTGTTCAGAGCATTATATAAAGGCGTGAATCGCGTTCGAGACGATATTGCAACATTGTAAGTGATTCTGAATGAAAAAAATAAAATAAAATAAATACTAACTAACGATTTTGTATAGATGTGATTCAAATCAATATACACTAAAATATCTTCTTAAGCAACAATCGATTGCCGCTAACAAGGAAGCCATTACTACTATGGAACAATAGCTCTTTTTTTTTTTCTTTTTTTGTATAAACATCTTTTTTTTTCTCCCTCGTGTTATAGAATTACTTTAATTTAATCGTTACCATTCTTTTCTTTTCTTTTTTTTTTCCTTTTTTTTTTATTTTAAATATACGCAGTAGAATTATGTATTTACAAATAAAAGAAAAAAAATATTTATATTTTTAAAGTTATGAATTTGCTAAATCTATGGTTTTTACTGCATCAGCTGTGTTGATATGATTTAAATCAGTATCTGGTGTTAATACTTCGGATACATTTGTGTCATCTTGTTTCTTCATCTCCACCTCTAATGCTTCGGATACATTAGCGTCTTCTTGTTTCTTCATCTCTGCCTCTAATGCTTCTTCCAAAGGAATTGCAGCCTATTGGATATTAATTTTGATAGTATCTTCTCCCTTATTGAAACATGATTATATTATCTTTTTACCTGTACAAAATCATCTAATAATTTATCAAATTGATCTACCATCTTTTGAGCTTTTCTATTTTCTTTAACTAATTGTGTTCTTTTTGCTTTAAGCACTTCTTCCTTTTCTTTCAAACTAACACCCAGAATATATTTGATAATTAATTATCTGTATGGTTTATATATAATTTTATATAACTTACTCTGTTCGTACAACTAGCTCATACTTCAATCTATTAATAAATAATTGGTGTGGATTATCTGAATTTTCGAGGTATTCTGGTCCTGCCTTTTCATTAAATTCATCAAGTGGTATAAGTTCAACATCTTGGTAAACCGATCTATAGACATTGTATAAATATAAAATTACTTGATTCGATGAAAAGGAAAATTTACCTAAATTCTCGACATTTAACAATTTCTTCTAGAATGTGTCTCTTTTCAAACATGACATCATGAAGTTCTGCTTGCTTTTCATTCATATAATTTTTGGCTTCAACTGTTGCTTGTTTACTATCGCTAACTGCGTTATATGCATTAACTTGAATATCTTTAAGTTTTGCAAAGTTTTCACCAATCAAGTCATAATCTAAATCAAATGCTTCTTCTTCTTCCAAGGTTTCCTATATTTTTGTCTTCATTTTAATTCTTCAAACAACGAAACAAAACAAAAAAGAAAAAAAAAAGGGGAAAAGGAATTACATTTATTTTTTTGTTAAATTGAGTCACTAATATAGATTCAAGTTGTCTTGCTGCTGCATCTGTTTCTTGTAATGTCGCGATTTGAGAATTTAATAAAGTCATTGCTGCTATTTTTAATTTATTGAAAGTATATTGCTTTGTTTACTAGACGCTGAAAAAAAAAAAAAAGAGAAAAATAAAAAATAAAATAAGGTAAATTAAACCGCGCTTTTTTCAATTTCATAACGTTAGTTAATTTGATGAGCACAAGCCACCGCTGCTGCTATTGTTATATACCGGTACAAATATTAATTTTTATATTCATAAAGTATATAACATCTAAGGCTTCTCATGTAGTCATGCATAATTATGCAAGGACTCTAGTTTCGATAACAGACACTATCTCTAGCTATGATATCTAATTATTTGTTTGTTTATCTACTAGCAACGTTCAAGAGATTATAAAGTTTGATATAGTAGAAGAGGGTAGGATATTATATCTAATTTGGCCAACAGGATTTGAAAGTGAATGCTAGCACAGATTCTCTATGATCAAGAATGTGTGTAACTTTTTTAATTTAACACACAGCTTAAATAATTATTTGACGTCAAGTATCTACAAACGATTCATTCAGCTTATTTCATATCAAGAATCAATAAAGAGCCCTATAAATAAAGCATTAGAGAGATACTTGTCTCATCAGTCATAAGATTGATAAAGATCCACCCTTTAGCTAGCCCTTTATTTCTGCTATATGCAATCACAGTATCAAGTCTAATATTTATATTCAGCCTGTTTGTATTAGTGGTAATTTGAAAAAAAAAAGAAAAAAAAAGATATTTTTCTTTATCATATAAATCAATCAAGTAGCCTTGTAAGTCTTCATCATATTCTATAAACAATCTTTCCAGAAATAATATCAAAGATCGTATCAGGCTTTTATAGACTGAGATTATAGTAATTGATAAACATTTTAAAGCTGATTTTCATGAAGGAAATAGTTTTTTTTTTTTTTTTTTTTTTTTTTTTTTTTTTTTTTTTTGTAGAGCAATATAAATTGGTTAAAATAATACTAAGTTTGGATAAAGCCAACTAATAATTTACCATTGAATTGAACTCACAGTGATCCGAATGATTAACTTTGTATTTGTTATCCAAGACCATAAAATAAAGGGTTGTTTTTGCTAAAGGATATATGAAGACTGATAGGTAAATTGTTCATAGCAAAACAAAGAATATAATAAAGTCTTTGTAAAAGATACTGGTTCTTGTCGTAATGCTTAGAAGTCTTGTCAAAAGGCGTTGTATATATGAATAACTAAAGTTAACTTGGCTAATAAAGATAGTGTAGTAAAACAAAACCAAATACAGATTTTTTTTTTTTTTTTGAAAATGCAGCACATTTCTCTATCTTTACCCCATTTTTTTTTTAAAAAAAAAAAAAAAAATGTGATAAATAACATTGTACATTTTTTACATGTTTTCTTTTATTCCCTTTATTTATTTATTTATTTTTATATAATATGTCTGAACAAAATCTATTTCATTCATTTAAATTAAATAATGCTCATTCTAATTTCAACATTAGCGACATGCCTTTTGATTTCCAACAGAACTTAAATACAGCAGGTGACCAAAGGAAGGTACAAAAAAAAATTAAAATTTATGTATGTGTTTCGATTTATTTATTTTAATTTTAATTTTTTAAAGGCTGTTGTAGTATTGAATACATCTAAATATCCTCCCACAACTACCCATCCTTTATTACCTTCTATAATAACGAACTCTACCACTACTGATCTTTTACGAACAAATGCTCTTCAGCAACAATGGGAAAAGAATGTTTCACGAGTATATACATGATTCTATAATAAGAATACATATAGAATATTAATGCGTTTGTAATAGAGCGCTATTATTATTAAAGGAGAAAATGAGCAAACGCTGGAGGTAATAAAGACAACACATCAATCAGATGATGACTATCAAATTCCTAAACATATCGTTTCACCTGAAGCAATTCGAGAGGCATTAAAAGAGGAACTTGAAGAAGCCATGGGTAAAACTACAAATAAACCATTTTCCAAATTTGCTTCTTTTCAAGCAATAAAGCAATGTCAATACTCTTCTACCGTTATTGTTGATCATGTTAGTGATGATGATTCAGCTGATAATAATATAAGTCCGTCTTCTTTTCTTAAAGCTCATCTTAATGATAATTATTCTTTATTCACACAAGCAAAAAGGCTGAAAAAACCACCTAATGCTTATTTATTATTTAACAAAGATATGCGTTGTAAATTATTGAAAGAATCTTCAAAAATATCAGTTGCTGAAATTAGTAAAAAAGTAGGAGATCAATGGAGATCTTTACCTGATGTAAATATATATTCAAACTACGTATATGCATATTCGTATATGTATATTCGTATATGTATATTCGTATATGTATATTCATATATACTTATATATACGTATATATAGGATAAACATCAGTTTTATATTGAAAAAGCGTTATTATTAAAAGAAGAACATTTAAGAAAATATCCTAACTTCATGTATACTCGAAGATCAAAAGCTGAAATATCAGAAGCTAAAAAATACATTGAAATAGGTAAGTCATCACCAGAGCCTAGTAAAGCTACTATAGTAAATCTAAATCACTATTATTATCCAGAATACAACACACTATCATCAATGACTGAAAATAATTCACGAAAAAGGAAGAAAAGAAGAAAGCAGCATACTCTGTCAGATGGTCGTCAAAGAGATCCACGAGGACGTAAAAAGAAGAGAGATAAACATCCACTAGCTCCAAAACATCCCATGTCTGCTTATTTATATTTTCTGACTTCAGTTTATCCACAAATGTCACTTGAGTTTCCAGGTTCAACTGTGGGCCCAATCAGTAAGTCTATTTCTAGAGCTTGGCATGCTATGTCACCTGACGAACAGCTACCTTGGAAACACAAAGCTGAGTGCGATAAAGCTAGATATGCTCATGAAATGGAAATCTACATGGCTAATCATTATAATGCATCTCAAGCAGAAGAAAAAACAAAATAACACGACTACAAAATTATCCGAGGAGAAAAGAAGTATTTTACTTCTATAGTGAATGAACATTATTATTTGTCATCATAACCTTTAAACCCAGAAATAAAACCGTATATTTTGTAGCATTGGTAAACAAATGCATAATTATTTTCGTCTTACAATTTCCTTTATTGTGAGACGCTTTCTTAGCTTATGGAATAACTAATAAGGAACTTGAAACACAAAATAGGGTATACATATACCTTTTCTTGCTTATATATATAAATATATTATTGAACTGTATTCAATTTTACTTTTGTTCGAGAAAAAGGAATGAATTCGTCTTCTTACTCAATGCTTTTAAGCATTCCTCTTAAAAACACTTGCAGATTACAATGGACTCCCACTTTACTGGAATATATTTCAATCATGTATGCAGAGGATGCAAAAAAGTACGAAGAAGATTGCAAAATACTAGATTCTTTACGAAATCGTTCATTGTTTCAGCCATTTGATGCTCCATTTGCTTTAGAAGATTTATCAATGTAATTAGAATCAACTTTTCTTTTAATATTTCTCACAAAATATTTATTATTATTTTTTCTCGCAGCTATTACAATCAACTAACATTTCTAGGATCTCGATTCCCAGCACATGTAAAGTAAAATGTGGGGGAGGAGGGAAGAGGAGGTTTTTTTTTTTTTTTTTTTTTTTTTTTTTCGAATTAAATTTTAGTTAATAATTTCATTTCTTTATTGTCGAAGATAAATTTAAATATAGGATGGTTTTCGATTTTCCAACCTCAAGATAAACCAGGTACAAATTATTTAACACGTGGTCAATCAGATATTAATATTTTCATTTGATAGAAATCATGACCAATTTGAATTATGAAAAAGCTTGCGTTTTATTCAGAATTGCTGGTGTATATAGTGAATTGGGATGTTTACAAAGTTGGATTTCAACAGAAGGAACACGCAAATCATGTCATTTATTTCAGGTAATATAGTAACTTTTTTTTAAAAAAAAGAAAAAAAAAAAGAGAGAGAGAAATCAATGCCCTTTTTTTTTAATACATTTATTTATGTAGAATGCTGCTGGATGTTTAAGTTTTGTAAAATCAGATTTATTGTCTGATTTTCAAGCAAAATCACACCAAGATTTTGATATGATAGACGCATTTATTGCGCTCATGATGGCTCAAGCACATGAATGTGTTTGGAAAAAAGCTATCATGGAGCATATGAAGCATGGAACAGTGGCTCGACTTGCGATGAAAGTTTCTGATCTATATAATACCTTTCTCTTTAATATATCTAGTAATATACCCACTACTTGGAAAGTATATGCAGACACCAAATCTAAATATTTCAAAGCAGTCGCTCATTATCAAAAAGCAAATGAAGCGATTTCATCTGGTCGTTATGGTGAAGAGATAGCTCGACTGCACATAGCAGAGTCCTTCCTAGCAAATATTAAATCACAAGATTCTCTTTTATTACACAAAAGTTTTTTAGATCAAATAACAACTTTAGATCAAGCTATTCAGCAAGATTTACTTCGAGCTGAAAAAGATAATGATATTGTGTACATGGAAACCGTTCCTGAGTCAAATCAATTAGCGCCTATTTTACGCTCAGATATGGTGAAGCCAATTATACCTAGTTTTATATCAGATTCTAGTTATTGGTTAACTTTACCAGATCGACCCAATGATGACTGCTTTATAAGAAGACCATTATTTGAAAATTTAGTACCTTTTGCAGTACATCAAGCTGCTAGTATTTATTCTGATAAAAAAGATTATATTGTAAAAGTAGAAATTGGAAAAAAGATTCATGAACTTGATGCTATTTATCAAAAGTAATACATTGAGTATATCCGTTCTTTTTTTTTTCTCTCCTTTTAGACGAATGAAGTACAAACTAACTCATTTATTGATAGATTTTTAGAAGACCATAATTTACCATATGCTTTAGATAGCATTGATACATTACCTGAAACATTAAGAAATTATGCAGAAGAAGTCCAGCATGAAGGTGGTATGCAATCGCTTCAGGACATGCTACAAAACGTTCAAAAGATGTCATTAAAGGCAATTGATTTAATAAATGAAGGTTTTAATGCTCTTGAAAAAGAGAATGAATATAATGTAACTCTTAGTAAACAGTATGGAAAATGTAAGTAAAGAACCAACTTTATTATTATTTGATTTAAAAAAAAAATTTTTTTTTCCATTAGTATGGAGCCGTCCAAGTTCGCAAACATTATCACAAAACTTACTTACTCTTGGTTCAAAATATTATGATACTGTTCAAGCAGCTCAAAAAGCAGATCATATTGTCCAAGCCAAAATTAATAATTGGGGGAAAGCAATATCAATGCTATCCAAACCTGAGTCAGAAATTATCCAGCATCTACCAAATATAAAACCAAATGAAGAATATGATGATGACTATACAACTATGAAGATATTATTAACTCATTTACGAGATAAACTACAATTACTAGAAAAGACTTTTCAAGAGCGCAAAAATCTACAAAACGAAATGGTAGAATATGCTAAACAAGATGATATTTCACAAGCC
Source organism: Cokeromyces recurvatus (assembly GCF_025118155.1). NCBI lineage: Eukaryota > Fungi > Mucoromycota > Mucoromycetes > Mucorales > Mucoraceae > Cokeromyces > Cokeromyces recurvatus. The sequence continues at coordinate 224,482 of NW_026251409.1, read as the reverse complement.
TTGCTGACAAAGGCAAACGAGCTTACAAATGGATCATTTCTTGTAAAACTAGAACCAGAACAATTTTCGACTGAGTTTGATAAACATTCACAGGCATATCAACCTTTTCAAACAAAAATTCAAGTTAATACAGATCATCAAGCAGACATAATAAATACAATGATTGGATTATTAAATCAATTTTCATTTATCAAAGAAAATAACAATGTATTGAAAAAACGTGAAAAAGCCATTGTGAATTTAGAATCAGCCTTTACTCGTTTCAAAGAAATAAGAACCAATTTAGTAGAAGGAATAAAAGTAAAAACTTGATAAAATCTACATTTAATTAAATTTATACTAACCAGACTCCCTCCCCCTTATTTTTTTTATTTTTTTTTTTATTTTTTTTTTTTAGTTTTATTCTCATTATATCGATATACTTTCGCAGTTTAGAAATGAATGTGTCTCATTTGAACTGTCAAGAAGATTAGAAGCAATTGACATTGTAGGAAATACAAATCATGCACCTATGTTATTATGAAATAAATAAAGTGATTTCCCTTTAAAGAAAGTTATCTAAAAAAAAATTAGCGTATAAAATAAAAACCTTTATTATAATGGACGTCGGTTTAAATAATCATCAAACCTTTGCGTAGAATATCTACAAAACCCTGCAAGGTCTGAGAAAAGAATTTGATTACAAGCATCTCTGATTCTTAATGTGAGTATTTCTTCTTCCAGCAATACTTCTCGTTTAAGTTTACTTTTATAAACAGACCAAAATTGTTCAATGGGGTTAATTTTAGGGGAATATGATGGTAGATAAACGCAGCCATATCCACGACCTTTAATAAGTTTTCTTATATCATTATTTTTATAGACTGGTACATTATCCATCACAAGATAGTAATCCTTGAACCGTTCATGCTTGTCCAGTTGATCCAAAACTCTCTTTACAAAATTAAAATAGTGATCAGTAGATGTGCCTCCTCCTGCTGATTTTTTTTTTTTTTTTTTTTTTTTTTTTAGTGGCGTTGGCTTCCTGTTCAGGTACAACTCTTGGTCTCTTTATACATATATTTACAATACCATGAGCACATATAGTTCCAAGAATAGTATGTGTTGGTGCTCTTGTTTTTTTTGGGGGGGATTTTTACTCGTGCGCAAGCTCCTTTTCTTGACCAAGAGAAGTTTCGCTTCAAATTGATGTGAAACGAGGCTTCATCTATAAATATACAGTTACTTTCATAATCCAGCAAATCTGACTCGATCCATTTTTTTTTTAACCCAGTTGTTGCAGGTGGAATATTTTTGTTGTTATTTCTTGCTGGGTAGTTGCTGATAAACAAAAAGGTAGTTCAAATAGATAAAAGGGAACAAGTAAAAGTCTATGAGAATCCATTAGGATTAAAGTTTATTTTATAAAAGTAAAGCTAGCTTAAAGCTAAATCAAATCTGTATTAAAGCTAAGAGAAAACTAGAATAAAGTATTTCAAAATAGAGTATTTATATATGAATGATTGTTTAATGTTTTAGAATGTTTGTATCATTTTGGCATTAGATAGGAATATTATGATTTATTTGTTAGACGTTTCATGTAAGTGAAATAACCCATTTCACCTAGTGTATTTTAAGGTTCTCTCGGTAACTACTCGATTACACACTATAATGAATCTAGATAAAGATACGTTGTGTTTCATAATATTATACAAATTACTTTATACGCTTTATATCTATCATGTTCATTTATATTAAGTACAAGTGCGTCCACTTGTTTACTTTTATGGCTTGTTGAGGTATCATGAGCGATTTAAATAATATTTGTATTAAGAGATTACTCCACTACAACACTTTTATTTTATAAAAATACAACGATAATGGAAATATAAAGAATGATGCAGGGAAAAAATCAATAGTGAGGGGGGGGAATACATTGGGCCAAGCTTTCCCATACCTTCATTATCATCCTCTTTTGTCAACTTCAAAATTATTGGGTTGATGATAGCGCTGAGCTGGATACATTCTTGAGGATTATATCGATATTTTGCGCTATTTATTTGATGGTCTTTCTTTACTTCTATAATATCTTCCACCGCCTTTTCCAACAAATACTATTTACGAGGTTATTTATCATGTCTGATTCATTCAAGTACGCTTATTACCTTTACGTTCCAGCAAAATTCAATTAATTGTGGAACAAACATAGCCCTATCTTCAAAATCAGGGCGAATTTCCAAACAGTGTTCTCTCCAAAAGTCGTAAAGCCCATCTTGATATCGCACACTCCACAAATGCAATTCTGTTTCTGTTTACATGTATATGCAACAATATTAGAACTCATCATGATAACTGACAAATGATACATTACCTGCGGTATGAATAAAAAATACTTTGACCGAACTAAACTTGTCAGCAGACGCGAACGAGAAATCGTCAGCGACGCATTTAAGCATTGAAAGGACACCGTACATTCCTTTATGGTGGTCCAGTTTAATTTTACCCTTGTCGCTGTTTGTGAAATGGCCAGAAGTTTCGAGTAAAACAAGTTCTAGGTTCTTTAATCCAAAAAGCTTTATCAAGCCATCCGATTTGTTTTGACTCTTCTCGTCGACAAAAAGATTCAAAGCCTTAAGCTGTCTATTCATACTTTCCAAAACAGGCTGTCCTTGTAAGAAATTAGACTTACAGTCATGGGTTACAATGCTCCTCCCAGTGGTATTAAGGTAAGGCCAGACAAATAGTTGGTTGAAGGTATCCTCACTAGATTGATAATCAATATGGGATGTATAGGATGTATGTCTATAAAATAGAATGAGTTGTTGTTAATTTATAGGCTTATCTGATCTAGGGGCATAAAATTTATTCAACTTACACTTTAATCAAAAGCTGTTCAAGGAATTCCATGTTACTGATGTTGTGGTAGATACCTTCTTCTTCCATTGATAGTAATAAGGAGAGAGATCTTATCTCCTTTTTAGCCTTGGCAAAATTATTCTAAATTTAAAAATGTTAACAACACTTTGTTTGAAAAGTTACGCGTATTTGATATTTACAGAGTCAATGTATGCGTCAATATATTTATGGAAGGCATGAGGAATTGGTTGGGTATCGATGGCTCGCGCTTTCATGTGTTTGTTGTATAAATCACGATCAAGGTATGGTTTTGGAGATACCCCGTTGCCAGATCGGATAATGTTGTTTGCCTCTGGACTAATGGAGAATGAGCATTTAGACATATCTTATATTATGATGACTCCACAGGACTTACCTGTATGGATGAAAGGCTGATTCATGCATTTCGAGATAGGGGAGCCAATCTGACCAGCAGCTTGGCTTCCATTGCGAAGGTTTCCTTTATCATCTTCATATATAAATTGGTTCATTGTTAAAATCTTTTTATGAACTATTTTTTAATTTTTTTATGAACGACTTTTTATTCTTTTGTGAAATAAACTTACTTTGTGACTGCATTTTCTAATCTTTTTGAAAAAAAAAAGAAGTTACTTCCACTCTTTTTACATCTTTTTTTTTAGCAACACAATAACAATGGTTTTAACAGACAAAGAAATGCAATAAAAGGTTCCTGTAGTCAAAGAAGGGTCAAAGCACTTTTTTTTTCTACAAACAGTGCAAAAGCATGGGATTTTGAAACATACTTTGAATTAACACGTAACGATCTCAACAAGAACAAACAAATTGCGAAAGTCCAAAATGATTATGACAGTGACTTCAATTGGATTACTAAAATAGAAGAAGTTCCCAAAGCTATCAAGGAAGATGCACTTGCTTTAATTAAGCAGGAGAAGGTAAGCATCTTAGTACATAGTTACAGAATATGTGTGATATTTCTTTTAAAATATCAAATAAAAAATATTAGAAAATAATATTAAGACAAAAAGAGTCAAGGAAAGTGAACAATAGTTCTAAAGTCAATCATTTTTATTTAGATATTTGTTTATAAGAATTGTTAAAGAGGTCTGAGGATAAGATGTGAATCAGAAAAGTGTTAGTTATGACCGAATAAGATATGTTGTTGACAATGAAGTGTTAGTAATTTTAATATTATCAGATGGAGCGGATCAAGAGAGATTCAGGATTGAATTTCTTAAACAAATTTATGATCCGCATGTTTAATCATGAAACATGACATTATAAGTCAGCTCATGACAACATGGAAATACCATTTTAGTTCTAGCTTACAAAAGCTGCTTTAAAAGAAACGTAGCCAAGTTTGCCAGCAAGAAAAGAAAGTCAACTAAACAAACAGTGATTTTCAACGGTCCTATTAGTGGTGGCACAATTAACGGCATCAATAACGGTGAAGTTCACTGTACTAATGAAGTAAGTTTTTTTTCCTCATTATTTGATATCTTAGCATCAAGTTTAACAATTATTTTTTTTTAAATCCACCAAAAAAGCCAAGCTCAAGTAGACATAATAATGTACTCAAGCGAAAGGTCGAAGGAGATGAAGAAGATACAGAAGACAAATCAGAGAAGAATATCTTAAACAATGACAATGCAAGTATAGAACACAAAAAATTACTATAAATGGCATATTAACAACGTGTTTATTAGAAATCAAGCTGCTGGTCAGATTGGCTCCCCTATCTCGAAATGCATGAATCAGCCTTTCATCCATACAGGTAAGTCCTGTGGAGTCATCATAATATAAGATATGTCTAAATGCTCATTCTCCATTAGTCCAGAGGCAAACAACATTATCCGATCTGGCAACGGGGTATCTCCAAAACCATACCTTGATCGTGATTTATACAACAAACACATGAAAGCGCGAGCCATCGATACCCAACCAATTCCTCATGCCTTCCATAAATATATTGACGCATACATTGACTCTGTAAATATCAAATACGCGTAACTTTTCAAACAAAGTGTTGTTAACATTTTTAAATTTAGAATAATTTTGCCAAGGCTAAAAAGGAGATAAGATCTCTCTCCTTATTACTATCAATGGAAGAAGAAGGTATCTACCACAACATCAGTAACATGGAATTCCTTGAACAGCTTTTGATTAAAGTGTAAGTTGAATAAATTTTATGCCCCTAGATCAGATAAGCCTATAAATTAACAACAACTCATTCTATTTTATAGACATACATCCTATACATCCCATATTGATTATCAATCTAGTGAGGATACCTTCAACCAACTATTTGTCTGGCCTTACCTTAATACCACTGGGAGGAGCATTGTAACCCATGACTGTAAGTCTAATTTCTTACAAGGACAGCCTGTTTTGGAAAGTATGAATAGACAGCTTAAGGCTTTGAATCTTTTTGTCGACGAGAAGAGTCAAAACAAATCGGATGGCTTGATAAAGCTTTTTGGATTAAAGAACCTAGAACTTGTTTTACTCGAAACTTCTGGCCATTTCACAAACAGCGACAAGGGTAAAATTAAACTGGACCACCATAAAGGAATGTACGGTGTCCTTTCAATGCTTAAATGCGTCGCTGACGATTTCTCGTTCGCGTCTGCTGACAAGTTTAGTTCGGTCAAAGTATTTTTTATTCATACCGCAGGTAATGTATCATTTGTCAGTTATCATGATGAGTTCTAATATTGTTGCATATACATGTAAACAGAAACAGAATTGCATTTGTGGAGTGTGCGATATCAAGATGGGCTTTACGACTTTTGGAGAGAACACTGTTTGGAAATTCGCCCTGATTTTGAAGATAGGGCTATGTTTGTTCCACAATTAATTGAATTTTGCTGGAACGTAAAGGTAATAAGCGTACTTGAATGAATCAGACATGATAAATAACCTCGTAAATAGTATTTGTTGGAAAAGGCGGTGGAAGATATTATAGAAGTAAAGAAAGACCATCAAATAAATAGCGCAAAATATCGATATAATCCTCAAGAATGTATCCAGCTCAGCGCTATCATCAACCCAATAATTTTGAAGTTGACAAAAGAGGATGATAATGAAGGTATGGGAAAGCTTGGCCCAATGTATTCCCCCCCCTCACTATTGATTTTTTCCCTGCATCATTCTTTATATTTCCATTATCGTTGTATTTTTATAAAATAAAAGTGTTGTAGTGGAGTAATCTCTTAATACAAATATTATTTAAATCGCTCATGATACCTCAACAAGCCATAAAAGTAAACAAGTGGACGCACTTGTACTTAATATAAATGAACATGATAGATATAAAGCGTATAAAGTAATTTGTATAATATTATGAAACACAACGTATCTTTATCTAGATTCATTATAGTGTGTAATCGAGTAGTTACCGAGAGAACCTTAAAATACACTAGGTGAAATGGGTTATTTCACTTACATGAAACGTCTAACAAATAAATCATAATATTCCTATCTAATGCCAAAATGATACAAACATTCTAAAACATTAAACAATCATTCATATATAAATACTCTATTTTGAAATACTTTATTCTAGTTTTCTCTTAGCTTTAATACAGATTTGATTTAGCTTTAAGCTAGCTTTACTTTTATAAAATAAACTTTAATCCTAATGGATTCTCATAGACTTTTACTTGTTCCCTTTTATCTATTTGAACTACCTTTTTGTTTATCAGCAACTACCCAGCAAGAAATAACAACAAAAATATTCCACCTGCAACAACTGGGTTAAAAAAAAAATGGATCGAGTCAGATTTGCTGGATTATGAAAGTAACTGTATATTTATAGATGAAGCCTCGTTTCACATCAATTTGAAGCGAAACTTCTCTTGGTCAAGAAAAGGAGCTTGCGCACGAGTAAAAATCCCCCCCAAAAAAAACAAGAGCACCAACACATACTATTCTTGGAACTATATGTGCTCATGGTATTGTAAATATATGTATAAAGAGACCAAGAGTTGTACCTGAACAGGAAGCCAACGCCACTAAAAAAAAAAAAAAAAAAAAAAAAAAATCAGCAGGAGGAGGCACATCTACTGATCACTATTTTAATTTTGTAAAGAGAGTTTTGGATCAACTGGACAAGCATGAACGGTTCAAGGATTACTATCTTGTGATGGATAATGTACCAGTCTATAAAAATAATGATATAAGAAAACTTATTAAAGGTCGTGGATATGGCTGCGTTTATCTACCATCATATTCCCCTAAAATTAACCCCATTGAACAATTTTGGTCTGTTTATAAAAGTAAACTTAAACGAGAAGTATTGCTGGAAGAAGAAATACTCACATTAAGAATCAGAGATGCTTGTAATCAAATTCTTTTCTCAGACCTTGCAGGGTTTTGTAGATATTCTACGCAAAGGTTTGATGATTATTTAAACCGACGTCCATTATAATAAAGGTTTTTATTTTATACGTTAATTTTTTTTTTTTTTATGAAAATGCGCCAATATTTATTTCATACATGTGCTAATCCTTTGTGAAAAAAATGTATTTAAAATTACACCTCCATTCAAGCAAATTGGTTTCTGTCAACACAACCAAAGCTATAGCTATTATGAATCAACTAGCAACAATATGTGCTAATCACACGGGCTTTACCGAACTTCTTTCCTCTCGCTTCTATGTCCAAATGGTCCGCTCCCAACTTGAATACGGTCTAGCCATCAACAAGTTCACCTCATTCTTATACAACAAACTCGAAGATACCCAAAAACAATGCATTCGAAGACTCTTTGGTGGCTCCATTCACTCCTCTGTCCAAGTTATGCTTCACTTAACTCGTCTCCCTTCGATGAAAGAAAGGTCTCATATATTACTAGCTAAATTCCTACTACGCCCCTCTCCTTGCCTGACGATGCTCTTCTTACGAAACTTCTACCTCACATCCGAACCTCGTCAAGCAGATCACAATGGTATATGCTATCTAAAACTCTACTGTGGAAGACCCGTCACTCCGAACTACACTCCTTAGATCACAAACGATTTAGAAAGTTACAAAAATAATTTTTACAAGATAACTTAAATACACGTTGTAGTGCTCGAAATAACTCTACACTCCTCTCTCTTTGCAGACCTACTATATCTATAGATCCTATCCTTTGGTTACCGATGTCCTTTGTTGAACGCAGTCGATGCATACGTTAGCGACTTGGATAGCTCCCAAACGGTTACTCCACATACTGCCCCACTCACCCATCTCAACGCCCCACTCGACGACATACAATCATATGTCTCCAAATGCACCGTCGGTTACAGATGCCTGAAACTATAGAAGATCCCCTGTCCTTCCTTTTAAAATCAACTTCCCACCAAGAAACCTGTCTCATCTCATTCCGTCACCCCTTGGCACATTCGATGGCACTTCATCTGCCTTATCCTTCATGAACTTGACCAGTTACAACATAATAAGCCGATTCTTCCTACCTCACCCAATCCTGGTCAACGTCTTTTAGATTGGCTTCCTCCTTCTCCTACACTACCTGTATAATTTTTACATTACACCTATCACACCCTTCCCTTCCTTTACGTTTTTCCTCTTGCTCCTAAAGAGGTTTTTTCGTTCCTTGTCCCTTTAAACTGATCCGACCTAGACAAATTTAATGTATTTAATAACATCTCGTGCTCAAATGGGGTCATGTATTTTATTGTTTAATCGTATTTAAAATCAGACATTTGTTTTTCCAAATTCGACAATTTTTTTTTCCAAATTCGACATTTATTTTTGAGAGAGCGCAATTCATTTTTTGAAGAACGGCAATTTCCATAAGTTTGGCTATAGCCGCCCCACGTATTAAATAGGTCTTATTTTTTCATTTTTCATTTTTTAATTTTTTCCTTTCTTTTTTTTTTTTTGTCTTAATTTTCAATTAATAATATGAAGCTTACGTCTTTATCTTTATTATCAATTTCAGCACTCTCTGCTTTTGTTAAAGCTGGTCCTTTAGCTGCTTTTGATCAGTTAAGAATATTTGATTCTTCTAAGCCTGAACTTCGTCTTATTCAGTATAGGTAATATATATATATATATATAAAATAGATACGTTTTTTTGTTACTGAAATAAGATGCACTATCTAGTGAAGATTCCCCAGCTAAATGGATGACTGAGTCTGATAAAGAAGCTTTGTTTCGTGCAGGTGTAAAGTACATGGACATTACAGAACATCCTACTACTTCTTCTTCTGTTAACCTTCTTTGGCAACCATGTATACTTTTATAATCAAAATATGTAACTATTAAAAAAAAAACTTATAATATATTATATTATAGATATTCCCACCAAAGCAAAGTATCAAGATGAGATTGCTCCATTTATTGGAAACTTAACAACTGACTTAATGAAAGAAGTGTTGAACGAGTTTACTTCTTTCCGTAATCGTTATTATAAATCCACTTATGGGGCCAAATCTTGTCGTTGGTTGATACAACAAATTCGAGATGTTGCAGAGGGATTTGATCATGTCTCTGTAAAAGAATTTGAACATTCCGTAAAGTTATACACTTTCATATTACATATATTATTATATTCATAGCCTTCTTTTTTATTATTATTGTTGTTGTTAGTGGAATCAATTTTCTATTGTTGCTCGATTTGAAGGCTCAAATAAAGAACTTCAAAACGAAGTTGTTATTGTAGGTGCTCATCAAGATTCTGTTAATATGTGGTTACCTAGTTTTGGTCGCTCACCTGGTGCTGATGTAATACAAAAATAGATACACATAATATACACATACTTATATTATATATATATATATATATGTATATATACATATAGGATGATGGCAGTGGTACTGTTACGATTCTTGAGGCATTCCGCAGCTTAGTTCATAACGGTTTCAAGCCTGAAAGACCCGTTGAATTCCATTGGTATAGTGGTGAAGAAGCCGGCTTATTAGGCAGTCAAGATATTTCAAATGCATATAAACAGGAGGGTAAAAATGTAGTGGCCATGTTGCAAAATGATATGACAGGATATATTGGTGCTAATGGTGAAGTTATTGGTATTGTTACCGATCATGTTGACGAAAAGGTACAATGTACAGTATATCATGAATAGATTCATATATATTAAAGTTTATTATTATTATTATTATTATTATTCTAGTTAACGGATTTCTTAAAGGAATTGGTTGATAATTATGCTGATATTCCTTATGTCCTTACTCAATGTGGTTATGCTTGTAGTGGTAAAGTACAAAAGAATATAAACATGTACATGTGCCCTTTCTTCTAACTGTGTATTTTAGATCATGCTTCATGGCGTAAACTTGGATATCCTTCTGCATTTACTATTGAAAGTGCCTTTGATGATTCTAATCACTATATTCATACTACAGGCGATACAGTTGATAAGCTCTCATTTGATCATATGAAAGAATTTTCAAAGGTTGCCGTTGGGTTTGCTGTTGAATTGTCTCATAAACGTGACTAATGGATAAATAAAAATAAAAAAAAAGGGTTATTTGTATTTTACCTTTGTTTGCAATAAATTCAGGGACAGCAGCAGTAACTTTTTTTTTTTTTTTTTTTTTCTTTTTTAAAAAGAAAAAATTGTCTTCCGAAATTTATGTAATATGTTATTTCATAATGTCAGAAATTAAACCACTTTTGAATCCTCAAGAAGCTATTCAATTATCGAAATTACTTTCATATATATTGCGACATGGCGCTGTTAAAGAAAAATTACAAATCTCTACTGATGGCTACATTGCAGTAAATGATTTGGTAAATCATCTATTTCTGAAACTTTTTTTTTTTTTTTTTTTTTTTTTTTTTTTTTTTTTTTTTTTCTTTTTTTTTTTTTTACTGGTCTATTAAATAGAACAATAGTTAGGACATTCTAAATTTAAAAAAGTGACATTTGAACAGATTCGTTATGTCGTTGATACAAATGATAAAAAACGATACGAACTAAGCGAATTACCACCTACATCTAATAATTGGTTCATAAGAGCAAGTCAGGGACATTCAATAAAATCTATTGACTCAAATGAATTACTCGAAGAAATTACAGATAAGATAGATACATGTGTAATTCATGGTACTAACTTGCAAGCTTGGCAACACATTAAAGAAAAAGGATTATCAAAAATGAATCGTAATCATATTCATTTTGCTGTGGGCTTACCAGGTGATCCTAATGTTAAAAGTGGTATTCGAAAAACAAGTGAGATATTTATTTATATTGATACAGAAAAAGCTAGACAAGGTAGTAAACATGTATGTTTGGTAATAATAGTCTATATTTACTTTTTTTCTTTTTCTTTCCAAGATGGTATTATATTTTATAGATCAAAGAATCACGTTATCTTATCCAATGGTATTGAAGGTATAATTGCACCCAAATATTTTAAAAAGGTGATAGATAAAGAAGGCAAGCAAATCAATTTATAAGAAGAGAGACGATACGTGTTTATACTATAAATATAGATAAAATATACAACAAAAAATAAAATAAAATAAAATAAATATATGTAATAATTATTGATAATGATGATGAGTTCGATAAGATTCTGCTGCTGTTAAAGGATCTTCCAATGTTGGACCACTGCTATTGTTTGTAGGTGTAAGTTGAAGAAGTGGCTGTTGTGAATATATATCTTGTTGATGAATATAATTAGCAGATGTTGGTAATTGCTGCTGTTGCTGTTGCTGTTGCTGTTGCTGCTAATATAATTCAAATGTTAGATTTGTTTTGTATGTAAAAATAAAATAAAATAAAATAAAATCCTACCTTATACGATGCTGATCTTGGCACCATTGGCCTCATATTATTACTGTTATTATAAATATCTACCGCATTCATTGGGCTTGAATTGGTTTTACTATAAGGATTATAATCTGTAGGCGAAGGTACTGGAATAGTTGTAGGTAGATTATTATTATTGTTATTGTTATCAACGTAATAACTCGTTGTATTTGAATAACCATTGACATTAGTTGGTGTTGCGGAAGGCGTATAGTAATATGAGCTACTGTTAGAGACCTTATTAGGTTTCAATGGTAAATCCAATTCACCAGTCTGAGGTAAAGTAGAAGTATGATGATTTGCTATTCGAGTAGCAGGATTATCATGTGTTGAAGTATATATTGGAGCTGTAAACGAAGGAACATTTTGTTGTTGATTAGTATAAATTTGAGAAGGAGTATTTATTCGGGAAGATGGGTTAGATGAATTAGTCATCATACGAGGATATCCAGTATCATTTGTAGTTGTAATTCTTCGATTTGTAGTGTTAGTAATAGCAGCAGTACCTGTTGAATGTCTTTGTGCCGATGACGTCGACACAGTAGCTGTTGCATTTGGTATTACTAAATTATTATCATACATTAAAACATTGGGTTGAGCAGATGGAGTTGTTCGAGTATTATGATAAACAGGCTGTGTAGGAATTCTTAAAGGAACTCTTGTTAAAGGACCGTTATATGTAGGCTGAATAGGATATTGCTGCTGTGATTTTGAAAATAAAAAGAAATTATGTGCAGCGACTGCAGCCGCATGTTGTTGCTGTTGCTGTTGCTGTTGCTGTTGCTGTTGCTGTTGCTGTTGTTGCTGCTGCTGTTGTTGCTGCTGTTGCTGTTGCTGGAAATGCTTATATTGATACCATTGTTGTTGAGAATTATTAACTGATAAAGCCATTGTTTCCATTAACTTTTGTCGTTGTAATTCAATAGGTACATTTAATAATTGATTTCTAAAGCCAAATAGTGCAGTTCTCCATCTTTCATATTCTTCTTTTTGAACTGATAATCTAAATTTTAAAACATCCAAGAATTCCAATTCCATAATATTCAAGTCAGTTACTTTCATTCCAGATACTTCTGACCAAGTTTTATTTGTATATGTGTTATCATCCAAAAATTTATTAGCTAATATAAAATGAATTAAAATGAATGATATCTACACGTAATATATGTATACACTCTACAGTTAAAGTACCTAACATTAATGCCACTGTAAACAGTCTATATTCAGATCCATCTGCGCCTTGAATATTTGGATTGTTTTGTAATAGCATGGCTATATATTTTAATGATAACAAAATAACAGATTCTGAAAGCTGTGTTGCACTTAAAATCTATATTTATGTTAATAGAATTGTATATTATAAAAAATTATATATATTATCCTACTTTACCTGGCGACAATACTTCTTAAAAGCTGAACTTGTCATATTTGCCAAATCAGCAGTTACTCGAGTCTGTTCAAGACTTGTATTATTATTATGTGTCATTGTATTTGTTTTCGAATTTGAATGTAATTCCATAACAGATTGTCTTCTAGCATGCCACATTAAATAGACCATTGTAGATGAAAATTCAGCTATTTCTGTAAGACTTAAAATAATATTTGGTTTAGCATCTGTTGCATTTGGTAAAGGCTCCTTTTGTGGTCGTATAACATGAAGTGGAGATTGTAATCTTGCTTGCTGAAAATGTTGGTGCTTTTGTTGTTGTTGCTGTTGTTGTTGCTGCTGCTGTTGTTGTTGTTGTTGTTGTTGCAGTAAATAGACAGTATTGTCTATTACTGGATACTGTTGAGGATACATTTAATACGAAAAAAAAAGTTGTAAATCAAAAAAAATATATATATTTATATACGTTTTTATGAATACATTAAAAATGCAATGAAGCTAGATGATCTTCGTAAAAATATCAGTGTTGAATTAACTATAAATACATGTAAAATGTATAAAAAAAACATAAAATTACTGAGTTTATGTGCTGACCCAAATAGCGGATTTCAAAATTTAACCAGCAGATTTTCAGTGAGTGTACTAAAAATATCCAATCAGCGGATCCCTGATATCCAAAATAATAAACTTAATTGCCAAAAAGCGTATCTCACTGTTTTTACACTTTGAATTTAGATATTGTTAGTTCTTTTCTAGACGAGTCAAAAATAAAATTCAGATGTTGTGCTTATCTTTTATTGGACGATGTGGGATATCAATGTATTAGCTCCAAAGAAAGTAATAGAAATTCTAGACAAAGACATCCTGTAAAGGCAAAACAAAAACCGTGTTTGATTTTCCCTTTCCTTGCCATATTTATCATGCTAGTAACTGCATTCACATCTCTTTACCAAACTCCTTTTTTTTTTCTTTTTTCAATTTCTATAAGTAAGAGTATACAATAACAAGTTAAACAACATAAGCATATTCGTGTATATCACTTACTTTACCACTTGAACAGGCTACAGCTACTGTTGTCTTTCGTTTATATAATATACATATATATCTTGATCAGTTGAATCTCGTCTATATAGTTTGCTGTTATAAGTACGTTTTTGTATAGTGATCATATTCCTTTTGCAGTCTACATACCTTATACCTAATAAATCATTAGAGTGGTATTTTATCAGTATCATGATCTTACCAGTTACAGACGCCAGTAAGTTTATTATCACTCTTTTTCGCAGACTCATATACATTCATGAATCATACTTTCAAAGAGTATATTTGTACTAGTATAAATAACGCTTTTGATACAAAGTTAATAACGTCAGTAGATTTTTTATAGGGTTTACCATTAGAAATTCTTGTAACATATTCCTGGGTCTATTAGTTATATCTATTTTTATGTGCAGTCTTATGTATTAACAAAAAGTAGTATATAAAAATATTTATAACCAAATATATAACAGTCCATTTATATAGATATTCTATAGAGCTAGCTTTTACTTTACCTGAATTTACTACACCTACCGTATTTCAGTGATTACAATCATCTTTCTTTTCTTTAACAAGTATATCCAACATATCTTTTAAAATTTCCTCCTCTCTTTCCTTTATCACTTTGCTTCTAATTAAATTATGATTTTTATCAACTTTTGCTGCGTCATATTCAAGGCTATCGGCACTTTTTGAGTTGCTTTCTCAGTTTAAGAAGTCAAATCAGTATGTCATTAGTTTATGAACACGATTATTAACGCCTTCAATAACCTTTTTTTTTTTGAATCTTTTATCAGTGGAAGATACTATATAAACTCCCAGACATATTTGACTATTTAATCAAAGTGGGGTTCATTTGTTTATTGTAAGCCCTTTCAAGTTGCCAAACATGCATTAATTATGAATACTATATCAGCTCTTTAATTAGTCTTTCATCAAATTATCTTTTTCATGTTCCTTTACAATTATGAATATAAATGTTATAATCAATCTAAATTAAATATATTTATTCATTTACAATCATAATATTGCCTTCAGCATTCATTTTCATCAAGTAGTTTTCTAATATCTACAGTTAAACTTATGTAAATATTACTTAGTATCGTCTAGCAACCTTGGGTCTTATTTTCTTCTACGAATAAATCATTTTTGTTTAAGATATTATTCAGAATTATCAGAATCAAAAATGAGAGATAAGGAAAGATGATATCCACTTAATGATATATCAACTATTTTTTATTATTACTCCAGTTGAGAGAAATCACTTGTCTTTAATTTTTTTTTCAAGGATCAAACGTTCTCCTCTCCTTGGGATTTTAGTTTTACAGCTATTAATGAATGAAAATATATTATATACACTATTAAGAAGGCTTCGAATTTAATCTTAATATCGAAATAAGAAATACAGCTTGAATAACCAAATTTTTTTAATCACATTTCGCTACCAGTAAAAAGAAAAGTAAAGAAAAGTGTGTATTAAGGGGGAAAAAACAAAATTGGTCAATTATAAGTACTTGCTTTTGAATTTGATGTTAAAGATAGAAATGTATATGCATATATTTGCTAAAGTGCAACATATTAGATATATAAAAAAAAATCCTTATATTGGTATATTTATTCTTACGTTTTTGTGTTATATGTTCAACTTCTTGTACTTGAAGATTTTACTATCCCCGTAATATTAAACATGTTCTGATATCAAATAATAAGCCAATAATCATTAAAATAAGGTAATCAGTGTTAATTGCTCCTCTCCCACTCATTAAACGTACCTGGACAAACAATATAAAAGAAGAGATTTCAGTTTATTT
This sequence comes from Cokeromyces recurvatus, assembly GCF_025118155.1. Lineage (NCBI taxonomy): Eukaryota > Fungi > Mucoromycota > Mucoromycetes > Mucorales > Mucoraceae > Cokeromyces > Cokeromyces recurvatus. Next base: position 208,610 of record NW_026251409.1, on the reverse strand, counting down.
ATATACTTCTTCTTGATCTACACATTTAAGGTCATTAGCAATAATAGATATGGTTCAATCACAACTAAATACTTTTATAATGGCTCTCTGATCTAAGACATTCCTATGTAAATACTCATCATGTGAAAAATTATAAATAAAGTAATTGATTCTTAAAACAGAGTTTTATAAATCAAACCACTAAAGAGCTAATTAGTAAAACTATATAAAACCAATATACGCATTTCTTAGTAACTTTAAGTTGAGGTTTATTAACATCAAACTATTAAAAGCAGTATAATTTCTTAATATAAAGAGTCATTAGCCGTCCAAGTTTAACCGATTGAATGGATTTATATATAATTATACATATACATATAAAACTCTTTATGAAGAGATATTTCATATACCTATAAAAAAATTTAAAAGAGCAATTAAAATAAGTACAAGTAGTAGTAGTAGCTTCATACTCAGTTGGATTTATTTCATTATATTCTATTACATTGTTTAAATAATATAGTGATATAGAATACTTTTCTTTCTAACCAAGTTAATCAGGAATGAATGCAAACATAATACTAGTTAACGTACAGTGAACAAGCGAATTATATCATTTTGAAAAATATAGCTTGTTTGCAAATATCCTTACTCTAAAGCGAGAAATCCTCTTTAGTTTGAATATACTATTGTATTTGATGCTATATATGTATACATATATGTATTTTATAACAATTAGTTAGAATCCCTTTTAACTCTTTTTTATAATTATCATTTTCATCATGTTTATAGCTTATTATCTTTCTTTTATACATTTACATTATTTTAGTTAAAAGAGAGAGAAAGATAAAGAAAAGAAGTTGGTACATTAAAGACTTTGAGAGATTTGTAAAAGATTAAAATGGGCCTGCTGCTCCACTTGTGTCCAATATGTATCTTGCTAATAATTTGTATCTTTCCATTCACTAAAGGATTTTATTAGTCAATAAAATGAGAACCCTATTTTTCAGCCACTACGAAGAGGTAATAAATATTGTAATATATGATGTGTATGCAGGATAATATCTAATTTAATTTTTTTTTCTTTTTTTTTTTTAAAAAAAAAAAAAAAAAATCGGCGTGTGACACAGATAAAGAAACATAAAATCACAAAAGAATTTTGTTCTTCACTTTTATATATTTAATTGAATTATCCAAGATAATTTTTCTTGTTTTCTGTTTTCGTTTCTCGAATATAATATTATTTTTGTTATAAAGAAAACCAGTCATAGATAAAAGCTATAGATTCCGTAAAAAGTAAAAAGTAAAAAGAAAAAAAAAATAAAAAAAACTGAAATCTCAAAAGGGATTAGCAAATCACATAATGATCATTCATTATGAATTCATTTGCCTCTTTTTATATATATCAAAATGTCAAGCAGAAATAGTAAATCAATTTGTTCACCAAAAGAACCAGAGTCTACAATCATTTACTTATCTTGGAGATACACCCTACCAAAATCAAACATCGAAATCGCCTATTATCACCACTGCACTCCGTGTTCAAAGAGATATTGCAATAAATATCACAATTGATCAGCTTATATGGCCATCTTTAGAATTAAATACAGCCTTTTTTGGTAAAGATTATTCTGTACAACGATTATCTAAAGTTAACAATGTACTTCAAATGGGATACAACCGGCTAGTATTAGATATTTATTGGGAACCTACTCAACAGGAATGGCAATTATGTCCTTTTAGTCTAAAGGATATCAATACCACAATTGTAGATGTATTCTTACCGAATAATTATGTATGTTCTTCTAAATATAAGTTTAGAAACTTTTTAGAATCGATCAACAACTATCTTATCTCTACAGAAGTTGTAACAAACTCCAAAAAAACTAATTTACTCTTTCTTATTCTCAATCTACATGACCTTGGCACTACAACAATAAACGTTAATAATACTGCTGAATCTTCTACTAGCGTCGAAATGAGTGACTCTAACTTGGGTCAAATTATTCAGAATTCTATTTCATCTTATACTTCTTCCTCCTCCTCTAAATCCCCTAGAATCTATACACCTTTAAACTTATCCAATTATCATGCTAATTTATATGCCTCATTTAATCGAGATAATCCTCCATCTTATTCACAACAATTCAGTAATATTAGTAACATTTGGCCCGAATGGCTTTATTTGATTGAGCAAAAGGTTCAGCTATTAGTAGGATTTGGTACTATATCACCTGGTCCGACTTCTTTTCGTATTACTTCAATGGATTATGACACTATTTTTGATGCTCAAGCCATAAATGGATTTATGAATACGACAATTGAAACGCAATGTCCTAGTAATACATCATGGGCTTTTATTAACGATCATAAAATACCGTTTACATATACATCTGCTCTTAATGTTGTAAGAAATTGCATATTATATATGTATATTTGTATATATATATCCTATTTTCATTCTAAATACATGTCTATATTGTTGTTAGACTCAGTGTAACTATTCACCTTATTTTACTCATTCCAATTATTCAGATAACCATTCTCTTTATTCAACATATGATAACAGTTCTCATTTGGCTGATAATATTCTTTCAACTATTTGGTCCTGGGATGTGAATGAGCCGAGGGATATTCCACATTTACGTTGTGCTGCAATGTCAAAAGAGAACGGGCGTTGGAAAGCCACAAATTGTGTAGATCAATATAGAGTAGCTTGTCGTAAATTACGTGAGCTTGATACATGGATTTTAACCCAACATACATATAATTATGAACGATCACTTACTGCCTGTCCTGAAGATTATGTCTTTGACGTACCTCGTATACCTCGTCAAAATACCATTCTAAAGCGAATTATTGATTATTCAAATATAACAGAAGATAGAGTATGGATCAATTTAAATTTGCCTTATAATATAGATAATTGTTGGGTCGTTGGTAGATATGGTACTTGTTGGTGGTTTAATGATGTAAGTTGGGATATGCTATGATTTTATTTATTATCCTTCTAAATCAATTTTATTCAATTAGAATGCTCAAGAATTCATTGGCCTCATCAGAACTTCCATCATAGGAGGTGTTATTATTTTAATTTTTGTAAGTATCTTTGCTTGGATAAAATGCGCTAGAATGTGGAGAAATAGAAATTCAAGATCACGTAAAGCAATGGTAAAGGCTATGCTTGCAAAGAGAGAATATGTTACAGTTCCTGTAAGTTGGTTTAGTTAGCTTTATTTTATTTTATTTTTTTTATCATTATTATTACATATAGCTTATATGATGATACTAGGCATAATTATGTACTATATAAATAGAACTTTAGACTAGAAAAAAAAAAGAAAAATTACAATACTATTACACTAATTAACAACTATTACAAGACTTTACGATCGATTTTTTTTTCTTTTAATAATATTCAATATTGTATATATAAGATCTTTATTTAATAAAAAAAAAAAAAAAAGGTTTAACTAAAATTTACATGTACACTATTTTATTATAACAAAAACTTTAAATGATAAAAGATAAAAGAATTAAGGACAATGATACAGTAAAATGCATATTTTAATAGCCATTACTAACACTATTTACTTTTTTTTTTTTTTTATGACCTAAAATACGCCCATAACTCTCATTTTAACTGTTTGATTTAACATTTTCCCTTTCTTTCCTTTTTTTTTTCCATAGCGATCTAACCAGGGCAAAACAGCATATATAAATGCTATGTGCTCATTGGTCATTTTTTAATTTTTTTAAATAAAATTCTTCTTAATCGTATCCCTGTTTGAAACCCAAACATAGACGTCATCAATTATATCCAGGTGATCTATCGTAGGTCACACAATTTCAATTAGTTATATTACGTGGCCTCAGATTTTTTTTTCTTTTTCTCTTTAGACATTGTAGTTGGCAAAACATCGATATGTCCTCTCTGTTCATTTTTCAACAATTTGGGCATGAAGACTATAGACCCCCCTGCTAAGTTTTGAATTGCTCCACTGAAGCAGATAGAAAGAATGTATTCTGCTTTTCTTTTTGCATTTTACAAACTTTTGTATATCTGTTGACTTTGGACATTACAAAATGACGATGCTTGAAGAAAGCCTAACCTTTGCTTCAACATCGCAGGGAGTTTTGTTATAATAGGAGACATCGATATGTCCTCTCTGTTCATTTTTCAACAATTTGGGCATGAAGACTATTGACCCCCCTGCTAAGTTTTGAATTGCTCCACTGAAATATCTATAGAAAGAATGTATTTTGCCTTTCTTTTTGCATTTTACAAACTTTTGTATAGCTATTGACTTTGGACATTACAAAATGACGATGCTTAAAGAAAGCCTAACCTTTGCTTCAACATCGCAGGGAGTCTTCTTAAACTCTTTGTCAATCAGATATTTTATGCAGGTAAAACCTATTTCTACATGACTATTTCTAATACTATTTTAGTATCTTTATGAAATGTATCGGTGTCAAGCCAATAATGTCCCAAAGTTCTTTTTCCTATGAACTTACTTTTTTCAAGACGTGCAGATCAATAAATTCGTTCTTTATTTTGCTACTCAAGACCGTTGTAAATAGTGGGACTAGCAAAGAAATTAATTTAGCAATAATGTATTCTCTGTTTATTATCATTTATTCATTCGTCATCAACAAATAAAGGATGTTTCCAATAAATAAAATTAAATATTGTTTGTATTTTCTGTAAAATGCTTGTCATTATTGTTTCTTATATATGTATATATAGCAGCTTCATAGACAGCTTCAAGAGTATTATTATTGGTAGTTTTCATACAATTGTGTTGTGCCATAATGTTAATAACAAATGTTTTTTTTAAAGTACTTGTTTTAATTCATGACCTTAATATTCATTCATATCTTACGCTTGTTTAATTCCATAACAATTCATTTGATAATTCACACACAACTCGAAATTAGCATAGAACCATTCGAACCGCCCCCCCAAAAAAATAGATATACGCAGCAGATTGTATAGGATTTAATGGAGGCAACGATTTATTTATATTGGTAATGCTGATGAACATAATAGTCATCGAGGAACAGATAAATAAAAAGTTAAAGGTTTGGATTATATACCTTTTTTTTTTCTCCATTTTACATTTGATTACTTTGCCATAGGAGTAAATTGTTGTTTTTCTCTTTTTATTTTATTATTTCATTTCTTTTATCAAGTTAAGAATTCCTTGGCGATATTCAAATATCTGAGGTATCTTAGCAACAAAGTCAATTAATTTGGAGCATGTTGAGGGACAAGGAACAACAAAATGAGTTCTTTTGACATAATAGTCATCAAAGTAAGTTAATGATTCAAAATATAATACCATGTCTAATTTAAATATGTTAGCTATTAGCTATTCAATCTTAAAAAGTAAAAAGATAAAATAAAACACCTACCAAAATATCTGACATAATATTGGCATGGTGTTTCAACACCTTCGGCCTTTTGTATTTTCAATAACTTGAGGAACTGTTCAACGAGCTTCTTTTCATCATCCATTTCTTTTTTATCAGTGCTGTTAAAATTAATTCCCCCAGAAAGCTCCACAAACATAGGCGTCACCATCTTATTTCCTACTACAAATACAACGCCATCCCGCTTTATATTGCCTGTCGCACTTGCATTTTTCACAACCCTATAATATTCTGTAAGGTATATAAAAAAGAAAGGTATTCTACAACACTTACCATTGCATATCGAGTATGTCATTTCTTGATACAAATAAGTTGTGCAAGATGGGTATAGTAGTCAAAAAGCCTGCATTTCTTTCTAATTGCTTTTGAAGTAATGGGTTGCGTGGACTATCAATCATGTTTAAACTACACGTTTAACATTAGCTGCTAGTATATTTAACCTATAAATATCAAAATTGTTCAACTTACAAATGGGTACACAAGGTATCAGTAAAATTTAAATCGGCATGAATGATTGGATCGAAAGTATCAATCACTTCTGCAATGTACAATTTGATTGTTTTCCTTAATAGTCTTGTGCTTGGTTCGCAAACATTTATTTTATTTTGTAAGGATGCAAAGGCATCAGATGGTTTTTTTTGTGGGTAAATCAGTAGCCTCAGCTAATTGAAGTATTTCTTTATTCATGCATTTTTTGTTGGTGTTAATGTAAATTATTTTTTCATTAACACTATGGCGGAAATTATGGTAAATGAGGAAAAATTGGTAGAAAAGCTACCAATTTTTTTTTTTGAACCAGCCAACCACATTTAAGGAAGGATGCATCCCAGATGGCTAGCAATGTTGAGATGTTTTTTAGATCCCTAGAATTAAGCCTAAAAGCAACTAGGTGAATAGTAAAAGGTATATAGATTATTTTTATATGTTTGGGTGTCTTTTTATTCCCTTCATTTAAGCCATGAACTTCATTTTAGAATAATGATTTTTAATTTTTTACGGAAAAAAAAAAAAAAAAATTGGCAACAGCTACCAAATTGGTATTTTAGCTACCATATTTCAGCGCTTGAATTTCTGTCAGAGCCAAAACGGGCTTCTAATTTTTTAATTGAATTTTTTTTCTTTTCAACAAGCAAGCTTTGAGCTGGTTTTTTTTATTTTATTTGGAGCATAATAATTTAAATTAAAGAAATGTTACCAACTGTTATGCGAAGATTAATGTCGAAAACAAAGTACGGGGATATAACATAAAACTGGTTATCAACTCCAGGGTATTGTACAAGACCAGCTTACCTATCGATGTCATAAACACTGATAACAGCGTATTTTGGGTATATAATAGAAGTATTGCCAGTTTGTTCTTCTATTGGCTTGCTTCGCTTTACTAGAGGGACAGATGAGTCATGCGAAGCTGTGGTATGTCGACTCATGACTTCAATGAACGCGAGAAATTGTACATTCGATTGTGAAAGCTCATGCTTGAAATAGAACAGAACAGAACCAACAAACCAACGTTTCCTTCTTCTAAAATAATATGTTCGGTAAATAAGAATTTATAGTTGTTTTAGTTTTTTTTTTTAAACTTACGTGTTATCTAAACAGGAAAACATGATGTACTGATTCCCTCTACTGGTTTCTTTTTTAATCGCCTGTACATACAAGATGAATATACAGTTGAAGAAACCAAAAGGCGGGATGCAAGGGTTATAGAAGTGCTGGGTATATTGATGGGGAGTCTTTGATTATTTAAGCGAGTGTAGAATCTCTTTATAGCTTTTATAATTTTCTTGCCGGGTATACCTTCCACCAATTGATCATCATTCAGCTCAGAAATTGGGATGAAAGGCTCCCATAATTGTGGACCATTAGCATCATAGGGTATATTCATGTAGCTGGCATCGGTATATTGTCTGGGTTGAATCAGATTAGCTAGTTCAGCAATGTTTAAAACGCGGTTGACATGATTGTGGGTTGCCAGTCTTTCAATGATGTTACTTGCGTTTTTTCCGCCCTCACGTTTCGACTTGATCAGCTTTGAAAAAACCCCAATCGATCGCTCCATTGACCTTGTTGAATACGCTCGAAGAGGGCCTTGCTTTTTTATCATGAAAGGTATATGAGCTAGGTAATGTTGTACTGGTCTGAATACGCTGCGCGATACATGTTTATGGTTGACCTGTTGAAGGAGGTAGTTATGCCAGTCGTTAAAGTGCCTAGTGCAGAAGGGGTTACTAATCAGTTTGTGTAATATTATAGAATTTGAGTCTTACCCATCCATCTCACTGATCAACTCATCAGTTAGATCCCATTGAAGGGCCAAAGAGCAACCTTTCACTAACGATAATACAGCTTTTCGGACTGTTCTGTTGGGTAAGTATGGGGTAACTAAAGTTGGAATAATATAGAGCAGAAAGTCCAGCCAATCCACAGCACGAGTTCCTTCGGTTTTTGCAACAACATTGTCAAAACTGCCTTGAAATGAGGTAGGGATATATTGTCTTGACTCTGTTATGCTTTTTCCAATGTTTACAAGGCTTCTTTGGGGTATAAAAAAAGGGTAGTTCTCCAACACCTTTGTGCCATCCTGTTGGATATAAAAAAAGACAGCGTTTTGACTTGGGTTAAGATCAACGGTAATCATGTCGTACATTTGTTTGCCGATGCCTCTAGCGATCAAATGGAGCTCATCCAAGCCAAAGAAAGGAGAACCAGAAAAGCTATTTAGCGTACTAAAGACACTCGGTTGATAGATAGATCTGGCCTATAAACAAAGTAGTAAGTAAACATGATGGTAATAAGCATGAAGTTTTTTTTTTTTTTTTTTTACTTTTCTCTTTAGCCTAATTCATTATGGTTCTTATTTAAAATAACTCTCAATCTCGTTCATTATTATGTATAGAAGACTCTTCATTTGAGAAGGTAGCAGATTCCATCTTGTTTTTAGTTCTTTTTTATGCTATTTATAATCTTGCACTCAATTCTAACATTCGTTTATATTGTTCATTAGTCATTGTTTTCTCAGAAAAAAAAAGCTCTATACGCTACTTGACTCGTACAAAAAAAAAAGACAAATACACGTGTTGCCGGAAGTTCTTTGTTACTTCATCTTGCTAACATGAAGAAATTACTTTTTCTTTTTAGTCCAAGTTTTAAAAAGGTAAGTTAGTTTAAACGTTTAGAATATTCTTCAGTGTTTATATGAAAAAACACATATATAATAAGCAGATAAGCATTATCACACTATTGTTTTGTACTGTTTTAAAAAATAAAGCGTTATTTTATATTTATAAAAATATGATAAATAAGCAACCCATATTGTATATAAGCTACTAAAAAAAATATGGTAGAAAAGCTACCTTTTGGGTGCTTATAGAATATCATTCCTACCATATTCTAACTGTCAAAATTGGTAACTTTGCTACCATATTGGTAACTTTTCTACCATATTTTCTGCCATAGTGTTACTTACAATGTACAACACAACCAGATTATACCATTATCTACCCTCTGGCGAATTCGCTTGTGTTAAAGAACCTAAATATCAGCCAAAACAAGATGGAGCGGTTATTAAGTCGTTATACCAGATGGAAGGTATTCCAGACGATAAATCTTCATCCGAGGATAAAGATGATGGTGATTTTAATACAGCAGTGGCTATGGAAGAAATTGATTTAGAAGCAACGCCTCTACCTAATATGATTTGGACACCAACTAAGTATAAACTAAAAGATATTGCTCAATTTATTTCTCTAGTTGCAAAACAAAAATTTAAAGGTTTCTAAAGCTGCGAAGGAAACTGGCATTGGATGAAAAGCTGCTTATAAGTTCAAAGATCAATGGGGAAAAAAAATGGTGGAACAATCTTACCTGTTTACAAACCAGCCTCTGAAGTTAAATGTAAAGGAAATAACATAAAATTGATAGAGTAACATTCACAATATTTAGATGTATTTATTGGAAAGCATCCTACTTGTATTGTGAAAGATGCAATATATTCTTCGTTTGTCAATTCTTTACATAATATTTCTTCTATTTCAAGTCTTTGTGTATAACCAAACTAATTTCCTTACTGTTACATATTATAATTTACAAGTATTCTGTAACCGCAACAAGTATGACAGTGGTTCTAAATAAATAATGTGTAACTTTTTATAGCAATTGTACTACACAATACGTATTAACTTTAGAGCCCATCCTCCTTTCTTTTTCATTTTTTTTTTATTTTATATGAGAAAAAAAATTATTGAAGAGGAAGTCCTTTATAGTGTAGAGGTGGATTAGATTCTGTTCTTGTTTGCTTCTACTACAGCCGTGTTACTCCCAGGAGTTCTCTCAATGCTGCGGGCTTTCCTCTCTTGCATGGTAGGAAATTACCCCGCGATTTAACAACATCTTTTTATCGACCTCCATTGAAGGCCTGGTGTTGAACATTGGATCCTGGAAGGTAGCATGTTATCATTAAAACTCAGAACTAACCCCGATTTTATTATTAAATCACTCCCATCTACAGCTAACAAAGTTCATCTCTCCATGATCGCCGCTTGGCCAACAGAAAGGCGCTGCCCTTTCCGATCAAGTTGTTTTATTTACCTCAATTTTTTTGTTTATAAACCCAAACTTTTAGGTATAGTTGCCGAATTGTGGTATTCAGAAAAAATAAAAAACATTTCCCTTTTATGCATGCATATGCTATAATCTCATATCATCAAACAAAATTTTTTATAAGAATTCAATGACCATCGAAATAAATAAGTATAGTCAGAGTTATTAAATTCTAGACTTAAAGTATCTGGGCAAATAATATAAAGGAAAGCGACTTCAACTTATTTATGTATTATACTTACTCATGTTTTATAAACTTAAGAAAGTTGGTACACTCTACTGACAATACTAAGTAGGATTATTCTGTCGTAACTAATATTTTTCTAATGCCTCCCTGATCTTAGTTATCCTAATATGAATACCTAACTGTTAAAATCATAGGTAAAACTATGATATTACTTGTAAAATATCAAATAAAAAATATTAGAAAATAATATTAAGACAAAAAGAGTCAAGGAAAGTGAACAATAGTTCTAAAGTCAATCATTTTTATTTAGATATTTGTTTATAAGAATTGTTAAAGAGGTCTCAAATAAGATGTGAATAAGAAAAAATGTTAGTTACGACCGAATAAGATATGTTAAAGATAATGAAGTGTTAGAATTTTTAATATTATTTGATGGAGTGGATCAAGAGAGTTTTTCAGGGGAATCTAGATAGAATTCCTTGATCCGCTTGTTTAATCAAGGTACATGACATTATAAGTCAGTTCATGACAAAATGTATAAATGCAGATTATTTTTTATTTTTTTAAAAGAAAGAAACAAGGTGTACATTACCGCTGTTGAAAGGGTCTATTCTCTCAAAAGGATTACCCACGAACGATATTTGCTAATTGGCTAACTTCATGCGTCCATTTCATACAATAATTAGTCATCTTATCAGCTTAAGTATAGCATGTTGTATTTAGATTGATTTCTGTCATATTATTTGGATCAAACATACTTCATATGCTTGTCAGAAAAGAAGATAAAAAAAAGAAAGGTTCATATAGTCATTACCGAAAAGTATATGTGTATAGGTAATGGGCTACTTATTATGTTTGCTTACTTTTTCTTAGAGAGTATAGTAGAAATGTGAAACCCACTTAAATTCTTTGGCACATCAAAGTTACATTATTATTAGGTATATTAAATACATCTTCGTTAAAGTACTCTTGTTGTAGAGTTCTCTTCCCTTCTTTCTTTTATGTACACTGTATTTCAGTAATGGTATTAAAGTCGTTTAACAATTTGCTATGTAGATTTTTTTTTATAATCCTAATGATGTTAATATACTCATACTTCTTTTCAGTAGAAAACTAGTGCAAAGTAGTGCTCGTTATCAAAATAAAGAAAGAAAGAAGAAGATCAATAAGGGACATTAGAACATCATTTACCTTCGTTTGCTGATGACTGTCGTTGAGAAATAGGTTGCTCGAGAAAAGAATCAAAAGTTGTTTCTACATTAGAAATAGCTTGCTTAAATCTCTACTCCCATTTTGAAGTAGCTTCACTAGAACCAAAGAAACCACTCATTATTAAATCATTTAAAAGCTTTATATGAATGGGATTTCAAAAAAAAAAAAAAAAAAAAAATATGTAGTATAAGTTTTAGGAAAAGCGGAAATTAAAAGTCTCTTTTTCAATATCCTTAATAGATTGTACTCATCTTAGTTAATTTTTGATAATTTGATTGTAAAGGAAGAATAATAATCATGATAGTTTCTCTGATAAAATATTAGTCAATAGTTTACATAATCACTACTACATTACATCTTATATCTCCTATATTATTTAAGTCAATTATTTTATAACTTCTCTACTTGTTTTTATACTTCTTAAAGTCAATTTGGAGCAAAAAGATATTTTATTATACAAACAATAGTTAAAGAAAGTACAAGATTATTAAAAGACGCGTAAAAAAAAAGAGATATTTATTTATTGTATTTTATTTTCATTTTTATTTCATATATATAAAAGTGAATCCCCAATTCGTCAACAGTAAAAATAATAATATTTACTGCAGTCCAAAGGTGGCCGCGTGGAGGCTAGGATTCTTTGCACCTTCTTTGTTCTTGTATTTTTTATTTTTACTAGGAGGTTAGAAAAAACCCATAGCTATCACAATATGTAACGCCCTCTGAATCAACAAGATACCCTACAATGTCCTCCTAATTCAAGGAGGGCAAGATAGGGTGTCTTGTTGATTCAGAAGGCGTTACATAAGTGGTAACCATGAGAAAAAGAATTTCCTCCTAGGGCAGGGAAGAAGAAGAAGAATAAAATAGTATTATTTAATGACTTACCTACAGAAGAAATAGTAATAATAAAGAAGATAAAGAAGAAGAAAAAAAGGGAAAAAATAATAACTTTGAATATCTACTTTTTTATAGTTCATAAGAATAAGGAGGTCGTTGTTGTAAATTACAGTCACAATCATATGAAATCGATAAGAATATGTGTTACCCCACATTTAATACACACAGTTACATTATTTAATTTTCTTTCTTTCTTATAAAAAGTAACAATGTGTAGAATAGTAAAATGTTGTCAAATTTATATCTTCTTTATGACTATATAAAATGTGTTTATGTTAAAGGAGAGAAAAGTAAGTAAAATAAATGTCCTTTTGTTTTCACTTTTTTGTTTATATTCTCATCAACTTTCTTTTTCCTAATTAGGCAACTAATATGCATCTCATTTAGTCTCCCTTATGTTGTGCTTAAAATCATTCTTTTACTCACATACATCGTTTGCCTAAATGAGGTTGTAAAGATTAACAATTTTAGCTTCTTTGATGTATGCTATGAAAACCAGTTTAAGTATCTTTGACTTGCATTCACAGTAATATTTTCCACCCCCTTTTAAATACAAAGATATGTTATAGACAATGAATTCCTTGATCCGCTTGTTTAATCAGCTCATGACATCAAGTCTTGACGAAGCCCGTCAATTAGGGAAACAAATAATGTGGTGTAGTTAGGTGTTTGGGAGCATAATCCTTCAGCTATTAACTTTTATACACGTCAAGGTTTCTATAAAGTGGGAAGCCATATATTCATATTAGGTTCACAAGAAGATACAGATCATATCATGATCAAGAAACTTTAGATTTGCTGCAATATAATCATTATTATTTATTTTATTTAACGTACATTAAAATGAATCGGTTCTATTCCAGTTATTACAATGGCTGTAAAGAAACCTTATAAAGACTAAAAGGGAGATAAGAAGAATGAAATACCAAATATAAAGGAGGAAATGTATTTTTATAACAAACAAAAATTTCTTTCTTTTTTTTTCAAATCTCTACTGTTGCTACATTTTAGCTCAGGAACAATATAAATATCTCTTTTTGTAATGAAAATATTTATTAGAATAATTAGATTTGATGATGCCTATTTTTTCCTAAAAAAAAAAAAAAAAAAAAAAAAAAAAGTATTGCTATACCTACGTTCAGCAAAATTTTGTAATCCGTTCTATGGATTAGAATATATTTTTTCTCAGGAACAAGATACTGCTTTACCATCGAAATCAGATTTTGTTTCGTTGATGCATGGCTATTGACCTTGATGTATATGCGGCTATCATAATCACTCATCAAGATTTGGCCAGCATCAACTTTTGTTAAATTTTGAATATTGTGCTAAAAATCTTCAATTAAAATAAAATATAGAGTAAATAGTATGTTTTTATGATAATATATTTTGTCTTTATTTACTATTGTTAAGCTGCCTTCTTAAATTTGATAACAAAGAAAATATATTTAACAAACGAACAAGTCATGAAAAAATTAGTAAATAACATTAATTTCGTAGTCTATTTCTAATAACATGATAATCATATATATACAAATATATATTTTGTGAGGCAAAATATGAACTTTAAATATATAAAATTGGATAAAGGAAGAGTTAAGATTATTTATTTTGTTTATACAATATCTAGATAACATTTCAGTAAAATAAAAGAAAAAAAAATGTTGAATATTTCTGGAAAAGGAATATCTTGCATTTATTACTGTTACAGTGACAAAATTGTTATATTTATCAATATCTTCTTTTATGAAGTAATCGAGATCATTCTTCTTTACACTGGTTTATAGAGAGATATTGATTATTATTACAATATTCTTGGTAGAGCTTTTTAAGTCTCTATTCTTAAGTAAGCCATAACATAATTTATTATTAGCTGGAGAAGCTTGCTAATCAATTAAAAGAGTCTGTATATTACATTTACTTGTGATTATTTCATGAGATGTTGATTATGATCAAACATAGTAACTATAGATTTGTATCTATACATGCTTAAAATAAAGCTTTTTAGTCACTCTTTTATCTTTCTATAGCTTGAGGACCATAATAATACCAAGGTACATCATATACATTCATATAACATATATAAAAGGGAGTAGAGCGTATAAAGATTGTTGTTTCTGATATATGAACTGACTATAATAGTGTCACATAATAATAATAACACTATTCTTCCTGTATCTACTACCGTTGCTTGGTAGAATATAACTATAACACATCATTATTCATGTTGCTGCTGCTACTGCTACTGTAAAAAGAAAAAAAAAGGAGTCGCTGGTGTAGTACAAAAAACAAAAATAATTAAAAAAATTAAGGGTTCATTTGATTTGGTGGGGAACCCTTGAAGTGATTCGATTCCACAGCCTAGGCTTGGGCTAAATATGCTGCGAATTCTAGTCACTCTCCAAACACCCGTGTTACTTTCATCAGAAATAGAGGATACACATACGGCTATATTTACTATAAACACCCCACTTATACCACCACGGCCATTTATACCTACAACTACCAACACATCCTTACTAATATTAATAATCACTACACAATACCAGTATTACCTACTACCACTACCACTACTAGTTTGACTTGATTTTTATTTTATTTTATTTTATTTTTTTTGTAATTTTTATCATTGGATTATGGAACAGTCTATAATATATATGTATTAAAAAAAAAAAAAAAAAAAAAAAAAAAAAAAAAAAAAAACTACTTTTTTTATTATTAACATTTACTATTATTATTATAAATAAGCTATATTGGAACATCAAATGATAGACTTTGTTATATCGCTTGTGTTATAATATATATGAACCTTTTTATGATATTTGTTATAGAATAAGCTCTGGATATAAGTACAAGTAATGTTATAAAAGATGAATTACATAAAATATGATAAAATATAAGTCTAAACATATAATAAAAGATATCATATCTTACTGTATATAATATCGTGTAAATAATATATAACTTATTGACATCCAAACATCTAAACGTGCCAACTAAACAAGATATCGCGTCAGTTCTAAATATTTATTTCTATAACCTTGATAAAGGATTCTTCAGGTCGTCTTTGCTACAATAAAATAAAAATATAAAAAGACATCAGGAGCCTACGCTCAGGTCAAACAATCTAAAACTTAAATAAAATCATTATAACGTTCAATAGATAATCCATAGATCAGTGTCTTGAATCAACAAGACGTATATATTTGAATACTAACACTGTTTCATGACTTATCTTTCTTGTAGCTATTTTTATTTCTTTAATTCAGGATTCATTAATATAAATACAAGCAGCTGTGTAGACACGAAATAATCTTTATCTTTAATTTTTTTTTTCCTTTATATTGAATAAACAGTCTCAAACTATACTTCCTTTGTTCTCTTTCTCTTTCTCTTTCTCTTTTTCTTTTTCTTCTATCTTTATTTTCTCTTTATGTTCCATCACAATCCTTATTCACAAAATATATAAATACTCTTACGTTATTAACCTTTATTTTGTATAATTGAATTTAATTGAATTCATTTTTATCTTTACCTTTATAAAACTCATTAACAAGTCTCAACGTACTTCTTCTGTCTGTTTTATTTTATTTTATTTTTTTTTATTTTATTTCCCATTTCTCTTTTATTATATTTTACCTGTAAACCATAACAGAAAGCTCACTTTGAATCTGTCGAAAGAAATAGTCCCAAAAAGATTGAGGAAAGGTATCAATGGGTCAAAAGATGGATAAAGCCAGATTTGGACTATTCAAACAATTGTGTTTCTATTGACGAATCCGCCTTCCACATCAATTTGAGACGAAATTTTTCTTGGTCTAAAGTGAGAAAGCGCTCAGTAGTTAAAGTTTTTAAAAATAAAGCCAAGAACCATAACATCCTGGGAGCAATATCTTCATATGGCATTCTCAATATTTGTATCAAAAGGCCCCAAGCCGTACTACTTTCTAAAAAACAAAAAGCCAGTAGAGGTAAAGCAAACTCGGAAGATAAAAGTGGTGCAGCCACAGGCCATTATTTTAATTTTCTAGACAGTATCGTGAATATCATGGATCAACATCATAAGTTTAAAAAGGTACCATCTGATAATGGACAATGCGCCTATTCATAACCTTGATAATATTCGTAAGCTAATTGAAAGTCATGGATATGGATGTGTATATCTTCCACCCTATTCCCCCCTAAACTAAATCCAATTGAGCAATTTTGGTCAGTTTGTAAAAGTAAATTTATAAGAGAATGGCTATTGGAAAAAGAAACTTTGACCCTGAGAACCAGCCAGGCCTGTAATCAAGTTCTTTTTGAAGATTTAAGAGGATTCGGTAAGTATTCACAGGCTAGAATTGTGGAGTTCTTAAATCGTTAACCCATCTAATACATGTAAAACTATTCACGCATTTTACGCATTTGAATATAGTTCAAATTTTATTCTATAAAGATGTCAATTTTTATTTTTTCTGAGTGTATTTTTTTTTTTTTTTTTTTTTTTTTTTTTTTTTTTTAAAAAAAAATGAGTAATTTTTCAAAATAGTGTATTATGTGCATGATTGGGGCATAATAAGTTACCATTGTATTCTTTTTAATATTTATTTTGTATCCAAGTTATAATGTCACGTATGTCAGAATTAATTGAACGATTGAAAAAGATCGCAGAAGAAGAACAATTGATTAAGCTAGAGTTACAGAGTCAAAACTTAGAAGAAGCATACGAGGTTAGTACACTATAAATTCATGAAATGGTATTTGTTTAATCTTTCATTCAATTAGATTATTAATGCAGAAGTAAGTATCTCAAATGAAGTAAATAAAGCTTTCATTATTGTTACTGACTTGTTACTAGGGATCTAAAAGAAAATCAAATCGAGTTGAGAACATTCGAAAACAAAAGAAAATAGCAAAGGTATACTTATATGTGAAAAAGAAAATGCCGGCTAATACTAACTCATTTTTTATCAGGTTGCAGTGGATAAAATTCGTATCAAAGGCCTAAACGGCACTATTGGAAGTAATTTAATCCGATTAGCAGATGAGATCGTCATTAAAGACAAACGCAGCCAATATTTTTCTTAGTAAGGCTTTGATCAGTTATTTTCTTATTTCTCTTTTTAACTCACTTTATTTCCCTTCAGTCTTTCCAGGAATTCAATTCTTGATATATCAAACAATAAAAAGAATAGCCAAGTCGCTCTCTTGGGTGGCGCATTCGTCAAGGGATTCTTAAAGAAATACGAGTATCCTCAACCTGAACCATGGAGCTTACCTACACCTTTCAATTTTGAGAAGGTAATGCTTCTATTTGAATTATGAGTGTTATAGTTAATTGGTTAATTTTAAAGCTTTTTCTTCTTAGTGTGATGGTACTAGGTCCTTATTGCAAAAATATAAAGAGATAGATATCTATCAACCTCGAGATGAATATGAACGCATTCTGAAGAGAATCAGCGTACATATGTAGGTTCAATAAGTTTATAATTGAAGTTGCAAAGATTTACATTTTTTTTTTTTGTTTAGCTTGTATCCTTTTGCGTACAATATTTCCTCTTTGGAGGATAATTATTTGAAGCAATGTTCAGAGCAAACCCTTTTGGTTCGATATTGGGCAAACCTGTTCGAGTACTATTTTAGTACTGAACAAAATGTATTTCTCCAATGGTAAGTAATCTAAAGAAGAAATAAAGTTAAGCTTAGTTTATTTATTTTTTTTCTAGGGGAGATACTATTTCATTAAGCTGCAAGCAAGCAAAGTTGTTGTTCAAGCTCGACATTAGGCTTATATCTAAGAAGCATACTAGTGAAATGGACGTCGCAAATGGTGAAGTAGCGTCTGTAGCTTCTAGTACAAAGTCAAAGTATTATATAGATGCCTTGAAACTTACTTTGTCATCAAAGCAACATTTGAATGACTTTGTTTCATCGCTACCACTTTTAACTGCTGAAGATGTTGTTCAAATTAAAATGCCAATTATACAAATTTTGGGAATGAATTGTCACATTAGCTGTCTCCAGATTGTAGATAAAAATGTATACTTTTCCCAAGATATATTTTCGTTTAGTTATCCTAAGACCATTAAAGAGGTTAAAAAGGGCGCAATAAACAACATTATCACAGGGCTTGATCTTATCAAGGTATGTATAAGTACAATAAATACTTACGTCGTTAGGAATCTGATGGTATCTTTTGATTTATATTTAGAACATGATGACGGAACTGGATGACATTTACAACAATTTTTCAAAAGATACTAGTGATAAGATTAACCTAATTAGAAATGAAAGACAACCAAAAAAAAACCCTAAAGATTGTGACGGGTATATTTCGGTGGTTGAATGGTATAATTTTGAAGATGATGACAATCAGACAACTGAAACAGATGAAGTTGAATCAAGTGAAGATGAGGCTTAAAAATGAAAGGATTACTTCTTTTTTTTTAATAAATATTATTTATATGCATAAACCAGCTTTATTAAGTCTTTATGGTGAATTAAAATTAAAAAAAAAATTGAATCTGTAAAGATAACTTTCTTAATTTATTGTTTATGAACAGATAAATTGTATAAATGTAGTCATGCTGTAATGATATATATACATGTACATAATAGTTCGCATATAACTTGCTTAATTCAAGTAGCCTTATGAAATATGAAACACAAGGCATCAATCTTGAATTGAGAATCCGTTATTTCCATAATAAAGGATAGCATTCCAGTGAACTGATGATATAGGAAATACAAAATCTATCGACTATATCAAAATCAAATACATTGTTTTTTAATTTAAGCTAAAAACGCCCTTGACTATATTGGAATAAAAAAAAAACCTCCCCTTAACTATATCTAAAATTGATTATATTAAGGTGACTATATCGCGGGTCAATGTAGAATAATAACGATGATAGTGTAAAAGTAATAACAAATAAAGGAAGCGTTTATACTCCTTTAAAAGGTGACTCAAAATTGGCAATTGTTTCAATAATGCAGGAGTTGGTTTCAGCAGATAGCAACCATCTTCATAACGTTGCTTCAATTATCTCCTTGAAAACTGAGTGTTCAAGATAGTAAATGAGATAAATACTTAACAATGGATTTATAAACAGTTCGTAATTCTTCTGAGCGGTCTCGATTATTGTTCTTTAATCTCACTGTGCGTTTCTGTTATAATTCGGCAGTACAGATAATCATGCTGGAAACATTACAGAGGAGAAAGTCTCTTGCAAGTACCTTTCGCTTTGCTCTCGGTTTGTACAGTAGGTACTCAGTAGTCAATGAAGAAGATAGTGATACACTAAGACATTGCTTTGATGTTCTTCGTCTAAAATATTTTTTTAACTGAGCTAATGCTTTATGGTTTCGATTCTCTAAAACTTCTAAAAAACCATTTTTAACGAGTTTAAGCGAGATACAGTACCAAAGTGAAACAAAACAGATATAGAAGAATATGGTTATTATAATAACATCTTGCCGGCTTCTATAAGGCAGCTCAGAGTTTTAGAACAAGCTGTGCAAAGTTTTACTACAGTAGTAAAAGAGCCAATATAAATGTATCTAGTTTATATTTGTATTTGATCCTTGAGTTTCTTTTAATGATTATTATGCTGTAAGCTAAGAATGTATTTATTATCTTTAACTACAAAGCAGGTTCCGATGCTTATTGAACAATAAAGAAAGATTAAATATTTACAAGAAAACAGAATATGTTATTAAGATTTTGGCTATTTATGGCTGCTAAACCAAACTTTATTCTACACCTAGTAGATTGCAAAATATATAATTCTGTAGTCGTGCAATTTATTTTTGAGGAAGAGGATAGGACAATACTTGACAAAGAAGAGGCGATATTGCAAATTCGGCTAAAGAGAAGTGTCAGGGAAATGATCTAGACTAAAAAATTTCCACGTCAAAGCAATCTTGAAACAGCCATAATGCATTCAAATCTAATAATTTGGAAAATAAAGTTAATGAGGGAGCTGATTAAATACAAAACTATAAAGGAACTTTCCTTATGAACCATGACTTTTGAATATAACTACATAATATAGTACAAAGCCAGCCCATTAACGATTTTAATGGCCATCATATCTAGCAATGTTCACAAACAAGTCTACCAACTTGTAAGCTACTGACTTTGTAGTATATTCGTGAGTACATGCAGTGGAGGTATAAGAATACTTTCTTGAACGATTTTCTCCCGCAAGGCTAGTTCTTGCGCCTAAAAGAAACATACGCTGGTAGGTATAATGCTTCTAGTAGGTGTATTCTAAACCACAAAACATGTATACCGATGCAATCTTGAAACAGCCATAATGCATTCAAATCTAATAATTTGGAAAATAAAGTTAATGAGGGAGCTGATTAAATACAAAACTATAAAGGAACTTTCCTTATGAACCATGACTTTTGAATATAACTACATAATATAGTACAAAGCCAGCCCATTAACGATTTTAATGGCCATCATATCTAGCAATGTTCACAAACAAGTCTACCAACTTGTAAGCTACTGACTTTGTAGTATATTCGTGAGTACATGCAGTGGAGGTATAAGAATACTTTCTTGAACGATTTTCTCCCGCAAGGCTAGTTCTTGCGCCTAAAAGAAACATACGCTGGTAGGTATAATGCTTCTAGTAGGTGTATTCTAAACCACAAAACATGTATACCGATGCAATCTTGAAACAGCCATAATGCATTCAAATCTAATAATTTGGAAAATAAAGTTAATGAGGGAGCTGATTAAATACAAAACTATAAAGGAACTTTCCTTATGAACCATGACTTTTGAATATAACTACATAATATAGTACAAAGCCAGCCCATTAACGATTTTAATGGCCATCATATCTAGCAATGTTCACAAACAAGTCTACCAACTTGTAAGCTACTGACTTTGTAGTATATTCGTGAGTACATGCAGTGGAGGTATAAGAATACTTTCTTGAACGATTTTCTCCCGCAAGGCTAGTTCTTGCGCCTAAAAGAAACATACGCTGGTAGGTATAATGCTTCTAGTAGGTGTATTCTAAACCACAAAACATGTATACCGATGCAATCTTGAAACAGCCATAATGCATTCAAATCTAATAATTTGGAAAATAAAGTTAATGAGGGAGCTGATTAAATATAAAACTATAAAGGAACTTTCCTTATGAACCATGACTTTTGAATATAACTACATAATATAGCACAAAGCCAGCCCATTAACGATTTTAATGGCCATCATATCTAGCAATGTTCACAAACAAGTCTACCAACTTGTAAGCTACTGACTTTGTAGTATATTCGTGAGTACATGCAGTGGAGGTATAAGAATACTTTCTTGAACGATTTTCTCCCGCAAGGCTAGTTCTTGCGCCTAAAAGAAACATACGCTGGTAGGTATAATGCTTCTAGTAGGTGTATTCTAAACCACAAAACATGTATACCGATGCAATCTTGAAACAGCCATAATGCATTCAAATCTAATAATTTGGAAAATAAAGTTAATGAGGGAGCTGATTAAATATAAAACTATAAAGGAACTTTCCTTATGAACCATGACTTTTGAATATAACTACATAATATAGCACAAAGCCAGCCCATTAACGATTTTAATGGCCATCATATCTAGCAATGTTTACTACAAACCAGTAAGTTAAAATATTTACAAAAAGAAACAAATACGTTGCTTGCGTACGTCATCACAATTTTTTAGTCTTGTGTTAATGGATACTTATGAAATTATAGTTTGTAGCGTCATCACATTCCTTCCTCAATAATTCTATGTCCGCATCTATTAATCTACGAATTTTGTTTAATTACCCTCAATTTAACCCAATCAATTTTGATTGATGATAAGTCTTGAAATTTAGAAATAAAAACTTTAGTCATGTCTTCGAAATGTGTTATTTGCTGTTTTATGGTGAGCGCTGTACAATGTACAGTGCTTCCAGACCCAATTGGGTAACTTTTTGAAAATTTGGTCACCTAAAAATTAAAAAACTTGAACTTCAATTAGTCACTTTTTTGAACTTCATTTGGTCATTTCACAATTCAATAGTAGCACCCAATAACTTCTAACTTAACGTTTTACACTGAGGATAGCCAAGGAAATATTTACGATGATAGTGGTAGAAAAGCTATGTCTACTAATAAGTCTCCCTCTTTTCGCTTGTCGAAACTTATGACTTTTCAAAAGTTTATCAAGTATACGCCAGTTGATATGTCAGGACTTCCTCATAATAATACTGATATTATTATGAAAGAAGCAACGATAGCTGAAAAGGACAGTAGGAGTACTGAACATACAAAATACACCAGCTTTTAACGGGAAATGTATATTCATTACGTATTTGAAAAGAATTTGAAGAACGACGCCGTAGTTAAGCTTGCGAACGTTAAAACTCACACTGCTCATAAATGAAAGGCAGAATATATAGCTAACCATGACGCAGGTGCCCCCCAAAAAAAACGAATAAAACTGAAAAGCAACAGGTCTCATAACTTAACGATTAACATAAAAAACAATTAGTGGATTTTTACGATAAGAAGCCGACCGCAACTATTGAAGACGGTGTAGGATAATTGATTAAAAGCTTCGAAGGACTCGTCATTAAAAAGTCAAGGGTTGCTAAATTTATGAAAGATGAATACAACCTTAGTATAATATGTATTACTCGTCATTCAGTTCAAAGAAATGGTCCTAAAACCGTTGAAGCTCGCGCAGTTTGGGTTACTGAATGGAGCTCTAAAGAAATTGACTATCATAACAGTTGCATATTCATTGATGAGTCGAGTTTTGACTTGAATATGACAAGAGGAAAGGCCTAGTTTAGGCGTCGGGAGCCAGCAATTGTTGTTAATCCGTCTACCAGAGCCATTTCAAAGACTGCTCTTGGTGCAGTGTCGTCTTCTGGTATTGTCAACGTTAGTGTCATAGAGTCTGACAATTTGAAAAGAAGAAGAATAGCTTGCTCTACAAAAAGAAAAGTTCCTGAGGATCGATTAAACGTGTCTAAAGAAATCACTGGCGGACATTTTATGCAGTTCATTGTTGATATGGATCAATTTCTAGAGATGAAAGGGGTATCATTTAGTGAGGAAAAATGCTCCTATTCACATCCATAGCATCATTGATCATCTCATTATCAACCGTGGATATACGCCTGTACATCTCTCGCCTTATCCGCCAGAACTAAACCCGATCGAGCAATTCTGGAAAGATTTAAAAGACTACATTAAGATCGAAAAGTTTCGGGACAATAAGACACTTACCTCTCGAATAATGGATGCCTATGAGAAAGTACCGCTCCAAAACATAAAAAACTATGTTCAGCATTCCATTAAAACATTTCCCGATTATATGAATAAATTACCCATCTAACCCCTTGTTAGTCTGATAATGCTTCATGACCAAATAATTTTAAAAACAGTGACCAATTGAAGTTCAAGTTTTTTTATTTTTAGGTGACCAAATTTTCAAAAAGTTGCCCAATTGGGTCTGGAAGCACTGTAAGTTCTATTTACCTCTGGCGCCTAGGTTGGTTACCTGGTGGTGTCCCTAAACCGTGCATCTATCACCCTAATGCCTTGTTCACTAGATCTCATGCTATATGGTGCCTACATATGCATCGACGATTACAAATGCCTTTGACTAAATTCGACCCTTTGTCCTTCCTCTTGAATAAGCTGCCAAATAAACAAAAACGCAGGCCACCAATCTCATCAGCTTTCAACTCATCTGTCTTTTCCGCCTGGACGATTCGTTGGCCTGCTATGTGTCTTCTACTTTTTGAACTTGACTATCTCCATCATGATAAACTTCCTCCGGAACCCCCCCTTGGTACAAAACTTGTAAACTGGTTACGTAACTCTGAATCTAGTATTTGTTGATATATCTTGCTTTTCCTCTTCCCTTCTCTTTCTTTTTTACCCTTTTGCCTATCAAAAGGTTTTTTTTTTAGTACACTTTTATCCTTTCTCGAACTGATCCGGGCAATCCAATACTGCCAGTATTATGTGCTCACATGGGTTGTTTAAATTTTTGTTATAAATAAAATAATTCTTTAATCATAAGTTCTTTTTGCCATAACGATCTGACAAGGGCAAAACAGCATATAAATGCTATGTGCTCATTGGTCATTTTTTAATTTTTAAATAGAATTCTTTAGTTTAATTGGAAGTCCTATTTACCATAAGCATACATATTTATGTATGTGAACACTTTTTTTTATTCCTTTAGCACTTGTAGGTGATGCCATTTGCAAGCATTTTATGCCTGGATTACAACACACTCTTGGTGCTATTTTAGTCATTGCTGTATTTTTAATTGTAAACCTAAGAATATTAGCTGATATAGAAGTAGATAAATCACAGGATGCTGTTATAATTAATGGAAATTGCACTGATAATGAAGGGATGAATAAATGTATTTCAAGTGCTTGAAATTTAAGTTCATGTAGTATAAATGAATCATGCATCAACACTTCATTATTAAGGTGTTTTATTCTTATCTATTATATTGTTTAAGAAGATTGTAAAAACTTAGAATAAGGTAGAAAAGATAAGAGAGGTATTACGATCATTTCTCTGTATAAGATTAACTTACATAATATTATATCTATTCTGAAAGGAAAAATAAAGCTACATTTTCAATATTAATTTAATCTACTTGTATCGACATATTATAGAGCTATTATATACTCATCAGATTTTTATAAATACAATGGATATCATAGGAAAAAGCGAATCCTTTTTGAATATCAACAAAGAAAAATCTCCCTATCTTTTTATTATATTATATATTCTTCTCTACTTGAAAGAAGAAGAAGTATTTATTAGAATCAGGCATCATTTTACTTTTAAAATATACTTACATATATATGTATATGATCTTATTAACTAACTAATTCGAAATTATATATACATATATCGTTTATTATTATGAACTATCCTGTCTTAGTAAATTGTTATTGAGCATACTATTCCCAAAGCATATTTGAGCTCGAATAGCCTCAATTAATGAATAAAAATCTAATGAAAAAAGGAATGAATATATGCACACTATATACAATAAACAAAGCAACTAAAACCGCTCTTTTATCAACAACTGCATTCATACTTTTCTATATAAAAATATTATCATAAAGGAAAAAGAAATAAATACAGGCTCTATTGTAAGTGGAAGGAAATATATATCACTAAAATAGAAGAATACGACTTTATATTACCAGATTTATATTTTGAACTTTTGATGTTAATCTGTCTACTGCTAATAAATCACTGTATTAGAAGTTAAAGGACAAAATGATAGACAGTACATATTGGTTTTGTAAAATGATAAAAATTAATATGTGTTACATATACACACTTTTAGCAAAGGAAACAAAAAAAAAAAAAAAAAAAAAAAAAAAAAGAACAATTGTATGTTTGATAATACAGGTACAATTTTCGTGTTTGCGCTTTCCAAATTAAACTTAATCCTATTTTTAATCTCAGAACGCCCACAGTATTTTTTCCAATCATCTTATCACAAACCAATGTATGAATTTATATTTAAACGCGAGCTCGTAAAACACTTTTTTTTTTTTTATTATTAATTGTGTTATTTTAATAAAAGATGAGAAGCATACATTCGTTCACTGCTCTCTTCATTACAGCATTAACTCTGTTGACATTTGTTTTCGTAGAAGCGAAATCTGTAAGCGGAAACCGTATCTTGGTCTTGTTAGACTCATTGGCTGAAAAAGATGTATACTCTCGTTTTTGGCAACAACTAGAAGGTATATGAACATGTTTATATGAATCTATATTTATCTAATTCTTTTCTTTTTTATCTTTTTCATTTAATATAGATCGTCAATATGAGCTTACCTTTAAGTCTGCTGATGATACATCTACTGCACTCATCTATTTTAATGAACCCCTTTATAATCATATTATTCATTTTGCACCTAAAGCATCAAGTAACTATCTAAATTATTCTAATAATTTATAATTTTACTATCAATTATTAATCACTTTCTTTCTTTCTTTCTTTCTTTTTTCTCTCTCTTCTCTTCTCTTCTTTTTTTTTTAGAACTTTCACAGCATTCAGCTTTAAATAACGTTCAACTTGTCAATTTTGTTAATAATGGTGGTAATATGCTTATAGCTGCAGGTGCTGAAGCTAGTGATAATTTGCGCGCTCTTGCTTCTGAATTTGATATTGAATTAGGATATGAAACCGTTTTTGATCATGATAATTATTATGAAGAACATGATAAGATTATTACTTCAAACTTTGTTGCACCTTCTTCAATTATTGACACAAAACAAATTGAAGCACCTATTCTTTATTCAGGTACTGGTTTAACCATCGGTCAACTTCCTCTCTCAAGCGCTATCTTAACTGCAGAATCAAATGCATTCTTAGCTGATAGCTATCATAAAAAAGCTAGCTCTGTAGAGCCCATTGCTTTAGTAGGAGCTTTGCAAGCTCGTAATTCTGCTCGTGTTACCTTTGTTGGCTCACTAGATATCTTTTCTAATGAATACTTGTCTGCTCAAATTGATTCAAAATCATCGTAAGTTGTTTTATGATTATAGTAGTTATTCTAACTTTTTTTTTTTTTGACTTATACATAAATCTATAGTAAATCAGGTAATGAGGAATTTATAAAACAATTATCTCAGTGGACCTTTCAAGAAAAGGGTGTATTAAAGATTGTTGGACATCACCATCATAAAGAAGGTGAAACTGAACAACGTGACTGGTATCGTGTTAAAGATGATATTGTAAGTAGAGTTATCTATTAAGTGTTAAATGTGTTAGTTATTTACCTATATCTATATATCTAAAAGGTGTATAACGTCGATATTGTCGAATATAAAAATAATCAATGGGTACCTTATAAAGCAGATGATATTCAATTAGAAGTAATCATGTTGGATCCTTATATCCGTACTACATTGAAACAAGTTCCCTCAGATAGTAGTAATGTGGGTAGATTTGAAGCTAATATTCGCCTTCCTGACGTTTATGGTGTCTTTACCTTGAAAGTAAACTATAAGCGTACTGGTGTTAGTTATATTTTAGCAGAAGATCAAGTATCTATTAGACCTTTTAGACATAATGAATATCCTCGTTTCTTAACAGCTGCATATCCATATTATGCATCTACTGGTTCAATGATCCTTGGTTTCCTTGTATTTAGTGCTGTATGGTTAGCCACCTGGGGTGGTAACAATTTACAAAAGACGAGTGATGACAATAAGAAAGTCAAGTCAAATTAAACCATAAAACAAGTAAATTAATAAAATCTATTTCGCTAGACAAGGCGTATCATAGGACTAAGGAGGATAATATCTTAGTACAGTACATATATGTCAAACTTGGTTATGATAGATCTATTTTAACTTGTATTTTATTATTATCGTTGCTGTTTAATTTATGCTTCAAAAAAACACACGCACTAAACAGCCTGTATGTATATAAAGGATTTGAAAAAAAAAAAAAAAAAAAAAAAAACTGTATATGATCTTCATCTTAAGGGTAATATAATGAAGATGTCATTTGTATAAATATAGGATTGATCAAGTATAATTGCGTAAATTAAATCATCTACAGTATTTCAATTGCGCACTTATCTTTCTCCTGATAATACATAGTTCTCTTTCAAATTTTTATTTTTTATTTTAGCATGAATACATTTAATAAATCACTATGCATGCTATTATTGGTAAAATAAGGATCGAAATATCACGAATTATTATTATATTATATTTTTTTTTCTTTATTTTCTCCTAATAAAATAATATTCGGGGAAGAAATCTGTATTACGACTTGAGATCATGTTAAAGAAAGTATAGCTTTAGAAAATAATGCTTTATATTTAATTCTTAAAATAATCGTTAATAATATTTTGTGGGGTAAAAAAAAAAAAATTAATACTTAAAGTAAAAACAAAATATCACTTCATATCCCTTTGTCTTTTTTGCTTTTTATTTTTTCTTATCTTTTCTTTCTTTCTAATATAGAGTAAAGAAAATGAAACTACTATTGGACAAACTTCGAAAGCATAGTAAGGAAGATGTTAATGATGATCAGTCGGATTCAGGTCGTACAACTGTAGTAGATCCATTAGAAATTCCTTTAAAGACATATCCACAGGCATGGCTCGCTCTCTTGATCCTCGTTTTATTAAGAACCGCCATATCTGTATTCCAATTTACATTCAGTGTAGTGCCTTCACTTACAGGTGAATTATTTCATGTATCACTTACAGGTGTAAACTGGCTGGCAAACGTTCAAGGTCTAATGTATATTTTCATGAGCTTCTTTACAGGTTGGATATTCCAAACCCTAGGTGTGAAACGTTCTGTAAGTTCATAAAAAAAAAAGATGGAGATATACATATTTCTTGTTTTATAAATCACCAATCTATTGGTGGAGGGGGATGGGGACATTCTTATTTATATATCTATAAATATATAGCTTATATTATCAGCATTATTGAATGCATCAGGATGCGCAATTCGTTCAATTGGTGTTAAAATGAGCCCACCATCATTTATAGTTATCATGTTAGGTCAAATTGTAGGTTCTGCTTCTGCCCCTTTAGCATTAAATATTATGACTACTGTAAGAAAAGCAAAATAACATATACATATATATATATATATTGACTTTATCTAAACTAGTTTGCTGCTACATGGTTTACAGAAAACAAGAGAGCAACTGCTGGCATGTTTGTTGGTAAGTAATTCTATCTATTAAAAGAAATATACATGTATATATCAATAACATTTTATTTTATTTTTGTTCACTAGCATCCAATTATGGTGCTATTTTGGGCATGTTTATGATACCTAGTTTAGCAACTAGTGTTGAAAAAGTGCCTATGATTGTCCACCTTGTATCTGGTCTTGCTGCTGTTATTGTCATTCCAGTTACTCTTATGCCTTCAAAGCCCCCAAGTCCGCCTTCAAGAGCAATGAATGAGGAAAGCACACCCTCCTTTTTTAAGGGTATCCGGATACTTTCAAAAAATTATAATTTTTGGATCTTATTTTTAGTGCATGGAATGAATGTAGGACTTAGTATTGCATTTGGATCCATTTTTACGCAGATTATTTCACCTCATGGATATACAGATGCACAAGCAGGTCAAATGAATGCCGTTGCATTTTTTGCTGGCACCTTAGGATGTTGTAAGTTATAAAAAAAATGAAATGGTAATAATAATAATAATAATGATAAATATAATGAATATAAAGCTGTTGCTGGTCCCGTTTTAGACAGTACTAAGCAACATAGACTGTTTCTTCGATTGATTGCTCCAATGGTACTTGTAACAGATATTGGTTTTATTTTCATAAGTAACTATATATATTTACTTGTATGTATTTACAAGCTAAGGCTTAATAATGATCTCTCTCTCTCTCTCTTTTTTTTTCCTATAGTCCAAAGTAATGCTTATGCCTCTATCTTGTTTGTACTATCTATGAATCAGTTTTTCTTATCGTTCCTTGTTCCTGTTGTTATAGAATTAAGTAGTGAAAGTAAGATTGTTCATTAAAGAGATGATATATATGTGAAAGACTCAACTTATTTGTTAGCTTCTTATCCTGTTTCTGATGCCACAAGTAATTCAATTATATGGCAAGGATGTCAGATATTCGGTTTTTTAATTGTACTCATCATGGATCTTCTCAGAGATACAAACGGAACACCTAAAAACAACATGTATCAAGCTCTGTTATTACAAGCAGCGCTTGCAGGATTAATGATGTTGTTGAGTTTTGCGTTTACAGGACGTATGCTACGTAGTGAAGCGATTGAAAAACTTCGAAAACTTGAACAAGAAGAAGAAGAAGTCGTAGAAGAAGAAAAGAGTATACATGAAAAGAACAGTGGATCTCCACCCTTAGAAAATACCACTGTTATAGAAGATGAAGAAGTTCGCTTAGATACCAACACTAATAGAAAATCAAGCACTATTCAATCTTTATGATGATCAATACTATTTATTATTTATCTCAATTTAATCGTCCTCTAATTCTGAATCTGTATCATAACTTGATTGGAAAATTGATTTCTTTTTATTTTGCACTTTTTCCTCTTTCTTTTTGATGACACCTGCATGAATTAATTTTAATTCTAAAGCGGCTGTTTGAAAACTGTCTGTATTTCCAAGTGCATCAAAGCCTACAATTCTAAAATAAACAGTTATAACATTTGCTCTCCTCTTTTTTTTTTTTTTTTTTTTTTTTTTTTTTTTTTTTTTTTTTTTTTTTTTTTTCTTCGTTATATTACTTTGTTTGCGCGTAACCATCCACCCATGCTATAACACACGGCAAAACTCGAACTTGGAGTTTTTCCACTAAAAAGGGAGCATTCTGTACGTCAATCTTTATAAATCTGGCATCATAGTATTTCTTTGCTAGTTTCTAAAAAAAGAAAAGAAAGAAAGAGAGAGAGACAGTTAGGCTTTTTTCTTTCTTTTGTATTTTTTTTTTTTTTTTTTTTTACCTCCAGATGAGTATCCATAATTTTACATCTTCTAAAATCCTTATGATAGAAATGACCTACTACATATTTTTCAGACGTGGTAATATCCATGAATTCTTTCTCTTTTGTAATGTCAGTATATAATCCGTGATTATTTTCGGATCTAGCTGCACGTCGATTAATTCTATTTTTTTTTTTTTTAAATCATAAAAGCAAAATTTACAGTAAGAAATGGCTTGAACTCTCCCATAATTTATATGTTTATAAGCTTTACTCGTCTTGAATCTCTTTGATTCTTTTTTCACGTAAAACGCTCAAATCATTATCTTCCTCGTTTTCTAATTCGGCAAAAAGAGCTTCATCATCCGACAAAGTTTCTAAATCTCGTAAACTATGAATAAGAAAAAATAGATAAAACATTTAAACAGGGGAACCATTTTAAGTAAAAATAAAAGGGGAAGATGAAAGAAGCTAACAAAATATTACTTTGATGACATTTTTGTTTATTTTTTTTTTCTTGTGAAAGACAATTAAACCGCATTTAAGCTTCAAAATTGAATAGACAATTAAAAATATACACATATTTTTTAGACCAATAAAATGTTAGACTTTTTTTTTTTTTTTTTTTTTTGCCACCTCTGTAGAAAAAATTAAAATCGTACAAATAGATAGAATCATTATCCAAAATTGAAGAAGGCAGTATGATGACAAAGATGATTTATATCTTGATATGATAAATGCATCTGTAAAAGACATTTGGGCGGCATAAAGCTACATACTTACGCAGGTGACGTCAAATTACCAATTTATCGTCAGGCCTTTATGGTAACATCATCCTGCAAATTCTTCAACTTTCTCCTTTAAAAAATTGTCCGTCATACCTATATCTAAGACAATAACAAGCAGCTTTGCTTTTGTCATATTTTAACTCTTTTTTTTTTTAATTCTTTTAAGAATGCAATTTTATTGAAGAGGACTTAAATATCTTTACATTTCACAACTACACAGCATAAATATAAATTGCCTGCCGAAAAAAAAAAATAGCTATTTGTTCAAAAGTAGATAGATGCCCCTACAAACTCGATAAGAAAATTATCTTGATTAGGAACTTTGTTGTCTTGTTAAAAGTTATGCTATTCTTCAACATTATTATGCCATTCTATTGCCTTCCTTATTGAATTCAGTCTGCAACGTAGGATGAATACAACTGATTAGAAATAGATAACTAGAATTGTCTCAAGAACATTTCCACCTGATCTAGCTTTTTTTTTTTAAAAAAAAAAATAATGTAGTAATATCCCATTTACTAGCCTGTGACCTGCAAAAAGGTTTGACTCTTTTTTTATATCCCCTGATACCAAATTGGAAGTGTCAATTTATCTCCATGTTCTCTCCTGATTTATTTTATGCCCTAATAGAGGAAGATCTTTTTTTTTTAAGTGTGTAACTGGAAACTTAATTGACGATAATACAGTATCAGTCAAATTTCTCATTTGTGAACAAGTCTCGAAAAGAAAAGGAAAGAGTATAAAAACTAAATTTTGCATTAATTAAATATTCATAGAAAAAAAAAATGAAGTAGTAATGGTGATAAAACTCACCAAGAATCAAATGACTTGAAGAAATATATAAAACATAACTTGTGCAGAAAAAAAAAAAGTCATACAAAGATTGTTCTAGTTTTCTGATTTTCTTTTGTCTTGTGTAAATCATCTATTTTATGACGTTAAAGAGTTTATAATAATGACCTTTCTCTCTCTCTTTTTTTTTTTATCTCAAAGTCAACTCATTCATATTTCTAAATAATGATCATCTTCTCTTTTTTATGTAAGAGAAAAGAGTGCAAATAGTATGAATTTTATTTACGAATGAATGGTTAAAGAAAGTAATTGCTTTAATTATACAAATGAATGAAGTATATGCATAAAAAGGAAAAAAAAAGAATACGTATTACACATTATATAAAATAATTTTCTTGAGTTTTTTTTTATGACTATAATGCGATAGTTGGTGAAGGTACATAGACATTTACATCGTCTTTATGATAATAGATAGGATGAGTGTTTTTATCCATACTTAAAGCATGTGTATCACCATGACTACTATTACCAAAACTACTACTTCTACTGCTACTACTGCTACTACTACTACTACTACTACTGGTACTTTCGGAGTTGCTTAGATTATCCCACATATCCCATAGAGCATTTCTAATATCTGCATCATTCGCAAGCACCTCTGCATCTTGAAATAAAACGATATCAATCGATGGTATTTGTAGACGTGATTTCTCTACGCGATTATCTAATTGTTGACATGCTTCTAAAGTAGATATCTTTTTTTGATGTCGATGAGGATCTAAAAGACCCGTAGTATGTTCATGATCATGATGTTGAAATGTACTACGATGACCGGTTAAGCTGGGTTCTATTGCATATTCAACGATTGTATCTTTCATAGCTTTACGTAATCCAAGGGGTGATCTAAACTTTTTCTTTTTATGACTTTTAGAGATGATACTATCTGAACCTGTACTGTCATCATCATCATTTTTAGTGATGATTTTCTCATTGTTGGATGAAGAAAAGCTATGACTTCTGCTGCTGCTGCTGTTGTTGTTGTTGTTATTAGTTAGGGTTGGAGCAGAGGAGGTAGAGTGAGGTCTCCTTTTAGGATAATGATAAAGAAAGGAAGAGAAGGCACTTGCCGACCTTTTCTGATATCCTTGTTCTCTCTTTTGCAGTTGTCTCTTATTAAGAGTAGATCGAGTGACATCTCGAATATAAATTTTTAATACTTGATGAGGACGTTCAATGGCAATGCGTGTATAGATCTCTAAATCAATCTCACCTGAATCCCCAATCAATACAAAACGACGTTGAGGGAAATCATTCATGATCTTTAAGATCGTTTCACGTTTAGCTAGACCCGGGGTCTCTACCAGACGTGCTATCAATTTTTTATCATCACGGAGATGCATTGAACCTGGTGGGAATTGAGAATGTCTCAAGAATTTATCCAGCATAGGCATTAATTGGAAAGGACTATTAGAAACATAATGAAACGAAGCACCTTGAGAATACTAATACATATATATATAAAATAAAGACAGTGAGACTAAGATGTGTGTGTGTGTTTTGATCTATCTCTTAAATTACCCAAGCCATATAAGTATCAGCCATACCAGGTACAGATTGAGGTTGTTCAAAGAAGGTCTTTGACAATACTTTACGTGCACCAGACAGGATTTGAGTATCTTTAATTGTGTCATCAATATCTGAAATGATAGATATACCATAAGGTTCTATCAAATTGACAATGCCATAATTTGAATAGAATTTTTTATTCTCCTTTTCCTCCTCTGTACAAATCGATTGAATTCGAATTAATCTTGCGTCGCATTGATTTTGATCTTGAGCCCAATTTAGTATATTTTCATGAGGTATCAAGAATTGACCTGAAAAGAATCCAGATCCCTCCGTCTTCAAGTGAACTCCGCATTCCATGTGTTGAAGAATGATTTCATTATTATGAGTCAGTGATGCATTATTCTCCATATCATTCTCTATATCATGATAATTTCCATCCAAAACAGATGAAATAGGATTGGCTGGACGTATGACAAAGGGGGTATCCGAGAAATGAAAGGCTGTATTCTTTCCCACTGACTCACTAGAAGAAGGAGAAGGATGTAGATTGTTGAATTCAGGTGACGTAACCATTGGTTTTAAACTAGCTGACAACATGTTCAAAGAATCAAACAAGACTAGATAAGAAGTAGAATGATTTTTTAAAGAAGGTAATGAATCATTGAGGGTTGTAATTCCTATAGCTTGAATCAAGAATTGCTTATGTCCTTTATTATTTGCAAGAAAGTATTTGAAACGTTCTTCAAACATGCGTGATGAATTTCTATCTACGGAAGATTTACCAGCAACACTCTTTGTAATACCTAAGAAAGAAAAAAAAAGAATATCAGTGATTTTTAAACGGACGAATCTTCTCTCTCTCTCTTCCTTTCTTTCTGTATTTTACCCATTGCCATCTTTTGTTTAGTTAAAGAACTATTATGAGATAAAGCCCAGCCTTTTGCTTTAATGATCCATTGAGTATCATCTATCATAAAAGCAGTCAATAAAACATAGATTAAATGTTTGTAATTTATTTTTACCAGAAGGATTTCTTTTAGCATAAGTTGGAAATAATAAACATTCTCGACTTGTATTTTCAAACAATAAATCTTTAGTCGAAAATGAATTTGTTGTTGACTTTGAAGATGGCATTAAATTGCTTGATCTCATAATAGAACATGAAAGGAAAGAAGGGAAAGGTGAAGATAGTTATTTCTAATTTATTTTATTTTATTTTATTTTATTTTTTTTTGCTCTTTTGTTGCTAATAGCCAATAAGATTGAATATGATATTCATCATGTGGAGCTTTATGCTTTCCGAATGTAATACATAAGAGAAAGTGATATGATTTTTATTGTTGTTGTCAATAATGACATGTAACTAATAGAAAGACAGTCTATAAAGCAAGTTGAATACTATTAAAATCTATACATTTCACACAAAAGGTAACAATCTATATTCATGTTTATTATAGATTCCTATTCCCTATACATGCATGTATGTATGTATAAATATATGTGTATACACAAAGATTTACATGTCTTCTTCGTTCTTCTCGTTTCTGTAGTGTTTATATAAATAAATAAATATGTATGTATATTTGTATATATATATATGCATACATTACATAATCAGGATAGGTTGTCTGAATTATGAAAATATCAGACGATTTAAATCAGTCTTGGCTTTTTCTTTATTTTTATAATCAACACTATTTAATAATAAATAAACATTAGAAGAAAAAGAAAAAAGGAGTCACTTACATCGAAATTCCTTTAAATTCATATTGATCTCCATTTATTCTATTAAAATAAGTTGGATTAAACTTCTTCCCTTCCATTTCACGCTGTTTCGTGTCTTCTCTCTGCTTCTCTTCTATAATTGTTTTTTCTTTTGTAGCTGTATCCATATCATTCTTCAGAATAGATTCAGTTACCTTTGACCAAAGTCTAAATCAATCCATTTTTTGAGTTAGAAACCAGAGCATGACCACTGGCTATAAAAGATAGACCTACCTTCTAGACTCTAAAGGATCCTGATCTACTATATTTTGAACAATTTTTGGATGAATAGTAGATGATTTTACATCAAAGAATAAAGAAGTATTCGAGGTCTAAATGAATGATACTATTTCTCAGGTGTCTAGTTATTTTATATACATATCTATTATAGACTTTACCTTTGTATTTTTAATATATATTTCATTTGACCATTGACCTGATATTTCATAAAGCGTTTCATCTGTTGATTCCTTTTTAATTTTTCCTGATACTGAATTATATTGTCCTGAAAAAAAGCCCTATTATAAACAAGTTAAGTTTTACTTTTATGTATAAAAAAAAATTGCTTATTTTATTTATTTTATTTTTTTTTTTTTTTTTTTTACCTTTGTTTTAAAATCTAATTTACATATCAAATCACTTGTTCTACATCTAACCATACAACTATCTCCTAATTCTAGAATCATTTTACCAACTATTCAGAAAAGGAGAAAGGGAAGGGAAAGGAGGTTATTTTTTTTTTTTTGTAGATGATTATACATATAAAATGGGCAGCATGCAATACATACATAAAATTCCTCTGGCATATACGTTTGGCATAGTAATTTCATAATGCTCATTATGTAAATGAGTAAAAATGATATGATTTTCTCCTTCCATTAAAGTGGCAGCGCTATTACCAAGAAACTTGGATTTTGGACGAAGATCGCCATAAATATAAACGCTATTATCAGGACTTCCATAATAGAAAGCAGAAATCGGCGGATGATGAGATACTTGTTCTGCAATATAAATAGCTTCTGTTCCATTATGATACATGTATTTACACCTAAATATTTCACCAAGTACAGGATTATAAGGCTTTTTTACTCCCTATTTTTTGTTTTGTTTTTTTTTAAAAAAATGAACGAATAAATGAATGAATAAAGAGCCTTCTTTTATTATTTAAAATGATATTTTTTATTTTATTTATTTTTACCTTGGGTTTTATATGCCAACCAGATAAGAAATATTTTACAACATCCAAAAATCGAATTAAAGAATCTGTTTTTGTACTAGCTCTAAAATAGGTCTTTTTATTTTATTATTATTATACAAAAGAATGATGTATATGATAGGGGTACTTTACTCTATTAATAAATCAGGATGACTCATAAAGTCAGTAACTCTTTCTAACATGGATCTTGGTTCAAGTACAAATGTAGGTAAAGTCACTTTCTGTAAATCCATATCTTTTCTTAATTGACTAATAATACCCATCAAGATACTACGAGAATTATCTTCTAATATTTCTGTACAATCTGGATCCCCATCCATATTTGTTCCTCCACGTCCTAACATCATAAGAAAAAGAAAAAAAAAGAAGAATAGGAAAAAGGAAAAAAAAAAAAAAAAAAAAAAGAGAGAGAGAGAGAAAGAAAGAAAGAAAGAAAGAAAAGGAAAAAATAAATAAATACAATGTGATGCCTCCCCTCATAAAAAAAAAGAAAAAAAAATAGCCTATCCTCGGAATATGGATTTATCATATTGCTCTTTGCATTTCTTTGCAATTTTTTTTATTATTTTATGATTATTATTATTATTTTACTATTAGAGTACTTTCTTTTTTTCTTTCTTTCTGTCTTTCTTTCTTTCCACCCATTAAGCTACCATATTGGAAATATGCGTTTCTTTACAATTTCATAATGTTTTATATAAGCCACCGCCCTTACCATGTTATTTATTTAGTAAGAGGCAAATCACAATGGGAGTTCTATTATTATTATTATTATTGTTACACTAAACTAAACTATGTTACTAGGTGGTGTTTTGTGAGAAAAGCATTTTTTTTTTTTATGATTCACCCAAAATAAGTAGCGATTTTAGATTCGAGTTTCCTTTGTTCTAATTGATGTAATTTAATTTCTAAAAGATGCATTGTACACAAGATAGGCACAAGGGATTTTGTATAGTGGTGAAACCTGATTTTTTCTTTTAAAATCGCCACTCTCTCCTTCTCTTCTCTTGCCTTTGTGCAAAGCCATCTAGTTTGAGTCTCAAGATATAAATCTGAAAGAAAGGTATGGATCTCGATCGTCACCCATACCTTCCCTTTTGTCATCCTTTGAAAGCCATTCTCTAACAACAAAAGTCCTTTAAAGCTAGACCTACGCCTTTTCTTTGTGATCCTATATCTCCCTTCAAATTCTAACAGTCGTAACTGACTTTGCTCCAGGAGTTGACGGTAGCTCTCCCTTTGTTTAACAAGTGTAAGATATCTATCATACCATTGATTGAATTCTTCTGTTAACCTCTTTTCGGACTCGACACAATCATTCTTTTTGTTGGAAAAACTTGACTTTTTAAGCATATTGTGGACAAGGAAAAAAAAAGAAAAGAAAATGTCAAATTAAAAAAAAAAAATCAAGTTCTTTTAAAATATCTTGGAAATATGGATGGGAGGTTTCAGAAACAATATGCAGTAGTAAAAATTACAAAAGATCCATCCTATCGTCATTTATATTTTCATTGCCCCTCGTAAAGTAGAGTACATCATATTAAATAAACGGAGATCTTTTTTTTTTTTTTTTTTTTTTTTTTTAAATATAGAAATACTTGGTTTATTAAGAATTATTAAAAAGACTGAAACCTGCATTTCACGTCAAATAAGCCTAGATAATATAAATCAGCTAAATAGATTGAATCCATGCATAATAATATATTCCTCTGTGATGAGAAAGAGAGAGAAAAAGTAGTTATGGTATATATATATATATATATTTTTTTTGTACACATAAATAATTCCTCTTCCCCTCCCTCCTTCTCTCTCCCCCTCCTTCTCTCTACTTCCCTCTTCCTATTCCTCGTTTCTTTTTTTTTTTTTCTTTTTTCTTTTTTTTTTCTTTTTGTTATTACTGAGCTTCATATTACTGTAAAGGTAAAGGAAAGAAGACTGTAGGTTTACTTTCGCAATATTCATCTTCATGAATGGTGTCTTCTTTATTAGTATCAAGTATACATGAAGTTAACCGTTGTGGTGGTGTAATTGAATTCATCTTTCTTTGCATCGGATGAGGCCAAAGTTGTGGAGAAGATGAATATGTGATAAGAGGTTTATCAACTACTGTAGGACTCGGTACAGTCATTGTTAATGAATATGATTTCTTGGGAAAAGTAGATGTAGGATCGGGTAAAAAAGGGGATTCAGCTAGATGAATCAAAGAGGACTGCTTCTGTTTAATTGAAAGTAGAGTTCTACATTGTCGTCTACTTTCAGACGGTTGCTGATGATGATCAAATGTTTGAAAATAATAAGGAGGTGACCATTTTATAAGTTGGGTTCCATAATGAGGAATTCGATCTAGATGATGACTAGAGAGTCGATGTCCTAACAATGAAGGTCGTTTATGATTTTTCCCTTCTATCCCATTCTCAGAATAATATCTTTTTGTAGAGTTTAATGGAGACATTTCTTTATCTAACGAACATGATACAGTTGGTGGGGTTTTAGACCCCTTATTTTGCTGTTGATGATATAGAGTTGTTGCATAATGATACGAAGAAGAGACAATAGTATTATTGTTATGAGAAGAACTAGGTCGATGATCTGGAACAGGATAGGCTTTTTGATGAGAACTATAAATGGGTCTACTCTGAGAGAACCATGCATTACTGTGATCACAATGAGTTGTACCATGTAAAAATGTATCAATATGTGTTGTGTATGAACTAGTGATAGATCTTCCACTATGACTACTATCACACATACTATTATTATTCCATTCTGGACACATTTGGTATGGTAATAAGGGAGTTGGTAATAAATCAAGTGGAGTAATGATTGACATTGGAGAGGGTTCTGTATTATTTATCATGATTTCTGTTTGCTGTTGTTCTGGTGGCGTAATAGGTTCAATCATAGCATCAATAGGTATAACTGTGTGTACGGGTTCCTCTGTCTCTGAAAAGAATTTATGTCTTAAAGCAAAATCAGCAGACCATCTTTGTTGAGGGTTAAAAAATAAAAAATGTTGAATTAAATCAAGCATCGATTCTGATGCATTAGGAATGACTGATTTTAATGGCTTTGGTAAAAGCTAATAAAATTACAGGTAAATAGTTAATTTTATTTAAAAGAAAAAGAAAAAACATGGATATAATCTACTTACATTAGGAAATTTGAATCCCATCTTATGGGCTAGTTTAACCCCTTCTTTCCATTCACCTCCACCATCTAAAGAAGAAATAGTAGAAGCAGTACTTGTATTGATATGAAGTGAATGTAAATCATGATCATTTAAATCTTTTGTCTTTTTTCTTGCAAATCCAGGACTTATGCGTTTATCATATCGCATTGACGTTCGATTGTTTTTTTGACCCACTATACCTGTCTTATTTCCTGGACTTCCCAATACACTGCAAATTCGATATATTTGGTCAATTTCCGATTCTCCCGGAAAAAGAGGTTCAAGATTAATTAATTCTGCAAATATAGTACCAATAGCCCATAAGTCGACTGATGCTGAATACTCTGTTGATCGTAAAAGTATCTCAGGTGCACGATAC
This sequence comes from Cokeromyces recurvatus, assembly GCF_025118155.1. NCBI lineage: Eukaryota > Fungi > Mucoromycota > Mucoromycetes > Mucorales > Mucoraceae > Cokeromyces > Cokeromyces recurvatus. The sequence goes on along the minus strand of NW_026251409.1, from coordinate 168,160 downwards.
CTATCATATACATGTATATAAATGAATAAATGTTCAAAAAGTAAAAATAAAATAAAATAAAATAAAAATAGGATATCAATATTAGCAACTTTTTTTTTTTACCATCTTGTACTGACATATTCTGTGTAAGGCGGACTACTTAAAAATTCACGAGCTAAACCAAAATCAGCAAGCTTTATGATTGGTTTTCCTGTAGAATAATTTAATAATAAATTTTCTGGCTTCATGTCTCTATGAAATATATGATGATGATGTATATGTGATACAGCTGACAATATTTGATGTCTAATAAAATGTATTCATTAGGAGAAGTAAGTAAGAAAAAAAAAAGAAAAAAAAAGGAGGAGGAGGGAGTAGGAGGAAGGTATAAGGAGAAGCTTACAATATATTTCTTAATTCACAATGACTGAAAGGTAAGTTATTTTGTTTTCTATCTCTCATAAGTTGATATAAATTACCACCATCTGAATATTCCATAACAAATGAAAGGTCACAAGTAGTAGGTGAAAGAAAACTATCGTACATTTGAATAATGTTGACATGAGGCGGTAATAAAGAAAGTAATTTAGGTTCAAATTGGCCTTCACATTCTTCAAGTGATTCATATTTTTTCTTCATAATCTTGATAGCAAACTAAAATAATAAGGGAATATATGAATCATGCTATAATCCATATCCTCTACTTTTTTTTTTTGAAGTGTACTCATTTATTATTTACTTTACAAGTTTACCATTATTTTTATTCTTTGCTTTATGAACTGTTCCAAATGAACCATCACCGATTTGTTCTATAATTTCATATATTTCTTGAAGTGAACCAAAATGAGTCATTTCTATTTTATTTAAATCAAAATGAAAGAAAGAGGGTAAAAGTAAAAGCAAACACACTCACAAAAAAAATAAAATAAAATAAAATAAAATAAAATAAAATAAAATAAAAAAGCGGGGAAAAACTTAATAATCGAAATTTAATGCTTGAAATAAAATAAAACCTGTCCAATCATAATAAAATTCCAATGTATGCCTCTTTGATTAATAATTTTATTTATATCACTTTTTTTGTTGCTGTATGCTATTATGAAAGTTAATTCTACATAATATTAAAATAGCTAGTATAAAGGGTAGTGTAAGTACATTCTTCAATCTTAGTTAATCGATTTGAAATAATTGACATGCATCTTTCATCTTGAAACAATTTATACAAAAAAAGGAAAGAAAAAAAGAGTAAGCAAGTAATTTTGTTTTATAAGGGGGAATTTTTTTTTCTATTTCTTTTGAAAGATGTTTACATACTTGTATAGAAAGCTGTTCTCTTTTATCTTTATCTTTTAAATTGTTTAACAATTCGAATGCAATTTGACACCAACATTTTCCTAATGGATCCGATCTAAAATAGAATAAGTTTTTTCTTTTTCGTTTAAAGTAATTATTGTCTTTACTTCAAGTAGCAAGTCATTCCTTCATTCCAGGCAATAGCAATTAAATAATAAAGCTCATGTTGAGGAAATCCTGCCTAGATTTTTATTAAATTTTATAATACTGCTTATTTATTTTTATTTTACCTTTTTATACATTTGATGATCTATGACAGTCTTTAAACTTTCATACAAGTCATTCAATTCATTTCTTTTTACTGTTACAGATATAAATAAGCATGTCCATTTTGCATAATCTTCAATATTTGCTTGAAGGATTAAAGGTGAAGAATGTAAAATCTAATATGATTAAACTAGATAAACGGGAATCATGGTCTTCTTGATATCATCATAAATCTTACCTTCAATACAAGAAATGCATCTTATATAGATAAAGTTAAATCCTGAAAATAACATTATATGTATATGTAGATACCATCTAAAGGACATTCAGTATCCAATAATATGATCCCTATGCGTACAGTGTAAAAAAAAAAAAAAAAAAAAAAAAAAAAAAAAAAAAAATATCTAACGTTATTATCATTATTACCCGCCATTCGTTCCAATATTGAAAAAGAAGACTCAGTCATAGATTCGAGAGACTAAATTATAATACTCTATATTAATATATAAAGTAGAAAATAGGAAATATAAAATATACCTTAAACATGTTAATGGCTTCATGAAATTGATGTTGTTTAACATAGATTTCCGTTTCAAATAAGCTTGCAAGTATAGAAATAGCATCCATTTCACCGACCTTGTCGGAACTTCTCAAGTATTTAAGTGTATTTAAAATTTCTTTTTCATCCAATTTATAAAACTCTGTATCCTTTTATATAAAATGGTATGTATACATGTGTATACAGAAGAGGAATGTAATCATTCTTACCTTTACATCATGTTTGCATATTAATAAAAATGCACAAGTAAAAAGAAAAGTACGAGCACGCTTTTGTTCTACTGTAAAACCCTTTGTTAAGATATCAAAGAAAGGGAAAAGCTAAAGAGAATAAGGATTAGACTTGGAAGATACCAATAATGAATTTTTTTTTTACTTTATTCACGATATTGAATAATAATGTTCCTTCTTCATGTCTTCCAGCACTAAAACAAAAGAGCCCTAAATTCCAAGAAGTTTGTAACATCCATTCGATATCATTTATCAATTTAACTTCATTATTCATTTCATCTAAATTCATTGTAACAAGCAATTGACAAACTAGAATATCAAGAGTAAATAATAAATAGATAGGATGAAAAAAAGTAAAGTAAAATACCATTATTCATATAGGAAGATATGGGGTTAAAATTTAATTTTCTAAAGAAAAAAAAAAAGATAGTTAAAACAACAAGTGTCATCCATAAATACACCCTACCCAGTTCTTGACTTTCCATCCTTTTTGACTGATTCATATACATTTGTCTTTATATGAATAATACATCTATTCTATAGCGTGAATATTATAAGAATATACATTTTTTTTTGTTAAATTTACTTTAATGCAAAGACAAGTAAATGAATAAATAATAATAATATTTGATTTTCATTCTTATTATCCTTTTCTATCATACTGAAATATTCAAATAGATAATTCAAGATAACCTTAACAACAGAGCCTTCCTTAGCATACTAGATATTTACAGTTATGTAACTTGGAAAAAGAAAAAAAAAAGACAAACAAAACAAGACAAAATATTAATATTATAACTTACTTGATAGCAGTATTCAAATATGTCTTCAAAGTAATCTAATTTAAATTCTGTAGATTGAATTAAATTCTTCAGAATTGGAATAATTAAAGCTTTGTTTTGTTAAAAAATGAGTACCATTTAGCTAATTTATATGTATTTATTGACTTACTTTCTTTTCTCTTTGATACTTCTTTTGTTTGTAATAAACTATATTTAATAAACAAAATAGAATTTTCTACTTGTATTGTGCTATTCATATCATCATCATCATCATCATTCATATAATAGATTGCCTTTCGTAAGCAATCGTAAGTAGAATTGATATCATTTAAATGAATATAACAGAATACAAGTTTTCTTTTTTTTTTTTTGGTAAGGTTACTTTTATCTTGTATAAAAATCTAAATCTCTTTTTTATTTATTTATTTTTTTTTTTACCTAGTTAAAATCATGGTATTATTTACGCCTTGAAAAGTAGATTCTGAGATACTTGAAGCATATCGATACCATGGTAAAGCAAGGTCATATAGTTTTTTCTATTTTTTTTTTTTTTTTTTTTTTTTTGAAAAAATGAATATAAATTGTATAAAATAAATGGATCAATCATATGTGCTGTACATGATAAAAGATATCTCCTGTTTTCCATAATATCTAATAGAGATAAAAACCGAGTAAAACGATCTGATTACATAGTATGTATATGCATATATATTTATATATATATATATGTGTGTGTATACCAATTGAATAGCAGATAAATCTACAAGTTGAATATCTTCTTTCACCAAATAGATATCTATCACATGAAATAATGACATAAAAAAAAATGTATGCCCTTTTAATTATCTTACCATCCATGGCATGTCTTAGAATATCTTTATTAAATTCAATTGAACGCGAATGGTTTTCTAAAACTAATTCAGAAAGAAGATAGATTTTGAATAAATAAAGCGTGCTACTATCTATAATTGAAGTCTGATTCGTTTCATTCTCTGTTCTATGAATTAAAATGTCCAAACTACTCATCAAGTTGGAGACACTAAAATAAAATAAAGAGGGAAAACAATGATTATTAGCAATTCTATATGACTTGTATTGTATTGTATTCACTTGATATATTGATGCTGATTTATTTTACGAATAATAGACGATAATCTATATATTACATAAGGAGTTAACAAGGTTAAATAATAGAGTCATAGAATACATCATAATACAAGGCTAAATCTTGATGATTCCCTATCTTGATATTTTCAACCATTTTGAAATACTCTACATGAATATGAATTTTTAAAAAAAACTTATTACTTGTAAGTTTAACTTTATTATACAATTACCTTTTTCGAATTTGTTCTTTAAAATATCATTAGAAGAAGATGAGGATAATGACTTTAAAAAGAGTTGAATCTTTGCCAAGTAATAAATGACAGTTGTCGTTTTATTTTCCTATATTAGAATATAATTAGTCTTTTTTTTCTCCTTTCCTTTCCTTTTCTTATATAATATTTTACACTATTTAATACTTTATCAAATGTATTAATCGATGAATAGATACGATTATCTGGTAAAATATCGTTATCCTTTTGACAGATACATACTATCATAGATGGATGTTAATGCACATCATCATTACAGTTGCCAGTGTACTCTTTCTTCCCTCCTCTCCTTTTTTTTTTGTTTACTTATAAGCTTCATGAAACGTTGCTATAAATTATATGTATATAATGAATGATTATTTTGTATATAAACATATAAATAGATATAATATGATACGAACAGAAAGATAATCTGGGAGCATAGTTTCCGTTCCTCCATTGGAAGAATTGAATATTTTATCAAAAGCACATATTATCCAATGTAGTATATCAGATGATCTTTTGTTATAGCTTGAATTATTTTTTACAAGAGCATATCCAATATCAAGAGTAATATAATAAAGATAAATAGTCTATGAATATGTATATATATATATATATGAATAAATTCTAGTACATAGTATGCGTGTATGTGTACATACTTCTCCTTGCCTATCTTTTGAAGATAGCATTGATAACATGTCTTTTTTTTTTTTTTTTTTTTTTAATAAAAAAAATTAATTATTAGCTTGTTCTTCCTATTACAACAATAGAATAATATTACTTGAAGACTTGTCAAAAAAAGACTTTGACTCGGACCAATTTTCATATCGAGATGACTAGAATAAGGGATAAATTAGTTTTCATCTCCTCTTCCAAGTTTAACTCTATTTTAGTTACATATTCTGATTGATACATATAACTTCTAAGTAGTGTTTTGATTTGAAAGGAGGCCAGACATTGAATATGTTCAGTTTGGTAGTAATCTTGATTAAACTAGAATATAAATATGTAAATACATAATTATACTTGATGTAAGATTTCAAATTCATTTACTCTCTTTATTTCACTCATAATAAGTGATAATTCTGTTCTACTATGATGACTATGATCACAATCTATATACATATATATATATCGGTTGGCTGTATATGATACTGATATACACTATAGGGTTCATATTTATATACCTAACCAAAGCTTAAATAAACTTGTTGTCAGTTGTAAATATTCCCATTTATATTCTGTCTTCCATAATGTATTCTTATGTAATATATGAAAACATATACTTTTTACTATATACATATATATATATATTTATATAAAGAGGTTTTCTAGTCAAATAAGTGTATATCATGTAGATGTCTAATATGCCTTACAGATAGCTAATATTTTCAATACTTGCTTATTATTCAAATCAAGTTTTATTTGAATTGTCTTGTTCCATAACTGAATAGCTATTATAGATTCAAGCATATTAGTTATATATGTAAGTAAGTATGTATGTATGTATGTAGTGTATAACAGGATATCTAACCACAATCAGTTAGCTTCTTGTCATCTTGTAACAACTTTAACTCTTTTGATCGATCCCAAACTCTTTTAATAAAAGATTCACTATCAAGTATAGAACTGATGTCCAATAAGGATACAAGTTCATTTAAGAGCACTACATACATATACATATAGCATCAGTATTATACATGTATACATGTTTAGTCTTTTATTTGACCTAATAATTCATTTGGTGTCATGTATGATATAAAGATAAAAAAAAAAAAAAAACGCTGCATAATTAAAATAATATGTATCTGGCATTTAAAATAGTTTGAACTATAAGCCACAGGTTTGCAAGGGGCTGCTCAATGTAGAGTAAAAGAGGAAACCCCAGGTCAATATCACTCTTAATTCCTAAAAACCCTCCTCCTTTTTTTTTTTTTTTTTTCTTTTGAAATTTTATTTATTTTTATTTATTTATTTAATTTTATTTATAATATAAGAAATAATGTCCAAGAAAACACAAGCAGCAGAAGTGATTGTCAAACTTTTAATAGGAGCAGGTAAAGCATCTCCAAGCCCTCCAGTGGGTCCAGCATTAGGTGCTCGTGGTGTTAAATCCATGGACTTTTGTAAACAGTTTAATGACAAGACAAAACATATTGCAACAGATACACCTTTACCTACCGTTATTACCATCAAGCCCGACCGTACTTTCACATTCGTCGTAAAGACACCACCTACTACTTATTTTTTAAAACGGGCTGCAGGTGTTAAGAAGGGAGCTCAAACACCAGGTTCTGAAGTGATTGGTAAAGTCAGTCTGAAGCATGTATACGAAATTGCTAAAATTAAACAACAAGATGATAATTTGAAGCATCTTTCTTTGGAGAGTATTTCAAGTAGTATTATTGGAGTTGCAAAAAGTGTTGGTATTCAGGTTGTACCTTAATCATTATTAAGAATGAAAGAAGAGAAATGAAAAGAAGAGAAAAAAGAAAAGAAAAAAAAAAAGGAAAACTGTATTATATAATGTATAGAAGCAAATAAACAGAAAACTTTCAAGTTATTCATATTTTCACATTTCATTTATTCATTTATTCGTTCATTCATTCGTTCGTTCGTTCATTCGTTCATTCATTCATTCATTCATTTATTTTAATTAAGTTGGCTTTTTCACACTTATTAAAAAAAAAAAAAAAAAAAAAAAAAAAAAAAAAAAAAAATCATATTTATTAAAATAATAATGCGGGGGTGGAGAGACAGAAAAAAAAAAACGGTATTCTTTTACAAGTTTTCTTTTTTTTTTTTTTTTCCTTTGTTTTTATTTCTTCATTAAAATTCAAATAGTATAATGAGATGGTTTAAGTCAACAAGTTGTAATACGATTAAAAGATACATTTCAGTTTCAAGTCATTTAAAATATAAAGATTATTATTTGACAAAAGGTTTAAAAGGTAATTAAATAGAATAACTTGATTATGTAATACCGTTTATATACAGATAGATAACTATTTATATATCTTTATTAATACTTAGATAGTTTACTTCGAATTAATTTAAATAAAACAAACCAATTAATGGGTGTATCTACTTCAAGAGGGACAAGAGCATCAAATGAAGATAAATATAGCGCAGTAACGCTAGAATTACCTGAGAGTAAAAGTTTACTGACCATGGATAAAGAAGCCAATCGTGCTTATTTTGGCATATTTGATGGGTATATATGTGTTTATCATTATCTTTTTCTTACTAATAAAGTTAAAATCCTATTAGACATGGTGGATCTGTTGTATCTGAATGGTAAATAGAGAGAGATAGAGATTATAAATGGGGATATACATAGATATTTATATCTATTTACATGATATTTAGCCCATAATATATACATGTATTATATACACACACACATATATATATATATATATCTGTATATTTATATAGGTTGGCTGAGCATTTACATGAACGAATAGAGAATATGAATTTAGATAACTTTCAACACACTCTAGCATTCTTACGAACTTATCAAGGCTACTTTAAACGATTTCCTATCCCACACGTAATTAAAGATTTAGTAGATCAAAGACAGGGTCGACCTATACCAGGAACGAATATGTATGATCTTAGTATCGAACAACGTTTGACAATGGCCTTTTTAGAAGCAGATGCATGTGTTTTGAAACAATTAAAAGGTGAATTGGATGACTCCCATGAAGCGAATGAAGGTTCGACAGGGAGTGTAGCTATTATTGAACCCTTAGATAAATGCCCATTTTGGGAAAGTGATGAATATGATATTATAGTGGGTCATGTTGGTGATACACGTATTTTATTATGTGATTCACATACAGGTGAATACATTTCATTAACTACAGGTGATCATCATCCAGGGAATCCAGTTGAGACAGATCGATTAAGAAAATATGCTGGTTTTGTGACAACAGATTCATGGGGGGATGAACGTATCATGGGCATGTTGGCCACAAGTCGTGCCTTTGGTGATGCTAAATTGAAACGTTATGGCGTATCTGCTGAGCCTGATATTGTTCGATATCGTATAAGAAAATCAAATTCTGCAGCATTTATTGTAAATAATGATGAAAAAAAAAAGAAAAGAAAAAAAAAAGGGGGGAGTAGGATGCATATTAATATATCTAGTGTAGGTACTTGTAACAGATGGTATTACTTCAGTCATGTCGGACCAAGAAATCGTCGATTTGGTATGTTTCCCCTCTTTCTTACTTTTTGTAAAGAAACTAACAATGCCTACTTATTATCATTGTATAGGTTAAACAATACAAGGAACCTTCTTTGTCAGCTAAAAAGTTAGTGGATGCAGCAGATCAATTACAAAGTGATGATAATGCAACTGCAATGGTAAACAAAAAAAATTCTCTATTTATGTATGTAGAATCTATATATTGATTTGCTTCTAATAGGTCATACGATTAAAAGATTGGGGTAAAAGAATGAAAGATTATACAAAAGATCTTCGAGCTTATCGATTAGAAAATACGTCAATGAGTAATAGACAAAGCTGGTAACAAAAAGTACCAAGAAGATATCCTTATTTTTATTTTTCGATGACCCAAAAAAACGAGTATAGTTATATACTCTACAAAAGATTATATTGAGACCTTTTTTATTTCTTTTCTTTATTAGAAGAAAAGAAGGAGAGAAGGAAAGAGAATACTCTTATTCTATTTTAATATGTAACATAGTAATAAATATATTTATTTTTACACATTTAAATGAATAGTTTTGTATCTTTAATATATTTTCGGATAAGGTTAAAAGCACAGTATGCTAGCATTGAAGGGTATTCATCTAATCTATTTGTCTCTAGTATTGAATATAATATCTACACATATTAAAGATCAATGTTTCATGTCAGCGACTAAATGCAAAGGTTGTGAGCAAAATGAATATTTTTTTTTTTTTTCAAAATTTTGTAAAAAATGTGAAAAAGGTTGAATTTCCTTTAACTATTCAAGATATTAGACAAACTATTATGGTTATATTATTCATTTATTTATTAAATTAGTTGGTTTTAAAAGAGCGAAAATGAGAGAATTAGAAACAAGCGTATTGAAACAGCAAAAGCGAAAGAGCCAATATATATATATAAAATAGTAGTCATAGTACTGAAGAACAAAGTTGCACTAGATGTCACGAGAATGAACATGATAGCTTCAAGTCCTCTTTATGCCCTAACCATAAGTTAACAATAACAACAACAAAATGAAGAATTAAAAAAAAATTGCTTAGAGATCATGTAATAGTACCAAGGTATACAGCGTGCTAAGCAAGAAATGGTGAATATTTTTAGTAAATGGAAGGGGAAAAATAGAACCCTCAAAGAAGAAAGAGAAGGATGATGTAAAGAATAAAAGGCCCAGGAAGTTTCAGACGATATAAAAGAGACAAGGTAAAATAAATACAGGCATTTTGTAAGTGATAATGGACGACAAAGAAGTGTAAATTAGACTCTTATCAAGATAAGATGAACATTTTAGTTTTAACATGTGGGAATCAAATGTTCAATGAAAATACTGTCAAATTTAAAGGCGCTTAAACAAGAGTCATCAACGTAGGATGGAAAAAAAATTGTTAAATAGACAAAATTAGGGTGATTTGATTGTATCTTTTGTGGATGACTTTAGAACTTCCAAAGCAATAAATTATTACTGCTCTGTTAACGCCAATTTAACACATTTGCTTTTATATAAAATAGACTTGTCATCTATACATTGAAAGAAATTTCATGCCTTCAATAATAGGTTTTTTTCATGGCGTCTTAGCTTGCAAAAAATTGTGGGATTCTGTGGTAAGGTTAATGGGATATTAACTGGCCCAGATTGCTCCTCTGCAATCTCTTGTTAGAAACAATAATATTGCCATCTCAAACACGGTTTTTTTTTATTGACGAAAAATTAAGATTTTTTACAGGCAAACTTGTCTAAAAATTAGTTTTATTTCGATTAAATCGATTTTTGTTTCTTCTCAAATGTGTATTAATTGATCAAAAAAAAATGCGATTAGTCTCAATTTTATCAGAAAATACTGTAGAATAAAGTTACCAATAACTCAGACTGAAGGTAGTAGTGATTGATGCTAGCGTCTCGGATAAGAATCTGGTGGTATTTCAAGTCCATGCCTCTATCATCCTAACGAAAGCTCACTCGGTCTTATGCTATTGTCTGTTTAAATATGCACTACTGATTGCAAATATCCACTACTGTGGCTAATGCTTTATCTCCTCTATTCAATCACCTTCCTAATTAACATAGAAAGCTACTTTTTTTTTCACAAAACAGCTCCCTTACTCCTACATGGATTATTCGCTGGCTAACAATATATAGTATATTTTTTAAACTTGATTACCTTCAGCTTGGTAAACTTCCCACCTGACATCCAGCATTCTCTTGATACTGACTCAATCAACTGGTTATGCAGTAACTAATCTAGTCTTTGAACATGCTGTTCTTTGTTTCTTTTTCTTTTTGACTATCAAAACGTTTATTCTTTTTCTTCTTTTTGATCTGAGCCGGACAATACACAATTACTTTATTATGTGCTCAAATGAGTTTTAAAATATTTTGTACAGAAATTATAATCTATAAAAAAAAAAAAAAAAAAAAAAAAAAAAAAAAAAAAAAAAAACTCAGCAGCCGCAAATCAAAATCAAGGAACAACAATAATTTGACAAGTTCAATTCTTTACAAAGTCTATTTAACATACATCTTTTTTTTTTCTAAATGATAATGTATTCTATCTTTTCTTTTTAAAGTTAAATTTGTTCTATTTTATATAGGAGAATATTTTGTATTTTATACTTGTACAAGTAACGATTACTTTTCTTTGTTGTTCTTTTTTTTTTTTTTCTTTTACTAAAAAAAAATTAATCTTGTAAGCGTAAAAAAAATTTCTTTCGGAATGTAAAAATTTAGTAATGATGCGCAAACAAAAAATCATTTATATAAAAATAAACTCCTAATTACACTTTTATTTTATTTTATTTTCATTTACTTGTTTTCCTCCCCGCCCCTCCCCTTTTATATATATATATTCATAGAACATATTTGTATATAAATAAATAAATAACTTTTATATACACATATACATTTTTATATAATATATATATATATATTTTACTCATTTAGCTACTTTATATTAATAAATATATACAAATAACATGATGACAGAAGAATCAACATTATTTGAAGATGAAACATTTTTAAATGGTGGTCCATCTTTAGAAGATGAACTTCTCGGAAAAGGTTATTTGAACGAAATACCTTTAGGGTCTTCTTTAGCAGCTGAACTTCAATCAGCCACACATGAAGAAATAGTAGTAGATAATAATGATAATACAACTAATATGTTAACTCATTCAACAGAGATACCATCATCTAAATTAGCATCTGTGGCAATGGATAGACGTCCCTTATCTTGTGAAGTAACAAGTCCTCTATTATCGCCACTTCAATGGTCTGCTTCTACTGGTATTCGTAGTAGAAGATCTTCTTTCTCTTCTTCATGGTCTTCTATTAATGACCCTGAGGAAGAGGATCCATTTGAAGTATTAAAACGACAACTTGAAGACTTGAATACAGCAGTATGGGAAACAAAGACGCTGCACAAGCGATTGTTAAAGACTTTAACCGCTGATGAAACACTTCAAGACCTCGTGACTTTTGCTCCACCACTTGAATATGTAATTCAATCAGTGATTAATCTTGTTGAACGTAAATCGCGCGACCGTGAAAGACAAACGAGTTATTTACGAAGCTTAGATAGCACTTTACGAAAGGAAACGACTTGGATGTCAGTAGATGCGTTAAAAGACATGGAGACTCTGTTAGCTTCTATTAAACTTACTTTAAATGATTCTAATTATTCTTATCAAAATCCTTTACCTTCATTAAGAAGTCTAACAATCGAGACAAATGCAGCTACTGAATCACTTGAGGAATTAAAAGAAATCATGTATGTTAACAAACGACAAGTACAAGAATTAAATTCTCGACTTCGATCTATTGCGAAAACAGTTCATGAAGTTAGAAAGGACATGCGAAGGATAAATAAATTTATAGAAGAAAAAGATGATGAAGATCCTGTTGTATTAGAAAAGGGTGAAGTAGCAGAAAGAGTTAAAGAAATTATGTGGGGCTTAGATGATTTGGATTTAGAATCAACAAAGAAGCTTAAACAAATGCAACTCTTTTGGGAAACTGCTCAAATTAAATGCCCTTAAAAAAAAATTTTTGTTTGGTATTCTTATTATTACTCTTATTTGATATCCCTATTCTATTCTATTCTATGCTATTTTATTCTATTCTTTTCCTTTCTTTTCTATTCTATTTTTCCATATCCCTTCTCCCTCTCTCCCACTACTCTTCCTGAATAAATGATATTGCTATTGTAAATTAATCATTTTAATTTCCTTAGGAACCATCCAATTAAATTATTATCTGAGATTCAATACTATGATAGCAAAAAAATAAAAAAAAAAAAGTTACTGCAGCTTTAATTTGTAGATAACCTTTACGGATGTCTGTGCAGTATGCAGTAATGTATCTCTGTTTAAAGTCAAAGCAAATGTTTAAACTTTAATTTTTTTTCTTCTTCTCTTTATAAAACATGGACTTATATTCATCTCTCTCTCTCTCTCTTCAAGTAATAGAGCTCTTTTTTGTTATTATTATCCCAATAAAAAATAGTAGAATAAGAAACAAGTATCTTTCATCTTAATAGATGTTGAGCGGGGGGGGGGAAGGAGAAGGTAGTGGATACTAGAAAGAAATTCCTAATCATGTTTGAAACGATGTATATTCAAAAGGTAAAGATGTAATAAATCCTTGAGTGAGAGGCAAATTAGAGACAGTGTAAAAACGACTAGCAGATGAAGGTGAATATCCCCTTGACCTTATAAGAAGTATAGTAAGATTCAAAGATGCTTTGCTATCTTGGTTCTTCTTTCAATATTGTACTCTGTTAATTTTTTTCCTAATTCCATTTAAAAGAATATTAGGCGATGAGGATAAGACTTTACTAATAAATTGTCAAATAATAATACCTAAACTATCAATATCTTATTTATTTATTTATTTATTTTTTTTGTGTAGATAACCGTGATGTGCCTCTGGAGCAATATAACGTAGACGACCCAAGATTGCCTTTGTTACGGCAATGACTGAAGAGAATGCGTGTGTAAGATTATAGCAAATCGATAATCAACCAAGAAATGGTCTGAGTCTGTGTACGGAATATTCTCTGGGCGAATGTCACAATGACGGATGTCTTTATCTTGTATAACTCAGTTAAATAAGTGGCTATTCGTAATTAGAGTTCCTGTTATTATTACTATTTTGAAGCAAGAGGTAGTTGCTACGTATGGTCTTCAAGATGAACCATCATGACTATATATTTCATGATCATCATTAAATCACCAGTACTTTCACATACTGTTAGACCCCAAAATAATAAATGCAAAAAATATATATATATATAAATATATACATGTATACATATTTTTAACTGAACAGCTATCTACTAAATTAAAGTTGAATAATAGTTTGGTCAACGTCTTGTATATAATCATTTCATATTTTATCATTTACAATCTTTATGACCATGTTAGTCAGTTGAGAGTCATACACAGTCTTCAAAAGAGAAAGCTTTTAGGATCATTATTAAGACACTGTATATTCTTAATATAAGAGCTTTAAATGGCTTTCATTCCTTAAATCCCCATGCATTTTTGATGATTTTAATATTTATTTATATAAAGATACAACGAACAAATACAATGTTTATAAACTGTTCATTTTAGTCAACAATATAGATATTTATAAAACCTCAAGTCTAGGTTCCTGAAAAATATTTTGTAGAAATATAATATAGATGCATTTTATATATATCACAAAAGAGTAAAGGGAGGGAGGAAAAAAAAAAAAGAGAGAAAGAGAGAAATGATACAAGTTTTTTTTTTTCTTGTAATATCATTAATTATATATATATAACAAACAATAAAGAATTTATGTCCAAAGTCTAAATGTACCATCGGCACCTGTAGAGAAGATCCAGGGCTGAGTAGGATGGAATTCAATATTTAAAACACCAAGTCCATCTTTAACATCATGACCTCGTAAAATCTTGACTGGTACAATTAAAGGATTTTGTAATAAATCATTATAGACCATACCATAAAAGATTTGAATAGTACCGTCATCAGATGAAGAAGCAAAGAGTGGGTATCGCTTATGGAAAGAGACCTGACGAACAGCCTTTGTATGATATCTGTTTAAAAATAGGATTAGCTATCTAATAAGAGCTCTTTTTTTTTCTTTGCCTTTCTTACCTAAGTGACTTGTAAGGTCTAGAACTTAAATCTAAATCAAACCAACAGACCTTCTTATCATATGAGCCAATAATTACATTATCACCACCAGGATGAATATCAATACTGGAAACCCATTTCACACTTGTTTGTAATGTTTTAATTAATTGTTGTTGCATCAAATCATATATACGAACGTAAATTTGTGTCTATCAAGAAAATAATCAGATTTGTACGTCTTTTTTTTTTTTAAAAAAAAATGTTTATACTTACAGCAACAAAGAAGATGGGTTTAATAGGATGGAAAGCAACCTTTTGGACAAGACCCTTGAGACGTCTAAAAGGGGATTGTGTTTGATGTTTCGTAACTTGATGAATAAGAACAGCAAGATTCTTTGCGTCAGGGGATACTGTAGCAACATAATCACCTTTACGATGCCATGTAATTTGCTTAACAACTTGTGTATGTTGAATTCGTACCTTGTAGCCATATTTTTCTTCATCTGCTTCACTAGGCTTAATCCAACTAACAGTTTGTTTAGCATCACTTTCATCTGTAGATGTAGCAAAGCCTGATTTTGTAAATTGATCAGTGGTCAAGGCCTGTTCTGCAGAGCAGAGTTTAGGGGGAGAAATCAAATGCACTTCACCATGACCAACTGAGATACCAAAGAGCCAGACATCAGGATTAGGACACCATGAAATTGCATGGATAACTGCATCGAATTTCCACATCATAAGGCAACGACCTGTTAATACTTCCCAAAGTCGACAGGTATTGTCATCAGAACCTGAGAGAGCATACAAACCGTTGGGATGAATAGAAAGTGCACGAATACGAGCAGTATGACCTTCATAAGAAATAGATTGATGTGTAGGGAAAGGACGGAGATCCTTAGGGCTTGGAAGTTTAGGAATAAGAGATTCAGGATCAATATTTAATCTGTTCTTACGGACACGAGGAGCTAAATAAAGATCAAGACAACGTTGGAATCTTTCTTGAATAAATTTATCATAAGCAGGGACGTGACGTAAAGTATTATATTTCTTTGGAAGATAATTTTTAGGTCTATCTTCTTCATCCATTTCATTCCATTCTTTAATTTCATTCTCATCTGGAAGATATTCAGCAGGAGGATTATAACTTTCATCATGTTCAGGTAATTTCATTTTTGGTGCAGCAACATGCATAATGTGATCTTCGCGTGGAGTATCATCGTCACCCCAAAGATTATAAAATCTAGGTTTTTCGTCCTTAGGCTTACGAGGAATAATACGGCCTTGACGAATGGCACGTACAATCTTCATAATCTTTCTAGCTTCCCATTTAGAAGGAACAAATCTACGCTTAGGTTCAGGGCGAGCAGAGAGTGGCATAGTTTCGGTCTTTGAAGTGAACCATTCCACAGTAGGTTCGTAAGGATCGTATGTAGAGTCGGGAATAATACCTCTTTGAAGTCGTTGAATAATATCCAATTCTTCATCATTCAAAACAATATCCTTTCCTTCCTTATCACTTTTAACTGTCTTCCATGAATCAGGATCTTCCATAGTAGCCAAGAACTTATCAAGTTCATCAGCCGTTGCAGGTTTTAAGATCTTTTTACCATCAATATCATAACCAATATGAGGTAAATCTTTATACCATTCTAAAGGTACATTACCAATTGTGTTTTCAGTTTCTTCTGTTGAACTATCACTTTCGTAATTTGCTTCAATTTCAGGCAATTTTTCTTTATCATAATGTTGACGATATGGTGCTGGGCTATTATAAATATTCTGTCAGTTTTAAACATGACAAAAAAAAATAAAACAAAATAAATCACAGCCTACATTTTGAAATCATCGCTTTCTTCCTCTGCTTCATCTTCTAATTTTTCTTTTTCAAGCTCACGTTCAAGCTCTTCATCCAAATCTTCTTCTACTAATTCATCATCATCATCATCCATATCTTCGTCTTCAATTTCTTCAACATCTTCAGCCTCACTATCTTCATCCTCTAATTCTTCGCTATCAGCTTGGAAATCCTCATCGTCTTCCTCATCATCGCTAAGACTGATTTCAGGAAAAGCTTCAGTTTCTTCATCCTCATCGTTTTCCTCATTATTATCTTCTTCTTCATCAGAAGAGCCCATGTCGATGTTGACATTTCCAAATTCTTCACTATCGCTCTCCTCTACTTCTTTTTCAACAGCTTTACGCTTTAAAGATTTTGCTATGGGCTTAGGTTGTTCCTTTACTGTATCATTTCTATCTTTTTTTGAAGTTACTAAAGTCTTTTTCTTTGGTGCCATTTTGTTATTTTTGAGGATTTTTTTCTTAAAAAAAAAAAAAGAAAAAGAATCTACAATTATATAAGCGTATATTAAAAAAAAAAAAAAAAAGTTACATGACTTGGTCAAAAAAATGTGTGGCTTCCCAAAAAAAAAGTAAATTCAGTCATGTAAAAATGTGACTGTTTCTCAATTCATGTTGGTAGACTTTCCTAGATTTATTTGGTAGAAGCAACTCAACATAATGCTTTTGATAAGACAGATAGAGTTTTATACATGGCATTTACTAATAGGAAAGTCATTGATGAAAGCAAATATGATGCATTTAGTAATAAATAAACTTATCACTTCTTTGTAAGTAGTTGACAGTTAAATTGTACTAATAAATATGACATGTATGTTTATAATAATACCATTCCTATTTATATACTTTCTAGTAATTAGATATAATAATTGTTTTATTACACTTGTTGAAGGCCTTCATACAATATATCATTATGAACTCTGAGAGCCTTATTTATTATTCCAATATTTTGTTTGAGTGAAAGTTTGAAGTAGTATTATTACAATCAAAGAAGACTACTTTAAACATGGAGTAAAAATATCCTATTTTACCTTACAATATAAGACACACTTTATCTTGATCTATATAATAACATTCTAATGGCTTTATCATCCTCTTCTATTGCGCAATGAATCTATAAGCTTGTAACATGGAGTGATGTACTAACCAAGCTTAGTTATATAAAGATAAAAGATAGATGTCTTTTTAGAAAAAAAAAAGAGTAAATAACGTAGCTATTCCAACAAACTCAATTGCCAAAGTATAAAGTGAAGTTGTGTATTTGAGATGTATTTAAACTAATAAACTCATTAGTTTCGATCAATCTGTTTTTTTTTTGTAAATATTAGAGTACAATTTATTCTGAAAAGATATCATAATAAATAAGCTTAGAATGCAATGATTTAATTAATGCATGTCCTTGTCACCAATTATAATCATTCACAGTTAGATGTATACATGTCGTGTATTTTTATATATGCATATATATTTATCTTTTTATCGTTATTGCTGTTTAAGTGAATGACCGTCTTCTACGTGACTGGTTTTATTAGATTTCAACATATCTTTTCTTTTTTTAAAACTCAATTTAAGCTTTAAAAGCATAACTAATCATAAAATATGCTGCTATCATATTTTTTTTTTTCATTTGTGTTTGTTATTTCTGAAATGGACGCATCTGAACGACAGAAGTATACCCCCTCACACCTCCTGAGGGCGTACAAGCAACTGAAGAGACACTCCAGGCTGATCAGGCCCAGCCATTTCACGGCCGTGGAATAGCCGGTTGATGATCATAAAGAAAAAAAAAAAAGAAAAAAAAAGGGAATTTTACAATTTTTTGACCCCCTTTTTATACCTTTTTTTTCCCTTTTTTTAAGGAGTAAATTCATTCAAGGAGTAAATATTTTTATCCAATCAATTTGAACATATTACGTATGCATTCTTTTATTTATGAACATGTGCATCATATGCTTGAGAAAAAAACTTTTTAGTTATATATAAAAAAAAAAGTCGTTGACAAGACCGCTAATTAAGGGGTCAACTTAATAAGATATAATTGGTAAACAGGAATGGGTTCAACAGGAAACAAAGTATATAAAAGGAATGAATTCTTTATTACAAGAAAGAAAACTAACTAATAAAATGTATATGCTCAAAGAGAATGAATGTAAATAATTTCTTGACATTTCGTACATCTGAATGTGTAAATGATTTTATGCTAATATCTTAAGGAAAGAGTATGTATAATTTATACTTTAATAGCTTTTTTTTTCTTTTTTTTTTACTATAAAATATTGAATTCAGCTATAAACTGAAGGGCTTTCATTATGTAAATTCTTCAGGCATGATATGCTCATCATCTTCTTGTAGAGTTATTGTTTTAAAGAACCAGATTAGATAAAACATAAGATCTTTTCCTATTCCCTATTATGGATACGTAATAGATGGATTTAATCTTTGATAAAAAAAAATATGCATGTATAAAAAAAAACAAATACTGTAATGTGTTTGTGTGTGTGTGTTTTTTTTTTACCTTTTCCCACACATTTTTTTCCCTTCTTCTTTTAATAATGGCAAACATGATTCTTTCAGGAAGAAAGAATTTGTCTAATCAGCCACTATTGAATCCTAATGCATTAAACACATCTTATAGTCGGAAGCAGCAAAAAGTAAGATTAGTCCTCATTGCTTCAGTTTTATCATTCTTTGGAATTACTTGTGTTTATCTTTCCAAGTATTTACCTACTACAGCTACTTTGCAACAGGATTCAGTGACTACAAGCCATTTTTGGGATAATAATAACCCAACTATGACAAAAGTCGTGTCATCAGGTATTTCTTTAGCCTCTTTCGAACACGGTCTTGCTAAATGTCAATATAATAAAGAACAAGAGCAAAATAAAGCAAATACAAATATAAATCGTATTAGACATCGTAATCCTCGTGCTGTTCCTAATGCTCCTAATGTCTTGATTCGTAATGGTCATATCTGGCTCAAGGACCACTATTTAAAGAATGGCGATATTTATATTAAAGATGGATTGATTGCTGCTGTAGGAAAAAACTTGGATGTGCCTAAAGATACACGTATTATTGATGCGGGAAATCGTGTCATAACTCCAGGTCTTATTGATATGCATTCTCATTTAGCTGTTGATGCTATGGGTGGTTTATCAGCTAGTGATGATACAAATGAAATGACCACACCTACTACACCCTATGTAAGTATATAAATACATATACACGTAAATGCAATTTTATTTATTTATTTATTTAATTCTTAGGTTCGTGTCATTGATGCTTTGAATCCAACTGATCCTGGTATCAAGATAGTGGCTAGTGGAGGTATTACGACTTCATTGATATTACCAGGCTCTGGTAATTTGATGGGCGGTGAAGCTGCTGTAATTAAGCTGCGACCTACTTCTACTCTTTCTAATCAAGATATGTTGATTAGTGCTGGTGTTTCAGAAGAAGATAAAGAGTTTGTTTGGCGTTATATGAAAATGGCTTGCGGTGAGAACCCAAAGTCTTATTATGGAGGTACTCTGAATAAAATGCCTATGACACGTATGTATGCATAATTATAGATATATATATATATATGTATGTATGTATGTTTATTTTATTATATTCCATTTCACTCACTCACTCATCGTTATTTATACATAGGTCTTGGTGAAAATTATCTGTTTCGTCGTCGATTTGAAGAGGCACAAAAACTAATGCGAAAGCAAAATGATTGGTGTGATGCAGCTACTCAAATCTTGAAAACATTTCCTAAAAATAAGGCTATTAACGAAAATAAGATAACGCGATTAGCTGAACCCTATCCAGAAGAATTACGTTTAGAAAGTTTAGTAGCTCTTTTACGTAAACAAGTTAATTTAAATGTTCACTGTTATCTTCCTCATGACCTCGAAGCTATGGTTCGTCATTCAGTTGAATTTGATTTTGAAATTGCTGCCTTTCATCATGCTTTAAGTGCTTGGCAAGTACCTGATGTTATTAAACGTGCAAAAACAAATATAACAATTGCCACATTTGGCGGTAAATAGACAGGCATAAATGAGAAAAGAAAAATATCTAGTCTAACCTTTTTTTTATTATTATATGTTGAATGTAGATATGTGGGGTTATAAGGTATAAGACTGATGTATATATATATACATGCATGCAAATTAGAAAGTTAACTTTTCTCTCTCTCTCTCTTTTTGCTGTAATATATAAAGGCTGAAGCATGGGACCAAAATGTTCATGCTCCAAAGATTCTTGATAAGGCAGGAATTCCTGTTGCCTTTAAAAGTGATCACCCTGTAACAAATGCTGTAAAGTATCTATGTTATCTATCCATGATTCATGTTATATAGATAAGCTCTAAATTCTAACTGTTTATGATGGATAATTATATATACATATATGTATATAGCGAGATGTTTTATATGAAGCACAGAAAGCATATCATTATGGATTTGATGAACACAAAGCACTTGCATCCCTTACAACTGTTCCTGCTCATTCACTGAAGCTTGGACATCGTATTGGAAGGTAGGAAAGGGAAAAACAAAAGATGAAAATATATTAAATTTATATGATTCCTTTATGTAGTATTGAAGTTGGAAAGGATGCTGATATTGTCATTTGGGAACGACACCCCTTGCGTTTAGGAGCACGTCCTAAGCATGTTCTTATTGATGGTATTGAAATGAGCTTTAAAGAATCATGGACAAAAACAGTAACAGAGGAGGAAGATATCGTTTTAAAAGAAGATGAAGCATCGTCTACCGTTCATAATGAATATGAAAAAAAACGTCACCATTTACCTCCTTTTCCCAAAAACACAATGCATTTAGAAGATCATGGTTTAGATAACCCACTCTCGTTCCAAGATGCTTGCTCTCAAGGAACGGATACATTTGTGTTGCGTAATATCAGTGAAATTTATATGAATTCTAGTTTTACTTTACGTGCAAGTGATTATCATGGACAAGGACTTTATATGATTGTTGACAAGAATATAATTACATGTATTGGTATTCATTGTGATCGAGATCACTTTGATTGGCCAGTATCGAGTCCAGTCTTTGAAATGAGTGGCGCTGTGATTATTCCAGTAAGCATATATTCACTAAAATAATAATAATAATACTATTTGGATTGACATGACACAAAATAATTTTGAAAGGGTATTGTATCAATGGGTGTTCCTCTTGGATTAGTTGAAATACAATCTGAAGCAACAACACAAGATGGCTATGCTAAAAATGATATCTCTGATTCAGATTTATACAAGAAAATAACAAGGGCTGTAGATGGACTTAAACTAAATGGTTTACATCTTCAAAAAGCATTTAAAGCAGGTAACCTATTTTATATATAAAATATGGATAGGAAATATATGATATTCAATTGTACTCTTTTTGTCTTTTTTTCTTTCTTTTTTTTTTCACTTATTTCAGGTGTTACTACAGCTATTTCCCAGCCCATGGTGGATTCAGAACTGTTAGCAGGAATCTCAGTTGCGTTTCATACAGGTGTAGAAAATACTTTATTAGATACCGAAGATGGATTAATAAAAGAAGAAGCAGCTTTACACTTTGTTATTCAACATTCAGGTAAATAATAAGCTTCTCGAGATGTTGAACCTATTATATATACATATTTATTTATTTATTTTTTATTCAATAGGAACTATGCCCATTTCGAAGCAGATCGCAACTATTCGTCACTTGTTTATTTCGAATATAAATTCTGAGCCAAATCATAATGTATTTGCACGTGCAGCAAAAGGATTGATACCTGTAGTCGTTCAAGTGGATGATAAAGATGAAATAACATCTCTTTTATTGATGAAACAAAAAATTGCGTCAGAATATGGGTATGATTTGAAACTAGTTATTCTTGGAGGTTCTGAATCTTACCTTGTTGCAGAACATTTAGCTAGACTTGATGTTCCTGTCATTTTGATGCCAGCACGGTGTATGCCTACCACGTGGCAATCTCGATTTTGTTTGACAGGTCCACCTGTAACCCCTTATACGGGTTTAGATCTATTATTAAAGCGTGGTGTTCGAGTTGCATTAGGTAGTACAGATGTAGATAATGGAGATGCTCGTAATTTAATCTGGGAAGCAGGTTGGAATTTAGCACATAATCATGATTTCAGTTTACAAGATGCTGTAGGATTGATTACATGGAATGCTGCAGTCATCTTTGACTTGGAAAAAGAATATGGTATTGGTAACTTGAAAAAGGGAGGTAAAGCAAGCTTTGTTGCCTATAATCAATCACCCTTTGAATTTGGTACTCGTGTGTTGATGGTTTATGGAAGAGGTCATTCAGGACCCACTTGTTTTCCAAAACAAGTTTAAAAAAAAAACTCGCTAGTTTAATATCAAGTAAAATGAATCTTTCTCCACACTAAGTTTGTTGTATTCCCGTTCAACAAACTATATGCGGGGAAATTTTCAATCACAGAAACTGAAAAAGAAAATCATGCGAGTTCAACATGGTGTGTGTTTTTTCTTTGAAAAAAAATAAAAAAAAAATAAATAATACATATAATTGATACTGCAATGACAACAAAGATAAGCCTTATCAATTGAATAAGGTATATTAATCAAGCAAAAACTTTTCTAAAATGACTTGTGTTCAATTTATAGAATTATTCTCTTTATTTCAAGAGGTTCTTTATTGATACAGTACGTGGGTTGGCTGATGATGAGAATAGCCCTGAATTTTAAAACAATAAGAGATTGGATTGTCTTTGATTGGTTTATGCGCAAGGCTAATTGTTTAATCGATTGTTGTACAACGCGTCTTCCAATTTATGGATAATCGTTGGTAATAAATAATAATGGTAATAGTAGTAGTAGTAGTAGTACCTGCTATTATTAACCCTATTTTATTAATTTGGTATATTTACATATTAGGCAATTGACGGCAAATCATGGGAGAATAGGGTTGTTGTAAATATTGATTTTAAATTCAGATCAATAAAGTAATAGTCGTAATTATAGTAGTAGTAGTAGTAGTAGTAATATGTCACTCTTCCCTCCCATGTGATATATCTTTTATTTTAAACAAAGATACTATCATTTATTTAAATAGAATAAAAAAATATCATGCTTATTTTACCTCAACTGTTCCCTGTCCTTAATCCTTAATAATTTATCTTTATTTAAAAAAAAAAAAAAGACAAAGCCTTGTTTTGGCAACAGATCAAAATAGTTTTATTTTTTATGATTATAAATAAGAAATTAGAATGTATTCCGTGAAAATCCCGAGTCTGTTGTGTACACGCACATATATATACACACACACACATACACACACACACACATACACACACGCATACATGTACCTCCGCCTTTTTTATTTTAGTAAAAAAAAAAAAAAAAAAAAAAAAAAAGAAAAAGAAAAAGAAAAAAGAAAAGAGAATAATTTTATGTTCTTTTTATTTATTTATTTTCTTTTTTTTCAGCTTTCTTTTTTATATATAAAGAATGAGTCAATATTTATCAAATGAAGACTATTTTAATAAACAAAAGAATATAAAAGAGAATTCAACGTCTCTAATTTCAGTTTATGATTTACAAGATGTAATTCAACAATATCAATCACAACCCGAATTATTAAAATTAATATTAACAAGCAAAGTAGAAGAAGATAAACGTAGAGCAGAGGAAGCAAGATTACGTGCAAAGGAACTTGATTTTTATTTACACCATCATCGTCCTCCTCATTTAAATTTTATTTCAACAGAGAATGGAAAAGAAGAAGAAGAAGAAGGAAACGATTCATATCAAATAAGAAACAGTTCTTATAAAATCCTTCCTCATACAAAAAAGAAGATACACCAACAGGAATCTTCTTCGCCTTATATCATTCCTCAATCACATCCTATCTCTTCTCGTGTTGATATCGAGGACCGTTCTTCATTTTCTTCCATGTCCTCTTTATCTTCTGAAGAAGAAGACGACGACGAAGAAGAAGAAAACTATATTCTGGATCAACGTCGTAATTCTGCTGCTGCTGCCATGCTGGCCATGGGAGGAAATCTCTTTGAAGAAGAACAAAAGTAAGTAAAGGGTGCTTGCTTTTTTCTTTACTTTTTAATTCAATATACTAATAAACTATGTATTCATATAAAGTACAATTATCATGTCAGATCATACAACAACAGTAGTAGTAGATGAGAAACCTTTAACATCAAATAGCAACACGAAATCAAGACGTAGAAGGGAAATGCAAGCTATCACAAAAATTGTAGAAACAAGAGAATTTCCTTACATTGATAATTATTTTTGGAAAAATAATGGAAACACAGTACAGAAGAAGACGGGTTGTAAAAGTATCTATTATAAATGTTCAAACAGTAACAAAGTAAGTAAGCCATAATGATGATAATAGCAATAAAAAAAAAAACGGGATTCGACGGGTGAAATTGGGGGTTCACGAGTTTGCCCGAATTATTCATGACATATGAATTTCATACAATATTCACACGTTTCTTCTTTCTCCTTCTCTTTCTCTTTTTCTTTTATTATTATTATTATTATTAGGGTTGTTCTGTAAATAAAACTGTGATTGCTCGGCCTAATGGTGAATATCTTATTAAATATAGAGGCTCCCATTTACTAGAATGTGGTAGAGTAGAAAGAATTCGTGATTTGTAATAGTAAAGAAAGAAAAAGCAACTTCTCATATACCATCATCTAAAATAAAATAAAAAAAATGTGACTCATAAAAATAGACTATTCTTCTGTATTATACATTATTTATTCTCTTTAAATATAATAACGAACTTTCCCTCTCCTTCCTTTCAATCTATAAGATCAAAATATATAAAAACATAGATATTCATTTTTATATTCATAAGCAAAACTATTTATAAATCAAGACAAGGAAAGAGAGAGAGAGAGAGAGAAAGAGAAAGAGTTGAAAATGACCGTATTATATATAAATATATATATGTGTATATATACATATATATATATGGATATGGATATGGATATGGATATTGTAGAATGAGAAAATCGCTCTTTCTATAGTGTAGGAGTAGAAATAGCATTAGCAACAGCTGAAGTAGTAGAGTTAGGCGTGGGATTTAAAGGTGATGATTGCTGTTGTTGTTGTTGCTGGTAATGTGGATAACGATATAAGGATGTTGGATGAGAGTCTTTCTGTAGAGGAGAAGAATGAATAGATGTAAAAGATTCATGACTCTCCATACGTCGTGGCGGTGAAGGCATGGATCCTCCAGGTTGATGATATCTCATATTTAATTGTTTAGGCACATAATCTGAATTTGGATGTTTATTGGTATAAGGTAAAAACTGAGGTTGTGCATAGATAGAGGTAGGTGGATGATGACGACCATCTGTCACTGTACAATCATATAATTTAAAACCTTCTTTCGTCATTTGACTAGTTGAATACATACTAGATTTAGAGGATACTGCACTACTATGTGTATTCATATTATGCTTCACTGTTTGTTCTACTCGTTTAAAGAATTCTTTAGGCGACATATCAACATCGTTTAAATTGGGATCTTCTAAAAATATTTCTAAATCATCTGGCACCTTTATAAACGAGTTAAAAACTGAAATGAAATACAACAAAAAAAAAAAAAGGTCTTCCTTACTAAACAAAATTCTTCATAAGATTCTAATAAAACTTCAATAACTCGAATTGCTGCAAATGAGTCATCCTTTAAAGGATCTTTTGAGTTAGCTGTTAAAATATTAGGTGCAATAACTCGTGCTAAATTTGGAATATCCATACGACTACCAACATCACCTGTAACATGAGAAAAGGATGCAACCCATCTTAAGAATACAAACAAAACTTCCATAGTGGCTCGATTACATCTAGGTAATATGCAACATACAAGATGTAAAGCTCTTTTTCTTTCTAAAGAATTTTCAATTCCTATTTACATTGAATTCAATACAAGTAAAACTTTATAACAGCTACTCTTTTTCTTTTTTTTTTTTTTTTCACTTACTTTCAGCACATAGAAATAAAGGATGAAGTTTATGAGTTAATAATGGGTCGGGTAAATCACGAAGAAATTTTTTTAATAAAGCAGCTACTTGAATAGCACTTTCTTGAGTCAAATCCACTTCATTAGGATTTCGATCTAAAGCATCTGAAAGCTCTTTTAGACGTCGAATATTACCATTCTTTCTAAAGACACCCTCGGCTGTCATATCCATTTGTCGCATAGCAGTAATTGCATCATCTACAAAAGCAGCTAATTTTATTGGAGAATGCCCTGAACCTAAATTGGATTCAACTCCTGTTCTCTCTGTTAAAATGTCAAGTGGGACACCAAATGTACCTTCCTCTTTTGCTTTAGTCACATGATTCTTTTGCTTTTTAAAGGGTGTAAAAAATTTGCCCCAGATAGATCCCTTTTTAGTCTCGATTAGATTTAAAAGCTCACTTGAAGAAAAGGAGGATTTAACATATTGTTCAATATGAACAACGGCTACATAACGAATAATCATATATTGTAAAGCTGATAGTTCTGAAAGATAAATACGAGGACGACCTGAGGCAGTAGTAGGGATATGAATTGAATGAGATAAATGGGCTATCATTTGTTTCTTAGAGGCTACAGCTGCGGCTGCTAATTGTGGTAAATCATCTAAACCAACACTACGCGTTGCTTTATGACGTGTTACATGATTCGGATTTGGAGGTAAATCTGGTAAATCTTTTTGGTGGTCAATACGACGTTGTAAACTATCTAATCGAACAGGTGGGATAGAAGAAGATTGTGTTTGGGTTCGAAGTGATGCTGTCAGATCTGCATTACCGAGAATAGTTGAGCGTTTATTTGCCATTTTAAAGGATCGTGATATTTTTCTTTCTAAATGAGTTGTAGAAGAAGATACGGTACTCCTAGCATCCATAATTTCTGTAGGATAAATATCCACATTATTTAACTTATCTTCTGGTATTAAAGTCAATTGCTTTTCTGCTGACGGTGATAATTGGATATTTGTACTTGTATCTTTTAAAAGATGTTGACTTGGTTTTAATTTAGTCGAATAATCTACTGAAGAGAGTTGGGCATCTAAATCATTAGGAGAAAAGAAAAGAATGAGAGAGAGAACGAAAGAGAGAGAGAGTAGTCTGTTACCTGTTATTTGCAATAAGTTACAAAGTCGACTTAAAGCAACTCGTAAAAGGAAACTATATTGAGTTAATTTAGTGATATATTCAAATGGTATTGCGTCCTTTGCAGATAACCCAGAACATTGAATACAATGAAGAGTACAAGAAGCTGAGTTAAAAATAGCACCTTCATTTATAGATAATGAACAAGAGCATTGTTGACATTTGAAACAATGCATATGCCACCTATAATCTCCACTTCGTATACATTGATCTTCAATTGTATTTTTACATAATTGACAATAATCCGTATTCTTTGCTTTAATTAAACGTTGACAATCACGACTTCGCCTTTCCTTTCCAGGTATTTCCATCAATTTAGCTAATAAACGAGAAACAACGACAGGCTTCCCAACTATAATTTCCTATAAATAGAACTTTTAAATTGAATATGACATTGGTTCAATTAAGATAGATAAAAAGATCGTTTACCAGACGTAAAGCAGATGTCAATGCTAACCGTATTAAAATTTTTAGATAATGGGCTAGACCTGTCACTAAGGATAATAATTCTTGAGTAATTCCTAATTTTTTCATTTCCATATCGCCTGTTCTAGATAATAAAGAAAAGAAGTTGATAATTTTCTTGCAAAGCATTTTAGCCTCTCTTGTATATTTAAATTCTAACAATTCACAAGTCAGTACACATATTGTAACTTTCTTTTTTTTTTCGATATATTTTACCCGTTTGATTATATTCTTCATATGTACAATGGATTTTGTCTATTCCAGCAAATAATGCCTCTACATGCACTAAAAATCTTTCTGATAAACAGATGCTCTCGATATATGCTCCATTAGAAACATGAAGTAACATTTCGGATATACAAACAGCAGATGATTCTTTATTCAAGGAGAGAAAAAAAAATGGATTAATTAATATGGATTAAACAAGCTTATATAGAAACTAGATTGTTTACCTTCAAATGCTGATAAAACTGACCAAATACTTATCACTTTTTCTTCCATATCTTTTTGAACTTGAAATAATGCTGATGGCTCTAGCAGCTTGTAATCTTATTCAAATTTAAACATAAACAATATATACATTTTTTTTTAAAAAAAAAAAAAACCTATGTATTCCTTTATTACCTTTTGTAGCTATAGAATCGCTGTCTTTTAGAGAAGGATGAGCTACTTTGACATTCCAAAACTATGCAAAGAAGGGAAAAGATGAATAACGATGAACATGATAGTATTGTATATATTTAGACATGTATTCACCTTTTGAATCATATAACATTCTGGATGCCAATGATCTACTACATCATTTCTTTCAATTTCAACATATTGTTTCAAAATAGCCATGTCACAACCAACACAAGATACGGCAAATTGAGTTGAATAATGAAAATGACAATAAACGTTTGAGTTATGTTCATAATATGAATCTTCAGGTCCAAATACAGTAGAGCACTCACTACAAGTAAAATGATCCGTATGATATTTTTTATCGAGCGCAATTATATATGTTCCACGCAAAGGCTCATTACATTGTGCACATAAAAGCCCAAGTCTTTTAAAATAGTCTGTTTCACATAAAGGTCGTCCTGGTTCAGTAGGGTGAGGTAAATATCTTGAAGCAACTGGTGTATTACAATCCTATTTATACATGTGTATTTTCTAATCAATGCCTAGGGTACATTTATTTTATTTTATTTTCTTTTTCTTTTCTTTTTTTTTTTTCTTTCTTTTATTTTTTACCCAACAAGTAAAACAATCTGGATGAAACGCACCGTCTAATGCTCTAACAAGCTGATCGCCCAGAGGCAATTCGCATTTCAAACAAGTAATGGCATGGTTAATTATTGGAGTAGAGGTTGCATTAGATGTAAATGAGGTTGGTGCAGAAGTTAAATTTGCTAATTCTTGACTCATGGTATATATATATGTATATATATATATGTATGTATGTATGTATGTATGTATGTATGTATGTATGTATGTATGTATGTATGTAAGTAAAGGTACGTTTATATATATTTATAGTAGGTATATAGTATGTGCTTATTTGTATATAAATATGTATATATTATATATTCTATATGTATATATATAAATATGTGTGTGTGTGTGTATATATGTGTGTATATATGTGTATATTATATATATATTTATATATATATGTATATGTATATGATATTTCTATGTACTAAGAGCTTAATTTAAATGCTTTCATACACTAACAAAAAAAATAAAATAAAAATAAAATAAAAGTAAAAATAAAATAAATAAAAATAAAATAAAAATAAATAAAAATAAAGAGAAAAATGAAGGGGGGAAAATAGATATATTTTTATAAAAAAAAAAAAAAAAAAAAAAAAAGGAGGGGAAAATAGAAAAATATTACAGAAGAAAGCCCTTAAATCAAGCAAAATAGTTTGTGTTTAAAAATATATTAATTTATTATTTTATGTTTACAACATTTAGGGCAAAGTAAAATAAAAAAATAAATAAAAAGGAACGCAAAGTATCCTAATTTGGTGCCGTAACACATGGGCTTATTTTGACTTTCCTTCTAGTATAACTTGAGAGATAGCATATTCTCCATCATGCGACAAAGATAAATGGGCTTTTTGTATTCCATATTTTTCACTATTCACTATATCTATTTCGGGTTTACCTTTATTTTCGAGGTTAAAACTCTTCATATCATTATATTTACATCTATATATTGTATAATAATAAAAAGGAAAAAAAAAAAAACTACCTTCTTTCTTTATCACTGTTACTTGTTTCCATTCAAGCTTATGTATGGGATATAAAGCTTTATATGTCGCTTCTTTTATACACCATCTTTATATAAATAGTTTAATTTTTCTGTATAAAATGTAATGACTTCACTGTTCAATTTACCTCGAGCTTAAATATGTTAATTGTTTCTGATCATCAAAAGACGATGATGAGCAATTTAGTTGAAATTCTTTACATTCAATTGGACTAAGGATTCTTCTTGCGAATCTATCTCTTCCTCTTCTAGATATGATAGCTGCAATTCGTGATAAATGTACTATATCAACTCCTATTCCTAATATCATTTCTTCATAAAAATAAATTTTTTATCACCTTGACTAGTTTCCCTCATTTACTACTACACCCAAAAAAAAGGAGATCTTTTTTTTTTTCAAATATTTCAAATGGAGCCTTAATTACTGATATAATAGAGTGGTCTTTTTTTTTTTTCTTTTTCTTTTTTTTTAATATGATGTTAAAAAAAGTATACATCGCTTTCTAACTTCAGATAATTAAGTAGAAAAAAAAAAGATATTAATAAGTTTATATATAACATAGAATTAAAAAATAAAAAGGAATTATAAGTCTATTAATATAAGCTGCAATATTTTTATCATGAAATAACGACATATGCATTTATACTAAAATGCAGTATTTATTTTGTTTCACTTCACTTTTTTTTATTATTCATTTCATATCGTTGACAATATAACTTACAGAAATACTTCAGCTTTATTATTCTAAGTTTAAAGACCGAAGATCAAAGATACTACTACCTCAATTAAAATATCTAAAAACAGTATACTAATGTTGCACGTTTTTTATTTTAATATTACTTTATTTTTCAGGTACCTCAATTCTGTACAAATTAGTTTCCATGACAATATATGGGTTTAATGAAGTCAGCTATCGTTCATTTATTGCCTTTTTTTTTCCTTTTTTTTTTTTGTATATATATATATATGTATACAACTTGCTTTATTAATATTATTATAATATCATAGTGTGCATAAATACAATAAGCAGCATAACTGTGGTAGATGATCCGAGGAAATAGTAAATATCGGTAATTTAAACCAGCATTATTATTATTACCACATGCCAAGAGAACCTGTCAAACTACTTCCATAAATTGATAAAAGATAGTCTCACCTCTACATATGATGCTTATCATATTAAATTTCCATTCAGCAGTCATCGTACTTTTCTTTGAAAAAAAAAAATAAAATAAAATAAAATAAAATAGAAATTCTATTTTATGCCACTTTTTTTTTCTACGCGAAGGTCTATATATAATCAAGACATATTCTAGACTCAAATAATTAAGTTTGTGATGCTATAATTAGGTAAATAACGATTTTTCTTTTTAATTTCTTTTTCTTTAAAAAAAAAAAAAAAAAAAAAAAAAAAAAAAAAAAAAAAAAAAAAAAAACTTTAAAACAGCATATATTAATCTTTATTTGTGTTAATTTTTTTTTTAAAAAATTTTGTAAAATATTATATTAAATAAAAAAAAATATACTTCTTTGAAACGTAGTAATATACATATGTTATTATTTAAATAAGTATCTCTTTTCTCTTCATATATAAGTAAATTTCTTTATGATCTAGTTAAAGATTGTGCATCAATGCGATTAAAGAAGCATAGATCGCATACGCGAGACCATTCACCACGCTCTTCACCATTAGATGCAAATAGAGGTAAAAGATTTGAACTGTGAGTATGACAAAAGATATGTCCGCAACTATATATGTATATATATAAAAGACAATAGGCAAAATCAATTTCAAACATTCTTTATTATCTTATACATACAAATATATATATAAATATATACCTTCTACAATGATGTCGCCGAGTAAATAGACCAAACTTGACATGACACTGTTTTGTCTTTTCGTTTTTATCCTTCATTGAAAATTCACATTTTGTTACGGAAGTGTCTTTTGCCCATTTTCCTTTTTCTAATAGTTGAAAAGTTGTTAAACGCTTTTCTCTATTTAACCTTATAATGTATTTATGGCAAATAATCTCTCTTGAACCATCATGGTTTGGTTTGTAATATTTTTGAAAGCTCTTTAAACATGAAGACATGTAAGTTATATAAGGGGAAAAAAAAAGAAGAAGAACTGGATGCTTACCTTTGGAAGTAATTCAAGTTCAGTAGTGACACAGATACCAGAAATAATAACATCTTTAGGATACCCAAGTGGATCATATTCATGTGCCTCAATATCACCTGTGCCAACAATCAAATTTCCTATCCATCGGTTTACATTCCATTTTAAACGAACAGCACCATATTCTAATTTTGTTTGCCAACTTGTTGGTTTCATCAGTGACCTGAATACCGCCTCATTTTCCTCACGGATATCATTTTTAGTAGATAACAATCCATGACTGTTGTTGTTGTTGTTGTTGTTGTTGTATATAGTAGTAATAGGTGAAGAAAACAAGGTTTCCTTTTTTCTTTGTTGTAGCATGGTGGTAAATTTTTGTAAAATCTCTAACTGTGTTTCGAATAGGGCCGTTTCAAATTGTTCCTGATTTGTTACTACTTTGATATTATTTCGGATTAATTTTAAATCTTCATCATTCTTGCCATTTTGCATAAGAATAAAAAGAAGTTGTTGTTGCTGCTGGGATAAGAGTGTAGCCCATTTTTTAATGGTGGTAATGGGAAGATGCAATAATGATGGATCAGATATTCTGTTTTTGAGTTGCTGCCTTGAGGAAGTTTGAGGTTGGCTGTCAAGGTGCGATGAACAAATGAAGTTCGTTCTTTGAAGAGTAACATCATTTGTTCTTCGTTGGGTAGCGGTAGGGATGGGTGATGTAGGACAATCTGCTCTAAAGTTTATTTTTTGATGATCGTTACTACTGCTAGGGTATCGAGAATATTCATCTTTCTTATTATTAGGTATACTTTTATCACTTTGCTGACTACTCATGGACGTATCTAAACACACTGTTGATGTTGCTTCTATCATCTGAGTTGTAGAATCCGAATGATCAATAGGAACATTGCTATTTCTTTCAGTAATAGTCTCAGAGCTTTTTGTCTTTTTCGTCACGATGTTGTATTTATTATTATTTGGAATACAAAATTTCAATGGATTCATGTCGTTTGAAAAATGATCATGATTCTTCGTCACTGTTGTAGCAGAAATTGAGGAAGACTTTCTTTTATTACTACTACTACTACTACTACTACTATTACTATTATTATTTTTTAGAGACATTGTACTTGAAAATCTATTGTTCATAGTGTTGTAATGACTGTGTGCCGTATTTTCAGAAATTGACGTAACTTTAACGTTGCGATTGCATGCTACACAAATAGGACGTCTCATGTAACCTGGCAACTGCTCATTGTCATCCGAAATGTATTTATTATACTCAAAATATGTACATCCTTGTGAGGAAGGATTATAGAAAGTCTAAAATAAATAAATAAAACCCGTACATAAATCTATACTCATATCTATAATAACAACCTTTTTTTTTTTTGTCTATAACTTTATAATAGACTACTACTTACATTATCAGGAGTTGGTGATAAAGATGCAGAAGGAGTTTCAAGGGAATTTAATGATTGATTTTTCCCTGCATGCTCAGTAATTGAATTTTTCTTAATGTTATTAGTGATAGGATTATTTCGAGAAGATGTTTTAGATGTTTGTTTATAGGAATATCTAGATGATGATATTGTTAATGTTGATGATGATGATGATGATGATGCATGCTTCATGTTGGTAATATCTTCGGTAAAAGAAGTTTTTGATGTTGGTTTTTTAGGTGTATTTTTACTCAAATCTTTAATAGAAAGGTTATCACAAGTATTATTACTAGCAAAAGAGATTGTACTGTTGGCATCACTATCTTTTTTTAATGTCAAAAGGACCTTTCTTTCTGGTATTGGTGAATTAGAAGAAGGATTTCCTGGTGCTGTTTCATTTATGACCTGTACTGGATTGGGCGATGAAGAAGCACCTGCTTTCACTGGAGACCAAGATTG
The DNA here is from genome assembly GCF_025118155.1 of Cokeromyces recurvatus. Classification (NCBI taxonomy): domain Eukaryota; kingdom Fungi; phylum Mucoromycota; class Mucoromycetes; order Mucorales; family Mucoraceae; genus Cokeromyces; species Cokeromyces recurvatus. The sequence goes on along the minus strand of NW_026251409.1, from coordinate 133,575 downwards.
CCTTCTTTTTTGAATTTTATCAGTCGTACCAACATGATCCATCATTGTTAATGGTTTGCTATCTATTGGGATTATCACATTCAATGATTGTTTCCTAGTTTTCATTGTGGATGACTGTTGTCTTTGATTAACTACTGTAGCTGAATCAGGAAGAATTACAGTCGTATTTTGCTTTTCATTTGAATTAGGACGCACTATCTTTGCAAGACTTGATGCTGTATTCCTTGTAATCGACTGCCGTCTATTTATTAATTTAGTTTTATATTTTCCTTGTGATTGATGAGGTGACGCTAAGAGTGGAGAGGGGAAAGTAAATTCATTACTCCTTTTCAAGAAATTTGTACTCGTTTGCGGCTCTTTCAACATGAGTTAATAATGGTAACTGTACAAGTAAAATGAAAAAAAACTAGATTAAATATTAAAGAAAAAAAAGAAGAAGAAGAAAAGGAATATTTAAAAGTTTATATAAAATTTATAATGCAAAAAAAAAAAAAAAAAAAAAAAAAAAATGCACCTGCAAAATGCCACATACGACAATTACACATGCATTTCTTATTATTATGAAATCATACGCTACTTTTATTTTTATGCTGTTACACAACGTCATATTTATAAGAAGCCTCTCCTTTTTTGTTATAAGACGAAGAACAAATTCTCATTAAAATAAACAATAGAAAGTAAAATATTAAGCCTTTCATCTGATTTGTACTCCGTCATTTTTTGTTTACTTTCTATATATTTGTATATAAAAAGAAATTCCAAACAAATAAATGTTAAAAAGTGCTACATATGCAAATCAGAAATAAAGCATGAAAATAACTATAACGCCTAAAATAACTACTGCAAAAAAAAAAAGATTAGAAGTCAAGCAACTAAGACTATAACTTTCAATTAATATCTTACTACTTAATGGACATAAACAAAATTTTAACAGAAACCATAAATAAAGTAATTTATGCAGAGCTTGTACTTTAATTTGCATATCATCCAAACAAATAGATGGATTCTTCATATTAATTTCATTATTGATTTTCTTGATTAGATAAGTACACTTTAGGTGTTCTTTTTCTAGTAAAAATATATTGTGTTCTATAGGAGACATTAACTCTTTTGACAATTCTTCTTCTTTAAAATAGTCAAGTATCTATTTCAAAGTGTTAATAACCTATTTCCTTTCTATGTATATATATATTTGTCACATAACTTGAAGACTATTCTGTTCTAGCATATCTAACTTTATTTTGTACTCTAATATTGATTCTTTACTTTCTTCGATTCGTTTAATTTGAATCTCTATGTTCTTCTTTTTGTTTCTTAAGTTTTTAATTAAATCAAATGCATCTTTTGGATATAAACTACAATTCAAAAAAAAAAAAAAATTGGAATAGTTTTTTTCACTATTTTAAAGACATAATCTTACTAGTCATTATGCTTATTTGCTTTTTTATCAACAAGTCTTTCTAAAGGTATGCGCGTCCAGTCTGCAGGTATTTCGAAATCTAGTATTTGCTGCCTTATTTTTAATAAAGCTTTAGGATTATTATCTACAAGTGTTATTTGAGGTTGTTGTTGATAAAGACAATTAAATTGAAATTGACTTTTTCTTTGATCTTTTGTTGCTGGTACAAATTGACTCTTACTAGCAAATATGTATAATAATGTAAAGGAGACATACGAATTAATCAAATTTTTTGCATGTGTTGACATCATCAACGAATTTGTTGATTTTTTCTCTCTCTTAAAATGGGTCTGTTGTTGTTTTATTCTAGATTTGCCATTTTTGTGCTTGACTTTGTTAACTGCTCTTTGCCCGTCATCTGGATTCAATATAAATGACTGTCGAAAGCCATTCACTAATTTAAGAAAGAAGAATGATTTATATTATAATTTCCATTCTACAGATTAAGTTACCTTCGGAATAGTTGAAAATATATGAAAACTCTATTGAATTCCTAAAATAAGAGCTAGTCTCCAAGAAAACAAACGGATTATTCATATCGCTATCATGATGGCTTGTTCTGTAATGCGACGCTTGTTGTTTTATCTTTTTAATTTGGTCAGCTAACTTTTCCATTATGACCCAACATTTTTTGATCTGATTATTTTTCTTTGTTGGAGAAGAAGGTTCGGTCACATTAAATTGAAAGAAATCTATTTTCTCCATTTTATTTATTTGTGTATCACTATTATATTTTCTAACATCATTTTCGCGGCTATTACTACTATTACACAATGAAGGTCGCATTCCTAAAAAAAAAAAAAAAAAAAAAAAGTAATAAAAAAACAAAGAAGATAAAGCATATTTGGGGATTTTTAGACGTTATTTTAATTTTTTTTATGCATTATTCCAAGTCCATGACTAAAGTTAGTTATAGCATTTTTGTAAAAGTGAATAATGCCGGTATATAATGACTTTGTTATTTAATATAAATAATAGACACTTTAATAACCTGTAATGTAAAACATTGGAATGATTTATGATAAGACAGTGCCGATTAGAGTTTCTCTTTTGGAGCTTTATTATATCCTTTTAGTGCTCCCTAGTATGTTTAGTTCTACCAAGTATTTTAATGTCGAATCAACCAAGTTAGCTTACTTATTACTAGTAGTACTAAATGTAGAATCAATAAGAAAAAACAAAAGATGTGATATATAGCTAAAGATATCTAGTGTGATTCAACAATTTATAGGCTTTCATTTATAATTCTGTATGCTGATATTACCTACATAAAAAGTGAATCTATTATTAAAGAACCCAGTTCTTTAATCTAGTAATTAGTTAATGGTATAAAACTTGAAGTGCTGATAACACCAAATCCTCTACGAATATAAAGAAAAAGAGGGAATGTGTAACAACTAATATCAACACTATTCTAGATGTATACTGTTGATATAAAATATACTTTTTTCTTTTACTACAAGTAAATTGTAAGTTTTCTATTAGCAAAACAATCTATTAACTAATCCTGAATTAATGATCATGTCAATTGTCTACTCTTTATGATTATTAGCTATACTATTTAAAGTTATCCTAAAACTAAGCATACATACAACTCTTTAATAACTTTAGAATACACAACAGTAATAAGTATACTCTATGCTTAGGGTTTATTTACAAATGCTTTAGGTTATTCAGGCTATTCAGTATTGGGCCTTCTTTTCAATAAGAAGATTATATTTAACTATCATTATAATCGATCATATGTTATTCATTAAGCTTAGACCAGAGAATCTGCTTATTATCATTGATGATGCCGTAGTGAAACGTAGATCTAAGACCATTATTTGACATGTCCAATTAATTGCCGCTTTTTTTTTTTTTTTTTTTTTTTTTTTGAATTTATTATCAATAACACCCGCTGTTTTTTTTTCTTTTTTTTTTTTTTTGATATGGCTAAAAGAAAAGTTAGTTGCTTACAGTGTCGAACAAAAAAAGTAAAATGCGATGGGGGAAAGCCATGCAGTCGTTGCGAAAAGAGACAAATAAATTGTGTGTATCAAGAGCATAGAGCTGTTGGACGGCCACCTAAAAATGCCGTTGTAAATAAATTAGCACTTTCACAAGTTGCCACAGGTGTTGATAATAAATTAACAGCAATCACAACAAATTTAAATACACGCTCAACCACTACTTTTTGTCGAGAATTCATTTTTGAAAATGCATCAGTTACATCTTTAATTCCTCCTTTGAAACATTCCAACAGTGCAACTCAGTTCAATCTTACTCAATACATAAATAACATCTTTTCGACCTATTTTATCAATTCAACCTTGAAAAAAAGTCTTTTAGGAGAAAATGACGATTACCAACTCATAACGTGCAACGAGTCTTCTTCTAAATTTAGCATGAGGATTAAGATATTTGATTTGACACAAAGCTTTATTTGGTTCAGTGCTGATATTGCTGCTATATTGCTGAAACGCATTTCAAAACTTCATTTCCCTTTTTGTTCCAACTTGAAATTTACAACTATTCTTTATAAATATGACCCTACCACTAGTTTTTTTGAACCCTCTTTATACAATTGCTACTTACATTCAATTAATAATCCGCTTAACTCATTACCACCTCAGCAAGCTATTAACCTAATTGAATGCTTTTTTTCAATCGATCCTTATTCGATCATTGTAAACAAAACAATACTCTTACAATCGTATTGGACAGATACAGCTGATCCATTATTGCTTTCAGTCATTTATGGTACGTCCCTATACAAGTCACAAATTTTAGATGGGAAACCACTCGAGTTTTGGAATGGACTGTATAAAAAAGATAGAAATCCTTTCTTAGAGTACGCTTATTATTTGCTATCAAAAAATTCAGCTGAGGCAGCATTAAGCAGCTATCAAGCGATTGTATTATTAGCTTTGTTTGAAGTTAATTTTGGTTTTCCAAAAAGGGGTACAACACTTATTGCTATATCCTATTCTATAGCATCAAAATTAGGATTATCTTTTGATAGCAACACCACTACCCTAAGTACTAATTTAAATCCTGTTGAAAAAGAGTTACTTTTAGTTACTTTTTGGTCTGCTTTTGAACATACAATACGTGGATCTGTTGAATGTAAGGCTTCTTTTTTTTTCTTCTTCTTCTTTTTATAGGATAAAATTCTGATTGTTTTCTTTTTTTTTCTTCATGCTTTCTTTCAAAGTTGATAAAGTTCCAAGAGTAGTCACTTTTCATCATCAACCTTATCCTCCACCTAATATCGATTCATCCAAGTCTTATCAATATGATAGAGAAAATAACAATCCAAGAACATGTAAAATGTATGCTTATATAGTCGAGGCATTCTACGTAAAAACAATCATATCAAAAATAACTTCTAAGCTAATATTGCAAATACCGCATATACTAAATACTACTACAGTCACAAAGTCATCTTTTTCTAAACTTGATAAGGAGGAAAGTTTTATTGTCATTGAAGATGACCAAGGACAGGATATTACTATTAATATGATTGAAAAGAAAATGAGGAAAGTACTTGATGAGTTTCAAGAGTTGATAGAAAATAATAGAAAAAATATATCAAGCCTTCAAGCATGTACTCTGGAGTTATATCATTTATATTTTGGAATATGTCTTTTATTCTTACGGGATACTTTATTGAATCCTGAAAGGAAACGAAAGCAAGATCCTTTTAACCTACATGAGCATCATCTTCCTTCTACACTTGATCTTACAGATACAAATCATATATTAGCTATAACATCTGCTATGCCAAAAGCTATAGACGCAATTGAAAAATGTTTATTATTTTTAAGTGATTCCACTAATTATCAAAATCAACCTAGATTCTTGCCATACGGTATCATTTTGTATACTCTAGATGCTGCCTCGCAGGTACTGATGCATGCATATCAATTGGAAAAATCAGAAAAAATTCAATATTACCTAAAAATGGCCGAGATAATTTTAGATATGCCTTCTATTTGGGATAATTGGAAGACTATAACTATACCATTACAAACTACTATCCATTCTTTCTTGAAGGAAAACTACCCTGCATTTACTTTTGAAAATATAAGTAGTAGTTATACTTTTGATGAGAAGTATTTTAATATTCCTCCTCCTATGATGATAAATGACATTACAAGCCAATATGTAGATCCGAAAATAACAACGACTTATCTCATGACATCATTGTTACAACAACAACAAAAGGAAGAAGAAGAAAAAGAAAAAGGAGCAACAGAATTATTACAATCATCTATAGAAAGTTGTTCTTATTACAATTCTTGGATAACTAATAACAGTGAGTATTGGATTCAAGATATAAATAATATTCCTATTGTAACGACATCACTAGAGTTACAACAACAACAGCAGCAGCAACAGCTATCATTATTTGATTATACCAATAGTGCTGCTGTAAATCTTAATGACAAGCTTTAATATATGCGTATGTCCTTTTAATTTATGTACATTAAAGATTTTTGTATTACTTGAAGCAATAAACTGCATAATTTTTTTTTATATATATATAGAAAAAGAAAAAAAAATCAATTTATCGCATTTTCTTTTTTTTTTCTTTTTCTTCTTTATAAAGATTAGTATGGAACAGACTAACACATATCCTCAAGCTGATACTAATATACATTATCCTCCTCCTCCTTTAAATGAACAAACCACTTATCCAATGAATGATACTAACAGATATTATCCTCCCCCTCCCGAAAATCAACAAACAATGTATCCAGCTCATGACAGCCATCAACATTATCCACCTCCTCCAGTGAATCAAACTACATATCCAACTACTTCTGATAACAATAGATATTATCCGCCTCCTCCCAATGAACCCTATAATACAAACCAGACAGATCAAACGCATCATCCTGAATACCATGGCCAACCTTATGGTCAATCTTATGATCATCAAAAGCCTCCTCTTTATAATATACCACCGACTCAGACATATAATAATGAAAATGGTGGGGAAACAGGTGAGAAAGGAATCAAGCAGGCCTCAGGTTGGCGAGATATTTGGGCAATTCTTCTTTGGTTATGTAATTTAGGGGCCTTTATTGGATTAGCTGTGGTTGCTTTAAGGACCTATCGAAGTCATAGTGGATCTTATCATGGTGTACAATCAGAGAATGCATATCCAGGTTTAACATTTGATACTACTACATTTAAAATTTTTGGACTCTCTGCTATTGTTGGATTTGGTATTAGCTTTTTGTATTTGATATTTGCTAATCTGTAACGTAGCTTATGAATATATATATATATGCAAAAGAAGCAAAAAAAAAAAGAAAAAAAAAGATTAATATATATGTATACATCTATAGTTTCCCGAAGCCATTGATTGTCGTTACCTTTATTGGTTCTATTATCGTTTATTTTGGTGTTACTATTTATTACTTTGTAATGCATTATTATTCTGCTGCTATCGTCTTTTTAATTTTTGCATGTCTCTATGTTGCTTGTTTCTTTTGGTGGAAGAGTCGAATTCCTTTTGCTACAGGTTTTGTTCACAAAAAAAAAAAAAAAAAAAAAAAAAAAAAAAAAAGAAAAGAAAAGAAAAGAACCTAATTTGAATATATACAAATAGTCATGCTACAAACCATTACTAGTATTACTCGAAAATATCCTTCAACAATAGTAATTGGCTTTATTTCGTTAATTATTCAGACTGCTTTCAACTTTTTATTCATGTTCACTGTTATCGGCATTTATCAAGCTTGGTATAGTTCTAGTAGTAATAATTCTAAACTTAATTGTGCTATGGTGTTTTTAGTATTTTCATTTTATTGGACATCACAAGTCATATCTTATGTTACGCATGTCACTTTAGCCGGTATCTTTGCCACTGTTTATTTTTTGAATGATGGTGTTCGACATCCAATCTGGGGGAGCCTTAAACGCGCTTTAACTACCAGTTTTGGTTCTATTTGCTTTGGTGCCCTTTTAATTGCCTTTGTTAATCTTATTCGATACTTTTTGCAAATTGCAAGGTCGAATACAGACAATGCATGCACAGCATTCTTTATTTGCATCATTCAATGCATAGTTAACTGTGCAGCTGGATTATTTGTAAGTATTACAATGAATGACATGATTATCACGACGATTGTTGCATATATATATATATATAAAATATATATGTATTCATTTCTATTTCTTTAGGAATGGTTCAACTATTATGCATTTAGTGGCGTAGCTATTTATGGCCAAGCCTTTATTCCATCTGCTAGAAGAACATGGACCATGATCAAAGATCGTGGTATAGAGGCAATGATTAACGATAATTTAATAGGAAATGTATTATTTATGGGTATGTATAGCACTTGCTACTATTTCTTTCTTTCTCTCTCTTTATCGCTTTTTTTTTCTTTTCTTTTTAATAACTATTCTTATTATTAGGTGGTTTGCTTGTCGGTATACTTTGTTCTTTATTAGGTTTTATTTATCTTGAAGTGGCTAAACCAACTTTTAATCAAGCTGGAAATATGACACCTGTTGTCATTATGATGTGCTTCTTGATCGGTGCTTCCATGTTTTCTACTATTGCAACTGTCATCTCTAGTGGTGTAGCAACTACCTTTGTTTGCCTTGCTGAAGATCCTGAAGCATTAAGAAGGTAATACATATTGTATCACACATCTACCAACAGAGATTAATCTCCATTCTTTTCTTTTTTTTTTTTTTTTCTTTTTTTCTCTCTTAGAACAAAGCCAGAGTTATATGAAAAGGTATGTAATAGAATAGAGATTTATATATAAATAAATAACGAATGAATAACAATAATATGAATAGATTCGTCAAACCTGGCCTCGTATTGCTCAAAGTGTCTAAATAATGAGGACCTTATTCATTTATATATACATCTATATGCACACAAGTTATATTATAATATCTACATAATGATTAGTTTCATATAATAAATAAATATACAAATATATTATAAGCTTAATATGCTTGTTCTATTTATTAAGGTAATCTTTATATGTATGTACACATTCTATCTATATGATATAGGTTTTTGTTTTTTAATCCTTCTTGGATTTCTTTTCTACAGGCTCAGCAATCACACTATCATCTTCTCTACTTCTCTTTCCTTCTTCAAGTAATTCCTTAGTCTTTTCAGCTTCTTCCAACTTGGACTTTTGTTTTTTAATAGCTTCTTCATAATAATCCACTAAATCAAAGAGCTCACAGATAGTTCTCATCGATTTAGATCTTTGTATTCTAGTATATAGTTCAGATCGTGTATGAGTTGTGTCTTCCGTATTCATACTCAAGAGCACATATTTTGTATTTTGAAAAAGATTATCATAATCAATGGCCTTTTTAATATAAGCTCGTACAACTGTTTCAAATGGTAAAAGTCCTTCCCTCCTGAATGCAGAAGGATTCCATTGTGCACCTCTAGCCATCATGACTGAATCCGAATATGTTAATTTTTTTACTCTTTCTATATCTGACCATTGAAATATATCGCCATTTACGATGACAGGGATATCACGAATCGATTTGACAGTATCTACAATATCCTTCATCATCTCCCAATTTGCCTTCTCTGTTGAACGTTGCTCTTTTGTGCGACAATGCACTGTAAGTGCTTTGACACCTGTAGAAATAATCATTTTCACAAGATCGAGTGTCTTTTCCTTTGTTTCCAATAAACGGATTTTACAACTAACAGGCATACCCGAATGCTGGACTAAATTTGTTAATATCTTTTGAAGGTTTTCTGGATTTGATAAAAGGGCAGCACCCATACCACCTTGAATCGAAAACTTTTTGGGGCAGCCACAATTGACATCCACAGCAGCAACATCTTGTTTTAATGTCAAAGCTGCTTGTAGAGCTAAATCGGCATCTGCTGTGCCTAATTGAAGAATCACTTTACCTTTCTCCGCATCACAGGTGCTAAATGTTAAGGAATTGCCTTTATAATATTCAATGGCTCCAGTGGCAGCTAAATTATGAAGAAAAAAAAAAAAAAAGGCAATAAATAAATATTAGATCTAAAATGGTTAATTAATATCTAATAGAGTATTTACAATTATATCGACGAACAGAACCAATAATACGTTTATCAACTAGTTCTTCTGACCAAACCAAGTCTTTTTTTTTAAAAAAAAAAAATATATAAATAAAGATGAATAGATTATAAATTTATTTATTTCTTATATTTAACTATTTACCTGCACCATAGTCTAATGCACATAATCTCATGGGCAAGGTACCAATTCGTACCTATTTAAAAAAAAAAAAAGAGAGAGAGAGAGAGAGAGAGAGAGTTAAATTCTTATTATAATCACTGATATTTATTTTCTTTAAGAGAGAAAATTATAAAGCTAACTAACCATAGGTGCAAGTATAACTTTATTTGAGTAGTCAATGTCTGGATGAGTTATACTCATGATTAGAATTTTATTTTTATTTTATTTTTTATTAAAAGTGGAGAAAGTTTAAAGTTAATGAAAAAGTTAAAAATTCAAAAAAAAAAAAAAAAAAAAAAAGTCACTTACAACTACTTTCAACTATTCTTATTATGTTTTTGGTTAGTGAATATGTCTTTAATTGAGTCAAATTAGCTTTTCTTTTCAATGACAAATTACCTTTTATTCTTTTATTAGTCGCTTATCGATATAATATGAGAAAGGGCTCTTTATCATAAAAAATAAATCTCATTTTTCTTTTAATTCAATCCATATAACTTGAAATGAATGCAATCCAAACATGTCGATATGGAAACCTTGTATTCGTATAAAATAAAAAGACTGTCTTTTTTTTCACTAACTTATATTGCAATACACATCTATACGATTTGATAATCACTGGGTTTTCTTTGTATAACTAGAAATCTTTGTAAGAGTATCTTCTACTTAGGAGGGATAACTAACAACATATCAGCATGGTAGTTTTCTTCTCTATCAAAGTCTTTAAACTCTAATTTCATATTATGTATCATATAAAATAGGATTGTTTTTTTTTAAAGAAGATATTTGTTGTATGTTTCTTATTACTCGGATATATCATAATTATCATTATGCTAATGATTTAGAGCCTATCTACATGAAATTCAAAGATACTTTAAATTAGAAAAACTCCCCGCTTTTCGAGGTCATTTACTGTTTATTATTCAAACTATATAAATATGGATTTTATAAAAATACATCAACTATTTCAATAAAGCTCATCACGTTGACGATTAAGCACTACTTTATAGACACAGTATAACTACCACCTAAAGGTAGAACATGAAATTCCTTTGTGTCTATTTTACGTTGTCTTAATGCTGCTTCTAAACGTTTTGGAGGATCATGAACTGGTTCATCCGTTAAAACAAAAGTTCCCCAATGTATACCAATCTAAAGATAGGAGAGTTTAATTTATTTATTTGTCTATTTTATTTATTAAAATATATATATATATATGTATATGTATGATACTTACAGAATGTTTACTGTTGATATCTTTGTGAAGGTCTACTGCATCTTCTGGCGAGCAATGTACAGCAGACATAAACCATCTCGGAGAATATGCTCCTATAGGTATCAAAGCTAAATCAAATGGTCCAACCTTTTCACCAATTTCTATAGGCACAATGATGATAAGAGAACAAAAAAAAAAAAAAAAAAATCAAGTTTTACCTTTAAATGCAGGACAATGAGGCAAAGTATCTAAATATTCATAGTTATATTCATCTTCAGGCTTTGTATTTGCTGGAATTGCACGATAACCTGTATCACTAATCATAGATAATTTAATTCACAGTTTCTCCCCCCCGTTGTTATTTCATCATGTTATGTTATACCCTCCGAAAAATATTCTCCCTTCTGTTGGATTTTCATTCTTATCTAAACCTTCAATACACCAAGAAGACCAAAGTGTCTTATCTTTATCAAATAATGTTCTTCCAGATTGATGCTGAGCAGGTGTACAAGTGAATCTTAGGGTTGCCCCAGACTTTTTAAGGATATCCGTATCCCACCAATCCAATTCAATCACTCTTTCATGTCCTTGACTATCAAGCTGGTTAGACAATTTAAACCAATTCTTATTACCTAAAGGAACATAGAATTTGCAGTCAGGAGAATGTTGATCAATTTGAGATATCGTATTAGCATCCATATGATCATAACTAATAACATACATGTTAAAAAAAAAGTGAATATATATATATAGTTGCTTGTGGTACTAAGATCTAAATATTTAAATTTGTTATGTTTACTGGTTATGTGAAATAATGACTGCATCAATTTTGGGTAGATCTGTTAAAGCACAAGGTGGCTCCGTAAATCGTTTAGGCCCTATAAATTGAAATGGAGCGCATCTTGTTAATAAATAAAGTCACGTTAGATCAAAAAAAAAAAAAAAAATACATGTATATACTATATGGCAACATGATTACCTATCAGAAAATATAGGATCAAAAATGATATTAAATCCTTTCATTTGTAAAAATATGCAAGCACTATAATAGATTCAAGTTATTATCCCATGTTTGTTAAGAATTATTCCATCCTATATATCATCATTACTGTCCCAGCCATGTTACAGTTATATTATCTAGTTGTTCCTGTTGTTTAATTAAATTCCAATTCATTTCTACTTTCTTCGTTCTGTCTTGTGCTGTTATCCTTTTAGTCGTATTCCTAATGTCAGTCGTAGCAAGTAGCTTGATGACAGATCCAAAGCCAAAGGGGATAAAAGAGGGCCAAGGATTTCTAAATTTATGACCATCATGATGTGCTTTTACACTCTCTTGTGCATTTACTGTTGACATTGGTAATAAAGTGAATGTGGATAACAATACAATCGATGTTATACGACGAAACATTATTTAAAGAAAAAAAAAATAAAAATAAATAAATAAAAATAAAAATAAAAATGTATCTAGGGATGCCATAAATAGTAACCACTTGTAACTGGGAAATATGCTGTATTTTTTTTTTTTTTTTTTTTTTTTTTTTTTTTTTTTTTTTTTTTTTTTTTTTACTTTGTCAAAACTCCGTAAGCCATGCTGTTTCATCCTATTGTATTTGAATCAAAACAAGTAGTAAAACTCGATATTGAATATAATATTATGTAATTTCGTGTCGCTTTACCCCATACTTTTTAATGAAAGCAATGTCAAGATTTGTACTCTAGTATAAAGAAGAACAAGAAGACAAACGCATATAATATGAACCCTATTTTATTACTTGTAGAAAATACTGTTAAATCACAAGTTTCTTTTTTATTTATAAGCATGTTCTGTACCGTGTCCTATGTATCTCTTGTCTTTGCAAAAAAAAAAAAAAAAAAAAAAAAAAAAAAAAAAAAAAAAAATTATAAGTCTACTCCATATTCTTGTAGAGTACAAGTTTTATCATTTTTCCAGAGGGGTACAACAGAATAATCAATTACTATTATTTTCATGTAAAGCCATAGAACACATGCATACGTCTTGTGTTACTGATAGGATGACTAAAAAGAGAATGATAAGGGCTATTTCTATTTAATTATGCTAGCTAGTTAAAGTCGTACATGTTAATGACTAACCAGGGAAAATAAAATAAAATAAAAAACGGACTACTCTATTTATGAGAAATTAATAAAAGATAAAAGGGTATATGCATAATAATGTTTATTAAGGAGATATTAGAATATGTAGATGTAGATGTAGATGTAGATGTAGATGTAGATGTATATATTTTCCTCTTCTTCTAAGATACTCTATTTGAACGGTATTGATAAGGGTGACATTTAGTGTCTAAATGGTAGTTATTATTAGTAGCAGTAGAAGAAGAAGAAGAAGAAGAAGAAGGGTAGGATAATACTCCCATAAAATAAGGTGATTGAATATCCACTAATTGAGATTCATGATGTACTGAAGAAGAAGAAGAAGATAGGCCTGATCTAGGACAACCATATTCTAGAGAAGGTATACGTGAAAGACAGATGTGCTTCTTACGAGTTTGTTTATCTCGTTGAAGAAGAAAATTTTTTGCTTCTAGTTCATAATCATAACTTGGGTCAATTGGTTCAGGTTCTTCGGTAAAATAGCCTAATTCTTTAAAAAAGAACGAATATGAAGAGTGAACAATATGATTTTCTTTATCAATTATAGCTACTTCTGGAGTAAGAGAAATAATTTGAAATAGGTTTTCTTGGCATTCTGAGTCATCAATCCAAGAAATGCATGTATCCTCTTCTTCTATTAATAATTGAGAAATACTGTAAGAGCTTCCTTCTTCTTCTTCTTCTTCTGGTGTTAAAGAGAAAAATTTAAATGAAGACATAATAAATTTTAATAAGAAAAGAACAGATAAATATATAAAATATTAAATTTGATCTACAAATGAAAAAAAAAAAGAAAAGCAGCAAAAAAGGGGGGAAATAACAACAACGGAAAATCAAGGAACGAAAGAAAAAAAAAACCAATAGTTGAATTATGAGCAATTGTTATCAGCCAATCAAATCTCTGACTACCATCTTATCAATAGTAACGCATAAATGAAAAGTGACGAACAACAACAGCAACAGCATATCATGACTACTATATATGACTATAGTAGATAAATACGTGGTATTCTATTTTCTCACATTTATCATTATCTTTTATAGTCTTATGCTTTTAACTAGACCCAATCTTATATGGTTTCTAAACACATGCAAGACTCGCTTTAACTTCAAATTTAAAAAGTATCCACGATACACATGTTAGTCAATCATCGTTTTATCAAATAGAATAATGTAAAATGAGAATATTCAACAAACTACTTTATTCTCTCTCCCTATTAATCACGTATAAATTGTATTTTTATTTAATAATAATAGAATAAAAGACTAGATAAAAGATACACTTCCTATTCATAATATTACCACCAGTGATAAGATTAAATTACTTGGGAAAACAAATAAGAGTTGGTATTGTAACCTAATAAAGTAGTTGACAAAGTTGGCTTGACCACATTTGGATAATTCAATTTATTTTATAGAATAAAAGAAATACCGTAATTCCACTACTAATAGCCTTCTTTGATATCATTTAATTGATAATAAAACTCTTATGACATCTTTTTATTTTCTATTAGTAGTAGTACTGCTTAGGCCACATTAACTATAATAAGAGGTTATTCATTCCATTCATTTGGTTTTTACTATAAAAAAAGTACCCTTCAAGGAATTATTATATATCGAATGTTATAATAACTTTAACTTGTACACAATTAGTCTCAGAGGGAAATAAAAATAATTACAAAAAAGCTTGTGATGATTCAACTGCAAAATGATTGGTTTACATAAATATAATACTAATTAAGAAGGGACTACAAATGATGACAACAAACGCGTCTTATATTATTATTGAAATTAAAAAAAAAAATTGTGCTTGTTTGTTTGTTTGTTGATTAATTAAAAGAATAAAAGATAAGAAAAAAGTAGATTATAAACTTCTACAAGTCATGGATAGATAAACTAATAAAAAGTACTTGTAGAATCTATTCTATTATTCTTGATATCAGAGAATAAGGATATGTCTCGTATATCTAATTACGCTGCAGAATAATATCTACTAAATTTGTTTATAAAAACACGTTAACAATAAAAAAAAACCCTGTCAAAAACAAAAGACGTTAGTTTTATTACATATTCAGTCATGGATACAGATTTATATCTCATCACGACTATTTTTACTAGTAAAAGTCCATCTGTTATTATCCTGGAAAATATCTAGTCATTGATTACATAATGTGAGTCATCTAATCAAAGTCGATTTTTTGTATGCTAACCATTTCCCTTAATTCAAGGTAATCAAGATTCTCCCTTTTTTTTTATTATTATTACCAAGTTTATAAATGTGTCCCTTTTCCTATTAAATGTGAATGCAAATAGTAATAAATTTCCCCCCTTTTTTTTCTTTTAATGATATCATTATGTAAATCGAAATCACGTCTTGCTTGCATAATAAAGGGTCATTTTGAACGGGGTTTGTAGTGTACAACTCTACCAATCAATCACGTTGTTCTTGCATTATACAAGAAAAGGGTTATTCTGTACAGAACCTTAGATGATTGAATTAAAGAGCAATAAACAAGTATTCATTTTAGTTATTCGCTTGAAGATGAGTTAATTCTAAAAGGAAAGTCATAATGACATTTAACTTTAAAAAATTAAAGGAGAAAGAAAGAATTAGTTTGATTCTTTTAATGTTACATAACCTTTTTGTTTGTTTTGTTTTTAATTTTTTTATTTCCCCGCCTCTTTTCTTTTTTTTTTTTTTTTTTTTGACAAAAGAATTTCTTTTCTTTCATTTCTTTATACACTTCTTTAATCTTTATTGCTGTCTTATATCTTTCTTGTCTCTAAAAAAAAAGTTTAATTCACATCTTTGACAATTAAAAAAAAAAAAAAAGCAAGAGAAAAGATTGTCATCTTTTTTCTGATCTATACTTATTCATCTATTTAAAATTTTATATTTCTATTTTCTCAATTAAACATTAATACAATTCAGATTTTTTTTTTTTTTTAAAAAAAAATATATATAATCATAAAACAAAATGGATTTTAGCGTATTATCACGTTATGACGATATACTTGCTCATTACTTTGTGGACAGTTTATATCTATGGTTTAAAACATTACGCATGCACAGTGATTTTATTGGCACAAATGTAGATCAAAAGTCTGTAATAAAGATTATTCAAGATTTAATTTTAGGTGGATCATCTGCTCCTGAAGGTGTAAGAAGAGCTTCTAAAGCCTTTTTAGAGTAAGTCCCATACATACACATACACACACATATATATATATGTGTGTGTATATAAATTAAAAAATACCTACTATATTAACTAGTTGTTATTTAAAATTAATTTATTTTTTTTTTTTTTTTTTTTTTGTTCATTACCTTCATCTTTCCTTAGACTACCTTATTTTCAACAAATCATCAGCTCATTACCTGAAAAAGAACTACATAACTTTGACATTCATTTACGTCGCTACTTATATCTGTAAGCCTATAACAGAAGCTTTAATAGACTTTTTTTTTTTTTTCAACGCGCTTAAATAATATGCTTATTTTGTATTGATGTCAGGTACACACATAGTGCTGGGTTTGAAATTTGTTCAACTACACGATATACGGGTGAAATGGAAGCGTGTATCATAGCCACTAAAGATTGGAAAGTGGGTGAGCAAGTCACAGCTTGTTTAGGTGCTATTGCGTATCTTAGTCCTAATGAAGATGCCAAATTAAAAAGTGAAGATCGTGATTTTAGTGTAATGTATTCGACTAGAAGAAAATGCACATCATTATTTCTTGGTCCTGCACGTTTTATGAATGTAAGTTATTATTATGTAATATGAAATGAATTATATATGTTTAACCTGTCTTTATTTTATATAATAGCATGATTGTAACTCTAATTGTGAGGTACGATTTTAGTTATCCAAGTTTTTTTTTTTTTTTTTTTTTTTTTTTTTTTTTTTTTTTTTTTTCTTTATTTATTTTATTTGACACTACATTTAGTTTATGAATATCGGTAATCAAGCAGTTACCTTTAAGGTTCGACGAAGTATTGTCTGTGGTGAAGAAATGACTGTGTTCTATGGTGCTGATTATTTTGGTGAAAATAATTGTGAATGTTTATGCATGTCTTGTGAAAAGTAATTAATCATTGTTAAGGATTTACTTTTATATTAATATTTCATAATTTTAGACGCAAAATGTCAAAAGAATATGTACAAGAAAGTAAGAAAGATGAAATAGAGACTAATTCCAAAGAAAGAAATGTTCGTCGTAGTAGTCGTACTAAAAAGGAAATAGATTACAAAAGTAAATATCATTATGTATGTCATATATTACATTCTAGTATATAATATTCATCATCATCTCCTGTTTAGAATATTATGAACCTGACATTGTTGGAGAGAAGCGATCCGCTCAAGAAGAACTAAAAAAAGAGATACAAAAACCGAATAAGCGACAAAAGACAAAGAAAGATATCACTCCTGTAGAATGTAAAAATAACTGGATCTATATGCCTGCCAATGATGACCCAAAAAGATATTCGGTTCATCAAGAATATACAGATATAGTTTGTCAAGAACAATTTAATTTTGAGAAATATTGCAGAAAGGCTTCCTCTACCAACACTCCTGGGGAACATATCCTCTTACCTTATCCTCCTCTCCATTCAGATAGTTATAAATTTCAAAAGGGCTGGTCTACTTCAAAAAGAACAATGGAGGGTGTCATAAAAGAAGAAAACAAGGCATTATCCCCTTTTTATGATTGGTTGGAAACTCAATCTGATATATCTGAAGATAGCATTGATATCCCTGAAGCTCAATATGCTAATTGCTGTGATAGAGCATCCCAATTTCCTACTGTTAAAATAGACGATCATCAATTCATGTGTGCACGTTGTTATCGTCATTTACAAATATTTAATCTCGAATGGCCACTTCGAAAAGAGAAGAAAGCCCATTGGAGATCTAAATCGGCACCATCTACTGATGCTTCAACTCAAAATAGGACCTCAAACTGTGAATCATCTCCTATCTTATCGTCCTTTCCTGCTTCTCCCTCATCACCCCTTTCTCCTAACTATCTTAATTCCTCGAGTCGATCAAAATCTCGTACACCTAAAAGAAGCCCCTCCCGTACATCACTTACGCCACCTTTTGATCATCAAACAACAAAAACGGTATCACGCCGAAGACGTGGTAATGCAAAAGATGAAGTGTCATTTTTATCACAATTGACTTCTACTACTCCAAAAGTCAAGGGTAAGAAACAGTCAAGCAAGCGTAAAAAAGAATTTAATTGTGATCAACTGCAGCCATTGACCCCCTCTAGCTCGATCTTGCCAAATGGTAGTAACATGCTGCCTTCACTCGCATCAGTTCTCAACACACCCGGTAATCGATCAGCTAAAAGGATTTCAGTTTCCTATTTACTAAATAACTCTAAAGAGGTAAAGGGTTATTCTAATAAAAGGAAATATTCAACACTATTTAATGAAGAAGAGGAGACAAGCCAAGTCATGCCTCCTGCAAAGAAAATTTCTGTCATTAAATCTGCAATGAAGATTGAGTCTTTAGTAGAAGAGACGAATATAGATCCCATAAAGGATATGTTAAAATCAAATAGAAGCATGAAGCGATTAATTACAAATTATTCAAATTTTCCTTTTGACCATCGAGAATTAACTTTGGCCTTCCCTGGTAAAAAAGTAAGTGAAAAACATCAAGTAAAATCATCGATAGTGTCTACTGAGCATAAATTCTCAGGATATATAAAAGAAGCGAGTTGTAATGTGATCTTTTATAATCATTTATATATGTTTAAAAAAAAAGAATTATGATTTAAATACTAATTCTATTAAATATAGTCATAAAAGATGAAATATGGGAATTTGATATGAGTCATGATCCGATACTTCGTGCGGTTGTTGCTAAACGAAATAAAAATGAACAAAATAAACAAACTAAAAAACAAGAAGGGCCTTCCTTTACCCCGAATCTAATATCAGCAACAACCATTGTAAATAAAGGTAAAAAAGAATTACCAGATAAAGTTTCTCCCACACCAGAGACTTTGTTACAAGAACAATCCAAACTCTCCTTAGAGGCAACAACAGAATCCTCACAAATAAAGTCCTCTACATGGTTGCATCAGGAACGAAAAAAGGGAAGCAGTAGACAACGTCATAAAAAAGCAATTATTGTAAAAAGTGGAGACCGACTTAAAAAAGGTGTTCCAATTCCAATACCACAAAATAGATCAAATTATTATAAATAGATCTAAGCTACACTATATTGGTTAACCCGAAAATAGATACCCTTTCCTCCAACTTTAGGCATCAAGCCAAAATTTAATGAATATACCAATTATTGCTTTTTTGTTATATGTATATATAAATATACATCTGTACACATATAAAAAGTTGAAATATACACTTCAACTTTTGTTAAAGTAACATATTCATGATATAACATATGAATATGTTACATAATTAACTAAATAAAGGACATATATGGTAACCTTTTTATATTTAATGAGATAACCAATATAAAGGCTATGTACTATAATATTAAATTTATTAACATGCATACACTATTTATATGCTTTTCTTTTTTTTGGGGGGAACGGGTAAATATACACACAAAAAAAAAAAAATAAAAAAAAATAAAGAAAAAAAAAATTAATTTTTAAGAACGGCCCACTTTTTAACAGCACTTGTAACGTAATTTTTTATAGTACACTTTTTTTCAGTTACAGTTACTTTACTCGGAATTTTATCGACTAAATTTCGATAAGCGCTATATTGAAGGACAAAGAAATCGAGCTGACAACCATTAAGACTCCAGCCTTCATCATCTACTCGAACACAGCCGTTATGAGTTTTACCATCCGGTAATTTCAAGCCATCTAATTCCTTGACGTATAAGGTTGTCCCCTTTTTGATATCATTTGTTGCCACGCTCACCCATGGAGTCAAGCCGTTACTATTGGAGCCTAAACCGTAAGGCGTCTTTGAACGATCAATCTTCATGAATTCATCCATATCACCGTCCAAGTTGACCATGACACCTGACTTGAGCAAACCAGTGCCCTCCATCTGAAATTTTTCATAGGTGCTCTTTGAAACCTTAGCAATCGTTTTGCCATCTTCATCCTTCAAAGATTTTGTCTTGGGGCCATTTAAGGTGACCCTTTTACCATTGTTAGTCATATCCTTGTCTCCTTCTTTTGGAATCCAATATTGTGTGATTCTAGCCTTTTTATAACATTTAGAAATACCCCGTTTATCGATGATTAAAGGTACTGCCATGATTGAATAAACAAAAAGTGTGATTGAAATAAAGATAGTTATTGAAGCCTGCTTCATTATGTATAGTTATATATAATATATAAATATGTGTATATGTAAATGCGATCAACGCTAAATAAAATAAAAGATAATAATAAAAAGAAGAAGAAGAAAAAAGTATAGCTATTTTATTTTTCTACCTTTTTTTTTTCTTTTTTTTCTCCTCCGCCTCTCCTCTATTTATATATAATGTAACAAAAAAAAATAACCTTGGTAACCATTGTATTGTTGTCAGGAACAACAAAATTAATTTGTAGAATTCTATACTTTAATTTCAATGATAGGCTAAATTGAGTAAATGTGTAACTGTTGGTGATACATTTTCTTCTCTTTATTAATTAACAAGGTACCCAATAATTTTTGTGGCTTCTTTTTTTTTCATGGTAACAAATAGCAGAGAACTTGTTTATAATGAAAAAGTTCTCAGACTTGTGCACTGTAAAAAGAAAAAAAAATCTCATGTATCTTTTTTTTTTATTTATTTTTTAAAGAAATAAAAAAAACCAAAGAAGATAATAAATATCTTTTACTGTTTTTTTTCTAAAGAAAAAAAAATATTTATTTATATACAAGTTTGTGTTCTTCTCATTCATATTTGCTCCTTTTATAAATAGATGTACTCGACAAGCAATAAAATAATAAGGAAAACAATTATATTCTGCAATAGAGGATATGACTAAAAGTCTTTTTTTTTTTAATAAGTCTCTCGTAAATAATAATAGTTTTGTTCATGAAAAAAAAAATGTATTTTCGTTGAGAATGCAGTTATATCATTTGAAAAATCTGATTTAGTTTACGTGTATTAATAAAGTAGAATATGTATTATGGCGTACCTGATTTTCTCTTGATTCGATTCAAATTAGTTGGAAGGGGTAAATGGAAAAAAGCAGTTTTGACTATATTTAGTAACTTTTATTACTTTTTTTTTTTTTTTCCAAAAATTAACTGCAATAAAAGTCTTATATCTTTGACAACGCTTTTTTTTTTACATTGGGGGGGGGGGAGAGAGGAGGAAATAATAAATAAAAATGAGTCGCTCTTGTTAATAATCTGTAAAGAAAAGAAAAAAAATTCCCATTGACATAATTTGTCTTTTTTTTTTTTGTGAAGCAAATCTACAGTTGCACAGAAGAGTATTTTTGATCATTCTTTGCTGATGAAAATGGCTTTGTGCCTTTATTAATTTATTGAAGCAATACATGGGATCTTCTATTCTATATTACCCATTTAACAAAAGAAAAAAGAAAAACAAATCTTTTTTTTTTTCTTCTTGCTGACAAGGATTTTCAACGTTTATTTTCCTATTGAAGCATTAAGAAATACCTCAAAACTTTGAATGTAATATTAGAGATGAGTAGTTTAATTTCACAATCATATAAAATTTAAATAATGAAAAAAGGGGGAGTAACTCTTTGAGATGAGAGAGAGAGAGAGAGAAAAGAAAATATAAAACTTGAAAGACTAAGGTTCTTTGTTTAATATTACTTTCTACTTTTCTTTCAAAGCAATTAACTACTGTTAGGATGAGGTATAAAACGAAAGGATATGGTTATATATTTTCTACCCTCTCCTTAACTTTGGTATTATAAGTCTATTGTAACAAAATGGGGCAATAATACATGTTTGATGATTTACGGAAAACTACCTTTTTAAGTAAAATATAATATTCTATTTTACCATATTCGTATATTTTGCTGGTTTATAGCATGCTTATACTAATCGGTTTTTTTTTTTTTTTTTTTTTTTTTTTTTTTTTTTTTTAGGATCATATAAATACATATGGCAGATCATGTATGTTGTTTATAAATGCGTATTTATTTTGTATCTAATTTGATAGCTGTTATCCTATTTTATTTATCTTGTTTATTGAATAATACACCTATTTCTTCATCATGTTTTGGTTTATAGACAGACGTTATGCTAATAGACCCCTCCTCCATCCTTTCATCTATTTAACAATGTATTTGATAGTTACACTCTTTTTCGAACAAAAACTCGGTATTCATCATTAGTCAAATTTACTATGAGGCCTTCTACGATGTTTAGCACACGTAGCTTAAAGGGCGTTATGTTATAAGCTTTAATAAATAATGTAGGGCTTTATTCCAACTACCGGATAGAGTGTCCTTGATAGTCAAGCGTTTCTCAATAGATAAAAATCAGAGGAGGTTTCTCAACTTAGATATCTTTTTATGGACTTTTTTTTTTTTTTCACCTTACTAACTAGCAGCACTACACATTTTATTAAAATAATAGTAAAAGTGCATTTTCAAATATGCTCTTATTTCCTCCCTTGTGAGTAGATAAATAACCAAATACATTATATTGAATAATCGTAATCATAATAAAAATATAATTTTTTTTATTTATTATGCTGTTTCTTGTTTTTCTTTTAATTTCTTTTCATACTCTTCACGGGCACGATCTTGCCATCTATGCTGTTCAGCAATCTGGTGAATCTTAAATCCAAAGATACGAGGTTCATAACGTTCAATTGACTTTGTAGGCAAATAATTAGGATGAACTTGGAATAACATATGAGGGAAAGAAGTACCAAAATGGGCACCATCAATTGAGGCATGACGAGCCGATTTAGGATTATAAATATCTTCACATCGAGGACAATATAATTTAACTGTTTTTGTCATTGGAATGTCAGATAATCCAACAGGAAGTAAAGGCTGCATATGACAAAGCACGCGAGGACAACGACTAAACTCTGCCTTTTTATATTTATCCAACTACAAGAAAAAAAAAAAAAAAAGAGAGATTATATTGATATATAATGCCTGTCCTTTTTTTTATTTTAGAAAAAAAAAAAAAAAAAAAAAAAAAAACTTACCATCTTTGCTAAACCACGAGTTGTAAGAATAAAACGAGCATGAATTAATCCATATAGGTGACGAGAAGTCCTTTCAATTAGCTCTCTTGTTCTGTCATCATATTTTTCTTCGTCTATTTTATTTTATAATATAGTATTGCTTTAATTACTATTATTATTGATGATGTATTATTTACATTATTCTTTATATAATTACCCAAATTATCAGTAATCATGTCTAATGCTTCAGCATAATATTGTTGAATTTCGAGATTTAATCCAGTAAGATTAAATCGATCTAAAATGTATTCTTCATCAACTTCACAATAATATTCATTTCCTTTTGTTTCCAAAAACCAGTCAATCCAATACTTGGCATAGTCACTATCAGATCCGCTACTCATATCGTCCACTATTATTATTATTATTACTATTTAATGAACATTATTAATTTTTGCATTTGCTTTTACTC
Source organism: Cokeromyces recurvatus (assembly GCF_025118155.1). Taxonomy (NCBI): domain Eukaryota; kingdom Fungi; phylum Mucoromycota; class Mucoromycetes; order Mucorales; family Mucoraceae; genus Cokeromyces; species Cokeromyces recurvatus. The sequence goes on along the minus strand of NW_026251409.1, from coordinate 109,960 downwards.
TTTACTATTGAATGACAGGTTTTGATTTTAAAATTAATAATATAAAGAAAAAAAAAAAAACTGTGTAGTGTAAAAATATTTTATTTTTTTATTTTTTATTTTTTTTTTTTTTTTTTTTTTTTTTTTTTTTTTTTTGGTCAAATAAAAACAAAGTCAGACAAGCTGATAAAGAAGAAAAAAAAAAATACTATTCCAGAGGATTGATTTATAACACGCATAGAATGGGTTTATTTGCTTGATACAAATCAAAACTTAATTTAATTACTAGAAAGAAATTCAAAAAGAGAATTGAAATAAGTAGGTGAGAAGAAAGTATGACACATAATCGCAGTAAGCCACCCTACCATGATTATCAAATTGTTGAGTTTCAAATGGTATTGCCTTTCAAAGCTAACAGCTCATCAACAAGAGAAGCTCCTTCTTCTTCTTCCTTTTTTTTCACTTTTACTTAATAATAAAGGCCCATGAATGATGAACTACTTATAAATAATCATTTCAACTTGAATATTATAAATATATAAATGTATTTATTTCGCTTTTCGAAAGTTAGTATTATCGATTGACTCTGCTTGATTAGATTGTGATGCATCTCCATTTTTTACTTCTCCACGAAGCCCATTTTGATTATCAATAACTTCAGCATCATCCTCACTTTCTACATCACTATAATGACTTAACAATCCCTCTTCCTCTTCATTCAAGTCATATAATCGAGTATGAGTATTTCCTCTATCTACTAGTGGGAAACTGAAGCGGTTTGGTATAAGTCGATTAGCTCGTTTTAAACAAAAGCACATGCCAATTCCTAATATAATCAAGATAACATACTAGAAAAGACATTTAGTATTGTATTATATCTATTGATATATATATATATATGTATTGTATGTATATACGAGACAAATAGTAGTGGTCCAGTCGAAATCATCAGGAGAACGTTTTATTAAGAAATCTATAACAATGTATGGTTACATGATGAGCATATAAACATGTTTGATTATCATTATTCATAACTCTAACCTGACATTACTATTGAAGAAATAATAATTGTAATAATAAGAATAATAATAATAAAAATAAATAAATAAATTTTCAAAAAAAAAAAGAAATTATGCTAGTATATAATAAACAAGACATTACGTAATATAATAACCTTTTATACCTATTTATTGACACAACAATTGTATTAAAAAAAAATGGACTTTTTAATTTCATTTCATACTCTCTCTCTCTCTCTCTCTTTACTAGTTGATAAAGAAGGTAATTTTGCTTATTTGAATATCTTTAGATTCTGTAATAGTATGGCTAGTTTTTTCTAATCTGATGCGGCTATTGCAATAAGCAGCTGTGAATACATCAGATTATCGAGCCTACATAAAGAAAATGTATCTATTCATTGATTCAGATAGTAATGAATTATATCAAATCTTTGGTTTTGACAGAACGTGAAGCTTTATTAAGCAATAGTAATAAAGATTTAAACTTCTCACATATGTTTTGAAAAATGTCCCACTTTACTTAAAATCATTGTATTTAATAGCTGACGTAAAACATTTTTTTTTTTTATTTCTAACATTTCAATGATATAATTTACTTTCTTAAACAATAACATTTTAATACTGACCTTTTTTTTTTTTTTTTTAATATGCATCGTCTTTAGGGCAGTTTTATTGGACATGTTCACGAGAAGATGACGTGAAAAAATTATTGTCGCGACTTGAACGCGATTTGAAAATAAAGAAAAAAAAATATTTTTTTTTGAGAGGCGTTCATACATTTTCCCTTTAATAGATAGTGTTCCTTTTTTTTTTTTTGGCCTATAGCACTTAAAAGGGAAAAAAAAACTAAAGATGGCAGCACTTCAACCTGTTAAGCTCAGTAATGTCAATTACGATGAAGATAAAGGTAGATCAGTCACATTCTATTAAGTTTTCATTTGCTTATTTATGTTTCATATAATTAGAAAATCTTCGCGACTTTCTGTTGAATCATAAAGAGACGATCGTTAATGAGATGGGTGAAGAAGAGACCATCTTAAAATATGACGTTTTATTGGTAAAACATTACATGCACAACATGGATGAAAAAAAAAGAGGAGGGAAATTAAATTGACGATTATTACATTTATAGCAAAAAATTGTTGATAGAAAAGAATCAGTAATTTTAATTGAACTTGACGATCTTGCTAAGGTAATATATACACATATATATTTTACTTGAAATGTACATTGCTTTAAACGATCTTTTTGATATTAGTATGAAGATTCTCGTCATCGTACTGTTGCACGCATCAAAAGAAATACTAAACATTATCTCGATCTTGCAGCCACTGTTATTGATAAAATTCTTTCTGAAAAGACACCTAACAATCCTGATTTAACATATAAAGATAGTGTTCTTGATGTTATTATTTTTCAAAGAACTATTCGTGATTCAAACAGAGCAAGCGATTCTGAAGAGTCATTCCCTCCATCATTAACACGTCGATAGTAAAGTTTCGATTTGTTTATATATACACATATATTTTAACATGAGTCAACTAAGACAGATTTCTCTCTCTCTCTCTCTTTTTTTTTTTAATTAATTTTAGTGAAGTATTCTTCAAGCCCTTAAGCAATGAGAAGGCACAAGCTGTACGTGAAGTCAATGGTGCTCAATTAGGTCACCTTGTCACTGTTCGTGGTATCATCACTCGTGTTTCTGATGTGAAGCCTTTCCTTCAAGTAAATACTTACAGTTGTGATACATGTGGTTATGAAATTTTCCAGGAAATTAAGCAAAGACAGTTTACACCTTTAACTGAATGTGTATCTCAAGAATGTAAAAGTAATGGTGTTCGAGGCAAGTTATATATGCAAACAAGAGCCTCCAAATTTTTGGCTTTCCAAGAAGTAAAATTACAAGAATTAACAGATCAAGTGCCAGTGGGTCATATACCTCGTACAATGACTTTACACTTGTTTGGTGCTGCCTGTCGTCAATTGACACCTGGTGATGTGGCCAATGTGTCTGGTATCTTTTTACCTATGCCTTATACTGGCTTTAGAGCACTTCGTGCTGGCCTTTTAACAGACACCTATATGGAAGTACAACATGTTCATCGTCTTAAGAAGCAATATGATGAAATTGAAATGTCAGCTGAAGATGAGCAAGTGATTAATCAATTAAAGACAGATCCTAATGTCTATAACCGTTTAGCTCGTAGCATTGCTCCCGAAATCTATGGTCATGATGATGTTAAAAAAGTATTACTACTTCTCCTTGTTGGTGGTGTCAATAAGACAGTTGGCGATGGTATGAAAATTCGTGGTGACATTAATGTCTGTCTTATGGGTGATCCAGGTGTAGCTAAATCACAATTATTGAAATTCATTGCTAAAGTAGCCCCTCGTGGTGTTTATACGACGGGCCGTGGTTCCTCAGGTGTTGGTTTAACAGCTGCAGTCATGAGAGAGCCAGTTACGGATGAAATGGTTTTAGAGGGAGGTGCATTAGTTTTAGCTGATAATGGTATCTGTTGTATTGATGAATTTGATAAAATGGATGAAGCAGATAGAACAGCTATTCATGAAGTCATGGAACAACAAACCATTAGTATTTCAAAGGCAGGTATTAACACCACATTAAACGCTCGTGCCTCTATCTTGGCTGCTGCAAATCCTCTCTATGGTCGCTATAATACCCGTATTTCTCCTACACAAAACATCAACTTACCTGCTGCTTTACTTTCACGTTTCGATATTCTCTATTTGATTCTTGATAAACCTTCAGATGATATGGATCGTCTTTTAGCTGAACATGTTACTTATGTTCACACACATAACAAGCCACCTCAAATGGATATAGATGCATTAGAGCCACACATGATTAGGTAATAATAATAATAATAACATGTGTATATATGTCCTAATATTTTCTAAAAAAAAAATAGACATTATGTTGCACATGCTAGAACAAAGAGACCTGTATTGACTCCTGAAGTCTCAGAATATATTACAAGTGCTTATGTTGGATTAAGACGTCAGTATAAGCTTGATGAAGATCGTGAACAACAATTTACATATGCATCAGCTCGTACCTTATTAGGTATTATTCGTATGGCACAAGCTTTAGCCCGTATTCGACTTTCCGATTTTGTTGAACCAATAGATGTAGATGAAGCTTTAAGATTGATTGATGTTTCCAAGTCGTCGTTGACCGATGATAGTCAGAAGCGTGATCATCGTCAAGATAGATCACCTATGACAGCCATCTTCAATATTGTAAAGGAAATGACCCATGAATATGGCTATTCATTAGCTTTATCTACTATTAGACAACGCGTTATATCAAGAGGATATACTGAGATTCAATTAGAAGAAGCTATTCGTGAATACAGTGGCCTTGATATTTGGCAAGTTGATAATTCACATCTTATTGTTATTCATTAAGTATATAGTATAATTTAATGGTTTTTTTTATTTGTAAGAAAAGAAACAAAAAAAAAAATAATAATAAAAATACAAAAGATATCATAAAGACTTTGTAAGGGGAGGTATAGGGTTATTCAATGGAGAAAATCGAATTTTTCTGATTGCCTTTTCACTACGAATAACTACGTCGGTATCTAATTTTTTAGTATCCTTACGAGCATCATTTGCCTATGAATGGTAGCCATTCATGATTATGATTATGATTATGATTATGATTCTCTATTATTCATATTTATGATTTTACCTGAAACATGGCAATAACAAATTCAGCAATAGGCTTATGTATCCATCTTGAAGGACGATATGTATGTTCAAACCAGCCTAAATGACCACCATGTTTTGTAGCAGCCAAGATGATATAAGGGTTTACTTTAATTTCATCTACTGGAATACAATGTGCACGTGAAATAGGATCATCCAATGCATTGATACATAATAACGGGATACGAACGTTCTCAATGAAGCGTACACAACTTCCATCTCGGTAATAGTTGTTCACTGTTGTGTAATTCGACATCTTTTTCGTACAAGCATCATCATATTCACGTATTGTCTTTGCTGCCAAGACCTCATCAATATCAATGTCTCCTCGACTTAACATGATGTCTTTATTTCTAAGCATTATTTATTTCAGTTTTAAGAGAAAAAAAAAAAAAAAAAAAAAAAAAAAAAAAAAAAAAAAAAAAAACTTTTATACCTTAAAAATATATTTTTCAAATTCTGTGCCATACGATAAGAATAAACATGTCGAGAGAAATATCCTTGGTCCAATACTTGACCAGAACTTTTGAATAATAATAATAATAAAATTAAAGTTAAAGTTTGTACACTATCATCTAATCTATTATTTTATTTGTACCTTAATAAATCATATGGATTTGCTATGGAAACCGCGGCAATGAACGGCGTCTTTTCTCCTTCTTCACCAAGATACTATATTTCGATAGGTTAAAATCAACAAGACATCTTTATTATTCATGACGATCATCAGCCTAATTACCTTTACGAGGATATTTGAACCTAAAGAGAAGCCTATACCAATTAAAGGTGTCTTTTCACCAATTTGTTTTTGGATATGAGAAAGTGCTTCTCGAAGATCATCCGTAATAGAAGCATTAAATAATTGAGGGGTATTAATACTGGTAAAACCACAACCTCTAGCATTATAAACAACAGCTCTGTAATTGATAGGTGATCGAGTAATCTATGTATGTACGTATGTATGTATATTTAGATTGATTGTTAATGAAAAAAAAAAAAAAAAAAAAAAAAAAAAAAAAAAAAAGGCGGGGAAATCTTTCTTACAATTTGAAGTAAACCGCGAATATAGTTCTCATGACTACCACCTGTTAAACCATGCAAGATGACAACAGTAGGTGTATCTTCTGATATAGGGTTTAAAGGGAAAGCCCAATCTAATGAAGCAACTCCACCATTCTTAAATTCTAATATTTGTCTATAAAATAGTTAAAAATTGATTGTAAAAAAAAAAACACAAAAGCCATGACACATCTATGTCGTTTTTACCTTTCATAGGTAATATCATTTTTTGTCGGTGATGAGTCGTAAATAGAAGCATAAATGGTTTGTAAATGCCTTGATCTTAAATAAGGAGTAGGAACATACTGTGCCTTTGGACCGAAAAGAGATGGACATGTTTGTGCTAAATATTCATGAAAAGGTACACTAATTTCATTTGCGTATTTAATTCGAATAGGAACAGTTTCTGGATGATGAACAATTTTGATATTATTGATGTTATGATTTTCACGTGTGTAACTTTCATTGCTTTTAATACTGCTCATCGTTCCTTTTTATTTTGGTAATGAATGAATGAATAAATATAGAAAAGAAGGGAAACGGGAAGGGGAGAAATAATGCTTGTAGTAACTTTGAGGAAAAAAAAAAAAAAAAAAAAAAAAAAAAAAAAAAAAAAAAAAAAAAAAAAAAAAAAAAAAACAAAATTTATTTCCAGTTTATTTTATCGGTAGTCTATTCCGATTAAAATTTATTCAAAAAGGATCTTTCATACCGTATAAAAAGGGTTTAAAAATAATAAACCTATGCAATCTATTTATTGCTTAATGTAGTAATCACCTACGTGTCCTTTTATTTATCTTCAGAAATATTTATTTATTTTATTTATTTATTTATTAATCATTGAATAAAATGTCTTGATTGATATTTTTAACTGTAAATGGGGTTATCAAGAATAATACAATTGTTCTATTCTAGGAAATGAATCTTTTATTACAGTCACAATGGATTCAATACAATAGAAGACCATTATTGAATTTTAATTCTTATTATTATTACATAATACAACAAGTAAATTTATATCAGCTAATTGAAATCATACTCCAAGCGTGCAAACCAGTTATACAAATGACTAAGCTATATTTCACCTGTCTATCGTCTCTTTAGCTGTACATAAATTCTATTCTTTTTTTTTTTTGTTTTCAATACGTTTATTCGTTTAAAGCTTATATATGAGTAAATGATTTGCATAAATAAAAATGAATGAGTCTAACACTCCAAATGGTTTGACTTGGATAGAGTTACTACTCTATTTTTATGACTGCATTGCATATCTACTCTGCCAAATAAACTCTCACACGTCTCCCTATTTTTTATTTTTTATTTTATTTTTACTTTGTAAATAAATGTGCCAAAGTCAAGTTGGAAAGACAATTGCCTGGTAGTGTGCAAGGGGAAATAGATTCATTCCTTTATATGAAACTTGTTGTACACAATAGATCGATCAGACTTTCAAAATAGAAATGGAAAGAATAGAAGAATTTTTTTTTTGGTATATTGTGTTACACTTATTTGCCAAGTATTTGTTTACTTTACAACAAGAAGGCAACAACAACAACAAAAAAGATACAACAAAGATAAATCTCTTTTCTTTTTAATTGTAATATGCACGTCTATTTCATGCCTTACATTCAGAAGCCTCAAAGAATATTCAAAGGAAAGGGAAGGGAAGGGAAGGAAAGGAAAGGGGAAAAAGGGAATTTATACGTTTGTTTACATTGTTAATTTGAAGAGTAAACAACATTTATACATGCGTGTGTAAAAAAAGATAAAGTAAAGTTTGATACATTCTCCTTAAAAATAAAGGAGAAAAAAGTACTTTTTCTTATCTTTTTTATCTTTTCTTTTCCTTTTCTTTTCTTTTCTTTTCTTCACAAATGTTGCCTTTTTTTTTTCTTTTTTTTTCCCTAAAGTTAGAGAAAGTCAGGGTTATGAAGTGTGCTCAAGTCACATAGCTTGGCTTACTTGAGTTTGTAGAACTGTCCGTTTATAACATGGCTAAAGGAGAGGGCCTAGACTCTCTTTTGGTTACTACATGCATATCCGCCTTCACCTTGGGTTATTGCAACCTTAGATAATTGATGGGACCTTATCGAATTTTGACTGCTCAAGTTTGATTTATTTCCAAAGGAGGAGGGAAATAAAAAGGATACTTGGGGTTGGAAATTGTAAACCTGTTCCTTTTTTAGGGAGATTAGCGTACTCTTTGTCTGCACCATTGAAAGGGCTTATCTCAAGGTTTAGTTTTTCTGTTTTTCTTTTTGGAGGTTTTTCCTTCTTTTTATTTTTATCTAGTTGCTGCTTATAAAATAAAAATAGATAAGGATGCACAGCTTACGTTTCTGACCGTGGTTTTTTCATCTATTCATTTAGGTGAAGAATCCCAACTTGTATTTACTGTTAAGTCAAAAGTAGATGCTAGGGGTCAAAGAAGGGACATTCTCAGGTAAACAATAGTCAAGTCGTGCACTTTATATATCTGGATTCCTTCCACTTCGCCACGCTACAGGTCAGAATGTTTAGCCCGGCTTCCAGTGAAACTTACATCCAACTGTATTTTTTATTGGGGTAGGAAGTGAGGAATCCTATCTTTTTCTTCTAGCAAGGCTTGGGCCAGGTTGGACTTTGCCAAGTGTCTACTAGTTGAAATTGGACGTTTATCTTTCAAGTAGAAGTTTAGAGGGAGAAGAAAAAATTACAGCCCGTATCAATTTGTGTATGGGTTGTAATATTATTTTTGGGATTAGATATGCTTTCACCTTCTCGTGGTTAATCCTGTTAGTATCAAGTCTCTTCTACTAAAGAGATTTGAGAACTAAGAAAAGCATCTTTTTTTTTATAAAATATTAATAAAAATGAAAATGAAAAAAAAAAGCTTTATATTATAATACGTTATCTAATAAAAATGTTGTGATTACGCGTCCTATATAAATAATAAAAAAAGATGGATATACATATTTAAACAAAATTGAATTTATTTGGATCTACCATTTTCCAAATAAACATATCATGTTAACAGATGAACTAAGCAACTATGGTATATTTTAACGTATTATAAATGATTGTTGACGTTGCTGATTAGCTGAAGAAAGTATAGTGTTAATCTCAAACGATTGAAAAGCATTCATGTAGAGAAATAGCACCCTAATACGATAAAAAGAATAAAAAACAAAACAAAAATGACTAATGCTGTATTATCCTAGTCAGTTCTAAAAAAAATAAATAATAAATAATAAATAATAAATAAATAAAAAAACAAAAGGTAATAAAAACCTCTGAGGAGTCAAGAGGGGACCAAGGAAAGGTTAGTTGCATCTGGTTAAGGAAAAAGGAAAGCTGATTATCAATGGTATATGAAGTCGAAGGTACCACATAGAGATTTTTGATAAAAGTGCTCACAGGTAAAGTTACCACACGGATAATAAGGACACAGCCGAGATACATCACTAGGAATCTAATCAAGAGGACAACGAAGGACTTGGCTGTGCTTTTTATGGGGTCATTGTTAACCAAAGTATTAGATCTTGCTTCACCCCAATACAGTGTTTTGTGTTTAAGAAGCAAATTCTTGGCTTGTTCTCATTTTTATTATTATTCTAATTCACTCATGTTCCTGTAATATGTAAATTGCCCACCAAATAAATAAATACTTTTAACTTCACCTCAGCACTCAATGACATCAAGGAATACTTTTTTTTTGAGGATTACTTTTTCTTTATATTTATTTATGTCTTTTTTGACAGCAAAAGGTAGATAAGATTTTGTGATAAATGGTAAATACAGTTGATGACGATATGCATAGCTTATTACAGATTTTAAGGCTCTATTGGCTACAAAAATAAACTATGTCCGCATAAAAGAAAAGCAATGTTTTACTAAGCATTTCAAATGTTTATATTAGTTAATATGCTAAGTTAGCTTTAACAAAAAGTGTTTAATATATGTAATACATGCTCATACTTAAATTAAACATGTCTTATGAAAAAGAGGCTTCAAAAAAAAAAAATACAAGAATGATATTGTAAGATGCTAAATGACAGAACATATTGATCGCGAAGGGATCTCTTGGAAATTCAAAATAAAAATAAACGAGGAACTATTATCTCTTAATGAAATTCACAGAACATGTAAATATTTTTATTTTCTATTTATCTTATAGTTATAGGCGTAACGATCAAAAAATGTTAAAGAATCAATTCCAATCATTTTGAAATTGCTGACAGTTTATACAACAAAGGCTCTGTTGCTTGTTTGAATATACTTGTTGACGTTCGATTAATTTGAGCAAGTAGTGCCGTATCTCAAATAGTCTCCAGTATTCTTCTGTTGCAAGAATAGATTTAGTCTAGAAAATGAAATGGCGAGAAAGAAGATACGAAAATAAAGTTTTGCACTGCCTCTGTTCCTAATATTACTGATACACATTTCCTACCCAATTGTCACTAGACTTATCAAGATACATTTCAGTAAGTACAACAGCATTTTATTGTATTCGTTGCCTTTACGTTAATTTATTTTATTTTATTTAATTAACCTTCCCTTCGAAATGCTTCGAGTTGAATTTAAGTTGTATCATATATTCATTTTATATTGTTATTACTACATTTACTATGACTAAGCCTTTCTTTAAAATATATATCCATATACATAGCAGAAGTGAAAGTATGTCTTAATAAATTAAATAGATTTTATTATTTGCTATGTGCGCCCTGTCCCGACATTTTTTTTTTTTTTTTTGTTATGTTGTATCATTTTCTTGCACACCCCCTTTTTTTTCGAACTTTGATACATTTATTTTCTTTACCCTTTTTTTTTATATACACATATATTGCGTTCACTAACTATAATATAACGATTTCAGCAAATATATATAATTAAAAGAAATATATACAAATAAATATACATTTATATAGTTATAATGTCCGGATCTAATGCACGTCTTAATATTTTTCCTACGCGAATGTATGCATTTTTTTTTTTTTTCATCTTAACTTTTGTCTCCTTAATCAATTCCTTCAATCCAAAATGAATGCTTAATTAATAATATATTATAGGGCTCTTACAAATATGAAGCAGAAATTAAAAGGTGCTCAAACTGGTCATTCACTTTTGAAACGTAAATCTGAAGCATTGTCTAAACGTTTTAGAGGAATTACAGTTAAAATTGATGAGGTAAAGCAAAAACAAAACAAAGCAGAGAAAATAAAAATAAAGCATTAGAGACTAGTGTAGTTAAATTTTTTTTCTTCTTCCTATTATACATTTTACATTATCGAGTTTATTAATGACTATTTACATTAACTAGCTTAAACGTAATATGGGTCAAGTTATGCAGCTTGCTTCTTTTTCTCTTGCTGAGGTTCAATACATTACTGGCGATATTAGGTAAATACATTATCACTCAGTATATATAATAATTGAAAAAAAAAAGGGGGGAGAAGAAAAAATCATTGACATATACGCTTACATACGTGATTAGTTACCAAATTCAAGAAGCCTCTAAAACAGCTCAATTACGTGTTCGTGCTAAGCAAGAAAATGTCTCCGGTGTTATGCTTCCTGCATTTGAAATGTATAATGAAGGAGGAAATGGTACTTTATTATTATTATTATTGCAATCAGAGGTTAAAGTTTATTTATTCTCTTTTTTTTTAAAAAAAAAAGCATTTGAATTTACTGGTCTTGGTCGTGGTGGTCAGCAAATCCAGAAGACTAAAGAAGTTTATACAAAAGCTGTAGAAACATTGGTTGAATTAGCTAGTTTGCAGGTAAAATAAATGACTTGTATCAAAGATTTAAAATTCAACATTTATGTACAAACAGACAGCTTTTGTTATCTTGGATGAAGTTATTAAAGCAACTAATCGACGTGTAAATGCCATTGAGCATGTTATTATTCCTCGTTATGAAAATACTATCAAATATATCATTTCTGAATTAGACGAGCAAGATAGAGAAGAATTTTTCAGGTAAAAGTTCTGTCTTTTCCATTGTTGTGTTTTATATTAATATTCTATTAAAATGAAAAGATTAAAGAAAGTCCAAAGTAAGAAGAAGGAGCGTGCTCAAAATGAAGAATCTATCAGACTGCAAGAGGCAGATCTTGCTGAAAAGCGTGGTCATGAAGGTAAAATGAGATAGTTAAAGAATGAGTACATTTGTATTAATAATTGATAATAGCACCAATTCTTCAAGCGGCTTATGAAACAGGTCAAATTGACATGCTGGATCATGAAGATGAAGATATTATTTTCTAGTTCTAATAAGAATCTTTTCTTAGCAAAAAAAAAAGGGGGAGCGTTATATATAAAGGAAACAATAATAAAAGTGATGAATAAGAGAGAAAGATTCCCTATGAGAAGCATTTTTCTTTCCTTTTCTTTTTCTTTTTTCCTTTTTTTTTTTTTTTTCTAGATAGAATAGATGTTGCAATAAAGATTAAAGAATTTCTTTTGTTGTATCTTCAAATAACGGTCACTTTAGTTATTCGAATATTTATTAATATCATCCACTACAGCTCTTTTTTTTTTCTGCTAGGCAACATTAATTATCTTGCTTTGCAACATGACAAACAAATCTATATTTACATATTGATTGCCTTTTTTGACACTCGTTTTTCATAATTAACCTTCTCCCTTTTTTTTTTTGTATGTCTGTTCATTCAAACTTGAATACTTTATTTACTGAACTAAGGCCTTATTATCATCGTTGTACTGTGATATATACGTTAATTATCTTGCCTAATAGGTTCATTTTAAACCTTAAAAATTGTGGCATGTTTAGATGAAATTTTCAAGTTCTATATGATTCATTTTTTTTTCTTTTATAGAAGGAAAAAAAAAGGGGATCACGTACGTTTGCATTAATTTATGTAATGGAATTTGTATTCATAAAGAAGTTTTCTAAAGATAACTATTTTATTTATTGAAACTAGGAGTTCATATAAAAAAGAAAATTATGTATGCCTTCTCCTATTATAAGTAATGTTTTTTTTTCCTGCAGATTATTATGTAATACAAATAAAATTACAATTAACATTATAATGCAGTACAAAAAAAAAAATAGTAATAGTATTCTAATTACATATAATGCTTAATGAAAGGAGAGAAATGATAATGTCACTTCCATTTCTTCTTCTTCTTCTTTTTTTTTTCCCTTAATACTTTTGTCGGTCTTCAAGGAAACTATGATGGGGAGGTATCGAAGATGGAGAATGAGTGACATAAGACATTTGTGGATAGCTTGAATCAGATTGATTCCAAACATTTTCAGTACTCTGTTGAAAAGGTTGTTGTTGGTCATCATCATCATCATCCTGAGGATGAAAGACTTCACGATCATCTGTTGATCTAGATTTTCGTCGACGAATAAGTAGAAAAGCAAGTGCACCAAGAAGTGCTACGCCTGCTACTCCACCTACTACTCCACCTACAATGGCACCAGTATTAGTGGGCTGTTTGTTAGATGGCATTACGTTATTAATTTGAGTTATTGTTTGAGAAGGTGTAGGACTGATACTTGAGCTAGTTAATATATTTAGAATGGAACTATCTGTGGGTAGTGTTAGTGTTGTTGCTGGATCAAAAGTTCCTGTAGTTATAGTCATTATGTCTGAAGTGATTACTTCAATAGTAGTAGTAGTCGTAGTCGTAGTAGTATCAGTCGTTGTAGTTGTAACGTCAGTTGTAGTTGTCGTATCTATTGTTGTAGTAGTAGAAGTTAAAATATCTGTTTCTGTTGTTGAAGGAATATAAGTTGTAGTAGTATCCCACCAATCTGTTGTAGTAGTTGCTTCTGTATTATATGACAAAGCAAAAAAAAAAAATGTTATGTTATGTACATACATATATATTGAATAGATGCTGTTTACATACGTGAAGTCCATGTTCCATCATCATAGGTAGTTGTATTATTGCCACTATCATCATCATCATCTTCATAATCATTGTCATCATTATCCTCATAGTTCTCCTCTTCATTATCATAATCTTCTTCTTGTCCTTTTTAAAAAATGTATTAGAAACAAAGCTGTCAATATATTTATACATTTTAAAGACAGTAAAAATCTTTATATTATAACAGGGTGATCGGCAATATTTATTTACCTGAATCATCGTATTGAGCATTTGTTTGGATACTGAAAATTATTAAAAGAAATAGAGGTAAAAAAGATGAATAGGGATGGGTTTTTATTGAATTCATTTTATGCTGTACAAGAGAGAGAAGAAGAAGAAGAAGAAGGAAAAAAAGAAAGAAAAAGATAAGAAATCAAGAGGGAGAAAAGCTTTTTTTTTATCACGTTGTTTCGAATATAAAAAAAGAAAAATATTATGTTGTATAAAAGTGGTAGATTGGTTGAGAGCTTTAAAACTAAAATATTGTACAACAGAACGAATATCTTGGACAAATTAAACTAGAAAATACATCAAATATTTGATATAAAATAATATTAGAGGGAATATCATATCTTAATCTTTGCAGCAATAATAGTGGAGATATTATAATATTATTCTTTTCACTCCTATCTTATATAAAGAAGTTTTCAAGGTACAGTTCAAAACGAAATATATTTCTATTTATAAGATATAAATCTCAGCCAATAGTAAAATGGTAACAAGTTGGGGAGGAACTTGATACTAAATTATTGTCCTTTCCAAAGAACAAAACCGTTTTCTTGGAATTTATAATGACTATTATTAGGTTTAAAATAATTCTAGATGGTAGCCTTTTTTTTTTGGATTTAACAAAATTGGAAAAACAATAGATATATTTATAAATCTATTCGGCTACTAAATTTAAGAATATAAGCAGTAAATGCTCATTGAGAGTTAGAACTACTGAAGCCTTGAACAAGTACCCTTCGAAATTTTTATAAGTGCGGATATATTGTATCTGCTTTGTGGTAGTATCTTTCTTAAGAGGGTAACTTTACAACTCTATTTTAGGGTGAAAATGCTTTATAGTCTTATATTTATGCTAGTGATAAAATTTTACGTTTTCATAGTAAAGTGCATAGTATCAAATTTATGCCAAACTTACGAAAAATAGAGTATTGTATAAATTCTAAATAACTACTTTTGAATGATATGCATATTATTCTAACTTGATGATTTCATACATAATCTTGCTAATATCAACACACGTATTAGAGCTAATTGTAATATTTCTTGATTTGATTCTAAACACTAGTTTGTTAAAATTATCATTTTTTTTTTAATCAGCAAAGTCTTAATATTTAAATTTTAAGTATTGAACTTTAGATCCTTTCTCTATTATATGCTTTTTTTTTTTTTGCAAACTTAGATTCATCTATTTTAATCGATCATACTTCTTTCAATAAAATATATATATGATATTATTGTTAGAGGTACTCTTTTCCTTATGAAAGATTCTTTGATAAAGTTCATTTAAATTATTTGTAATATTCTGAAATCTAACTCTTATTAAATATATTACATTGCAATAGACTATAGATATATTTGTCAAGTCATAAATTTAAAAAATAGCTTGGAATTCAGACGCTATGTTTAAAGAGTATTTTAAATTTGTTATGTCTTGTCATGAAGTATGCGTGTAGAAATATTACTACTACTTGTTTTTTTTTCTTCTTCTTTTCTTTAAAGTATTTAATAATTTAGTTCGTTATTGTTGATCAAAATACTCGAACTGTAAAATATGAATACACTTACGTTAAAGCAAAATAATAAAGAAGTAAGGACTTTAATTGTTCAATTAGGTAATCATATACTTTTTTTTTGTGAAACAATTTAAACAGTATGATATAAGGCTGTTATTAAGAAACATATGTATTGTATATAGGGCTTTGCTAATGAATAACCCACATATATTTGCTAGAATGTCTAAATAATATATGCCACTTCATATGAACCTATATATTTTAAATATGTTTACAATTATTTTAGTTGTAGATTTATGAATATATGTATATATTTATAGATATAGATATAGAGGTTCGATTTGTTTTTTTTTTCTTTATTTTTAGTAATCAGCCAAAACTGCTATTCTTTTTTTTTTAAGCCTCATCATTTTTTTTTTTTTTTTTTTTTTTTTTTTTTTTTTTTTTTTACTAGTGATTTGTTTAAACAGATGGCTTTATCCTAAGGAATTATACGCCTATCTCCAAATAGAATAATGCTAGCTATTAAAATAAGTAATATGTAACATATGAATGGGCTTATTATTTTTACTACTACTATCTATTAGTAAACCCTTTTTTTTAAAATAGCTTTGTAACATAATGTCATGAGGCTTCGCAAAATGATAATAAACATATTTAAAGCAATGTTTATTTTATTTTTTGGTTTATTTTATTCATCTTCTTTTTTTTTGTCGTTAATACACTATATACATATATTAAAATGGGACAATATAAATGTTGTTGTTGTATTCCTATCAGGTAGAGTTAGATATGAGTAAATAAATACATATATGTTCTTCTAACATCATACTTAATACTTTCTAGAGCTGGTGTTTTAATTATTGCTTTGCTTTCTGCAGTAAATAAATTGACATAAAATGTCTTATCTTGGCTCCTCATTAATTTTCTTTTTATTTATTTATTCAGGCAATTTATATTGGTTCTACTGTATGTCTTTTTTTAAATAAACCAACCACTGGTATGATAATGATATACATATATAGCGTTAGAATTTTTATGTATTAATATATGTTTAGGATTATCATATAATAATATTGAAATTAATTATCAAGTATTCAATGGAATTTATTATACGTCGATTGCAGTTTCAATTATATTTGCACTTACTTCGATTTTTGGCGTTCTTGGGTGTATTACTGTAAGTATTCGAATATTAAGGGAATGCATATATACTGTTATTATTCTTCAAATACAAAAAAAAAAAAAAAGAGAAAGAAAGATGGCTTATATATAATTCAATTATAAAGCAACATAGAAGAATGATTGGTATTTTCAAAGTGTCATATTGGATAGTAGTTGTTTTACAATTTATTATTACTATTGCTGCTATAATTATGCTGGCGATTCAGAAAACACTTATTATAGATAATTGTGTTGCATTATATCCTGATTTAACAAGGGACACTTGTACTGTAGGCTATAGAAATCTTATAATTATTTTCTGCACAAGTTCATTGGTTGCGAATTTCATTCAGGTACAAATCAATTTCAGCCACAAAAAAACATGCTCCATAAAAAGTAACTTTTTTTTTTTTTTTAATTTTAGATATATTTCGCCACAGCTATCAGTTCGTATTCAACAAGGCTGCGTAGAACTAATATGCATGAAAAGCTCCGAAATTTGGAAGATTTTCCTGAGCCACCAAGCAAGGCTGATTTTTTTTAAATTATTATGTAGAATATCTTTATGTTTATTTAGATGTGTTTTACCGAGTATATATGCATACACATTTATTCAAACAAACTATACACACACAAAATTCATTTTGTCATAAAATATCCTTTTTTTTTTCCTCTTCCCCATATAAAAACATTACCAACAAAGCTACGCACATCTTTAAATATTCAACACCACTGTACACTAAATTATTATTTTCCTGAATATGTGTTTATCTGCTATGGATTAAAGAGAAAGAATATAATTATTAAAACTTAACTATTTCCTCCTTTGTTTTTTTTTCCAAATAAATCTGATATTAAATTATTGTACAAACTTTGTTCATTATATAATATGAATTCTAAAACAAAATTGCAGCACATTCAGTGTACAAAATATCAAGAATTTATTTACATTTATTTCCTTTGAGTAAATTTTTGTATTTAAGTAATATTAATTTATTAGTTGGTCTTTCTTGTAATAGAGAATTTGTTCCTTTTCTTATATAAATATTTATTGTTTCCTTTGCTTGTTCTCAATTTATATCATCTTTTGTCTTCTCTTTTCTTTTTTATAATTTCTCTAATAACGATATCACTTATCCATTCAATTTAATTACTTGCTGGTAAATAACAGCCGATGCGAGCACAAAAAAAAATAAATGTTTATAAATATTTTCCCTCCCGTTTCCCCTCATAACTAACTTATGATTGGTTGTTTCGATTATTATTATTTTTTTTTCTTTAAAGGTGCCCTTACACGAACTAATTAATAGATATCTATTGTATTGATGCGATGCTTGATCAAATAATAAACTATGTCTACGAATATTAGAAATTTAACAAAAAAATAATTCATGATATTTTTAAGTTTGATAGACAAAGTAGGAGAATATAAGTAACAGATATCAGTCAATATCAAATTTATCAAAAATATTTTCAGGAGAAGGGATTATCGTTTTTACGAAGAGAAGGGGATATGTTTCCTATACTGACTTTCCTATCTCTTTTTTTTTTAATTACAAGATGCTTTCAGATTTACATCATGTATATTTTACTAGCTACGCTTATTATGTATATAATAGAGGCTATGCGAGGAGAGGAAGAAGAAAAAAATAAAATAAAAACTATCCAAAATTGAGATAACCTGTTTAGGATGAGAGAATTGTTTTCTTCCGCACCTATGCCGCCCTATCAGGGAACGTACAACAAAATACAATATCATACCACTTTTATACCTCCTTGACGGCAATAACTTTATTTTATTATCGTATTCGATAATATAAAGGGTGGAAGAGGAGAGCAAATTCAGTTTTGAATTTTCTTTCATTTCTTTATCTTTTATTTCTTCTTTAGCTTGACCTTTCTTTTTCTTTTTTTTTTTCTTTTGTGAACTTATTCTGGAAGAAAAAAAAAAGAGAAAGAAAAAGAGATTAAAAGAAAATAAGAACAAGTTAGGATATCTTTTATCTATACATTACAGATTGTAATATTGATTAATTTCATTCTATTCTTTATTTCTTTTTCTTTTTTTTTAACATCTTGAGCTAAAGATTCCTTCTCCCTTTCTCTCCTTTATATACAATGAATTCTAATGTGTTTCGTTGTATTCAACAAGATAGCAATTCTAATTCGTATGCCTGTTATAGCTATTATAACGAACTTAATAGCAATGACTTGGAAGAACGACATGAAGCTTGTTATGACACTATAAAAGGGCAAGATTACATACAATATAATTCCAGTATGCTGGATACCATTGCTGAAGCTAATCTTCAAGATTATTACTACTATTGTCTCGAACAATTAAAATGGTATCAGTCTCAGAAGGAATACATGAATGATACTGACGGTGAATACGAAGAAGAGATTGAGGAAATAAACAACAACCTTTGTGGTTTGCAATATTCTTCCGAAATACAACAGCAGCAAAACTATGATTATTATCAAAATGATTCACTGCTTCACCTTGTGGTTAACGTCCAAAATTACTTAGCTGAACAAGCTGATTATTATAACCATCTTGCAAAAAATGAATCTCCATTGTATGATCTCCAATATAAAATGCATACATACATACGTCAGAAGGAATCAGACTTCATTGCATAGCAAAGTGGATATAATAAAGGAAAAAAAAAAAAAAAAAATCAACACCGACTTATAACTTCCACAAATATAAATTGTACTAATTTTGACGTCTTTTTTTTTAAACATTTATACACTTCCCTTATTTATTTATTTATATGATGAACAACCCTTAAGCACCTATGCTATAAAATTAATAAATAGCCAATGAAGTTCAAATAAATGAATTGTTATATGATACCGATAATACAGACATCTTTTTTTTTATCGGTCTTCATTTACAAATATCAATATAAATTATGAATATAAGTTTAATTTATTTTATTTATTTTAAAGGGGAAATAAAAACGAATTGTCTTTGAATGAAAGACAGAGATACGATACGTCTATAAAAACTAATTTTGATCCTTGTGGTGGTGGTGGTGGTGGTGTTGGTGGTTGTGACCCTCTTCAGTAGTAGTAGTAGTAGCGGCAGTAGTGGTGGCAGTAGTAGTAGTGGCAGGAGTAGTAGTGGTAGTAACAGCAGTAGTGGTTGTAGCAGCAGTAGTGGCTGTAGCAGCAGTAGTGGTGGTATCTGTCTTATGGTGGTGGTGGTGGTGGTGGTGGTGGTGACCCTCTTCGGTAGTAGTAGTAGTAGTAGTAGCAGCAGAAGTAGCGTCAGTAGTAGTAGTGGCAGGAGTAATAGTGATAGTAGCAGCAGTAGTGGTAGTAGCAGCAGTAGTGGTGGTATCTGTCTTGTGGTGATGATGACCCTTATGAGTAGTAGCAGTGGTAGTAGCAGCAGTAGTGGTAGAAGTGGCAACATCTTGTTGTTTATTGTGTCCCTTCATATTGTTAATATTAATATCTTTATCATGACTCATCTTATGGTCCTTCTTATGGCTCTTCTTATGGTCCTTCTTATGGCTCATCTTATGGCTCATCTTATGGCTCACCTTATGGCTCTTCTTATGTCCCTTCTTATGGTCCTTCTTATGGTCTTTCTTATGTCCCTTCTTATGGTCCTTCTTATGGTCCTTATCATCGACATTATCATCGTTCTGCTTATCTTGCTTCTTAAGCTCATCATCATAAGATCTCTTCTTGTGACATTTCTTCTTGTGAACTGCCTTTGTAGTAGTAGTAGTCTTCTTCTTGTGAACTGCCTTGGTAGTGGTAGTCTTCTTCTTGTGAGCAGCACCCTTCTTCTTGTGAGCTGTCTTCATAGCAGCACTCTTCTTCTTGTGAGCTGTATTATCATCGTCGTCATCATCTTCATTCTTCTTCTTCTTGTGAGATTTCTCCTTATGATGCTTCTTGTGAGCTTTACCCTCGTTATCATCATCGCTACCATCATCATCGTTATCATCATCGTCATCATCGTTATCATCATCATCATCCTTCTTCTTCTTGTGAGATTTATTCTTATGATGCTTCTTCTTCTTGTCGGCTTTACCCTCGTCATCATCATCACTGTTATCATCGTCATCATCGTCATCATCGTTATCATCATCATCATCATCCTTCTTCTTCTTGTGAGATTTATTCTTATGATGCTTCTTCTTCTTGTCAGCTTTATCCTCGTCATCATCATCCTTCTTGCTTCTCTTTTCAAGAAGGCTAGCATCTTCTAAATCATGGCTATTTCCCTTGGAACCCACGAACTTGAAACATTTTATACAATTAGAATATGACATGTGTACAATATCTTAAATTTCATCACCTACCTTGACACAAATTGATTCCCCGGGTTGAATATTTTCGCAATCAAATTGAGGATTTAAGTCTTTATTCCATCCTTCAATGCTGTTTTGGGAAACACCAACTTTAGAAGCAATTGAATTACAGGTGTCACCATCAGTGGCTAAAATAATAAAAACCTAATTAGGAAAAAAAATCCTTTGACTGATAAAAAAAAAACCCGCAAAGAACTTACCAGTATATTTCTCTTGACAAGGAGAAATGTTGAGAGCTTGAGTCAAACACAATAAAGAAGCAAAGGAAGAGGCCGCAACGATAAGCTTCATATTGCTAGCGATTATTAATCGAATGAAGTTAAATTATAAAGAAATAAAAAAAAAATAATGGAAGTATTGTTGAATTTATCCTGTATTTATATATTTTCGCGTCTTTGAGTGTTATTGTTATTATCACTACTGGTTTCATGTTTATTAAACCTATATAATTATAATTTAAATATAAATTAACGATCCATTAAAAAAACAACAAAAATAACAAAAAAAGAAAAGAAATGAAAGGTCTGTTTACTGCTTTATAGTAAAATAGTTAAAATAGAACTATATATTTTCTAAATCAAATTAAATCCTATTTACTGCTATAATTAACAAAAAGCAGTAAATACCATGAATGAATGATTGAGATTCTTCAATTTACGATTTTAGAAAAATAAACACAATGTTTTATTAATAAATTATCTTTTAACAAAACTGGCTAGTATTTTCCTTATAAAACCAGCAAGTTTCATATTAAATTAGCTCTTTACAAATTTGGTTTACTAAGAAAAAAAAATCTCCTGAAAAAAAATTACTTATTATCACTTTATCAAAGCATTGTAGAATAGCTGAAGAGAGAAGCAGATGCTTAACTAATAAAAAGAGTGAATAAATTGTTATGATTTAAAAGTCACTAATAAAAATTAAGAAAAGTGTATGTTACTAACGAAAAATAACTTGTATATGTAGGATTGTTACATAAGTTGAATAGTAGAAAAAAGAAGGATGATCGTCCAATTTCTAAATATAGTTTTTTTTTTAACATTTCAGACATTATCAGCAGTAATAATTACTATTTAAACTACGATGAATGTTCCAGGGGCTCAAGATCTCTTGGCAAACAAACGTGTTTAGTTGTGTTATTGCCATTTATATACATATATTTTTAAATTAACGAATTACATACAAAGTGCGAAAATATTTTTTATTATTCAAAGTGTACTGCTTACATAAAGAGTACACATGTAAAAGAAATTCATAATGTATTATGTATTTAAAAAATATGCATTCACATATGGATATATGATTAAATAGAATATAGTTTAGGTGAGGCCGCTTATATACATGATGAATATTTAGAATGCGTATACACAGGGTTCTTTAAAGGGTCTTTTTTTTTTCTAAGGGATGAGGAAGGCGGATAGAATATCACAGCCAATAGTATTATATGAAATACTTACGTAATAATGAATTCAATATTTAAGGAAACTCGAGTATTATTAAAACTCTCAATTTTTACTAGAAATATAACTAACTGCAAGAAGTATATCTTTTCCCATTATTATTATTATAACAAATGACAGAAGAGTAAAAATATGAATACTTTTTTTATTTTTTTTTTTATTTTTACACGTATAAGTATATTGCTATACATAAGGTAGTTTCTGATTCAAGTCAGCTTTATTTAAGTGGAAACAAGTCAAATTTCCTTTATATTGCTTTCTAAGTATTCCTCATAGTGATTCTTTAATATTAAGTATACTTTTCTTTCTTTTCTTTTAATAAAAATGATTCATCTTTTAATGTAAACCTATACTAGTCTGTCTTTTCTTTTTTTTTTGAGATATCTTTTAATCAAATAATTATCTTATCTGTTACAGTTTGTAATATGAATGCTATAAAAGGACAAATATAATATATTACTTTCTGTTGTGTACCAGCAAAGAAATAGAAATAATGTTTTGAGGTATGACCTTTTTTTCTTTTTTTTTTTTTGTGGTCAAGATTCGTTAGTTCACATTAGTACATCGTAGTATTGGATTTAAATTCTCTTTTCTTTTTTACCTTTATTCTTTTATCTTTTATTTTTCTTGTAAAAACAAAAAGAGAAAAAAAAAGAAGCATACACACACACACATAAAATCATTGAACTGTATAACAATGAAGTTACTTTCATTAGCTACTATTTGTATCTTGATTTCAACTTGTATTGAAGCAAGAACGTTTTTGTTTCCTATCCCTCAAGAAGTTGAATGGCTTGGAACCAAGACTCTACTTTCAAATGATTTTCGTTTTATGGGTATTGAAAACAAATATGTTCAGTCTGCTGCTAATCGTTATTTGAGTCTAATCAAAAGAGAAAGATGGAGAGCTGTACAAGTGACTACTGATAATTGTACTGTTGTATTGACAAAAAAGAAGCTTAAGGGTATCCACTTTCAAGTGGAAGATAACTCTGCTAAACTTGATATGGGTATTGATGAGTCTTATTCTCTTATCGTGCCAGAATTAGGAGGGTATGCTACCTTGAAAGCAAAGACTTGGGTTGGTGCTCTTCGTGGTCTTGAAACATTCTCACAATTGGTTCTTGAGGATGACGATGATGATGATCATCAGCTGGTTGTTCATACTGTCAACATTACTGATTATCCTACTTATGGTCATCGTGGTATCTTATTAGATACCTCACGTCACTTCTTCTCTGTTAATTCTATCTTACGTGTTCTTGATGCTCAGGCTTATAATAAGATGAATGTCTTACATTGGCATGCTACTGATTCTCAATCCTGGCCTTTATACTTTAGATCTCATCCAGAGCTCTCAGAGAAGGGTGCTTATTCTAGTAAGGAAGTCTATAGTCCTTCAGATGTAAAAAAGATCATCTCCTATGCTGAATCACTTGGTGTTCGTGTTATTCTTGAAATTGATATGCCTGCTCATACCGCTTCTATTGGTGAGTCTCATCCTAATTTAATTCTCTGTGGGAATGAATTCTGGGCTGATTATGCTGCTGAACCTCCTGCTGGTCAATTAAATCCTATTCTCAACGCTACTTATGATCTTATTCATGATTTAATTTTAGAAGGTACCAAGATTTTCCCTGATACTTTATTTCATTCCGGTGGTGATGAGATCAATACTGCTTGTTGGGAACTAGATCAAGGTATTAAAAACTATGTCAAGACGCATCGTCTTTCTTCTACAAAGGAGATCTGGTTTGAATTTACTAAGAATATACTTCATTTCATTACCTCAAAGGCCAAGAAGAGACCTATTATCTGGGAAGATTCTATCAAAGATGGTGGAAGCTATTCTAATGATACTGTCGTGCAAGCTTGGATTAAGCCCCCTGGAACATATACTAAGCTTGGTTATGATGTTATAGTGAGCAATTATGATTATTTTTATCTTGATTGTGGTCACGGTGGTAAGGATTAGTCCTTTCTTAAATCTCTATTCATTATTATTATATATTAACACTACTATCTTATCTTTAATTAGGTTGGGTTGGTGAAGATGAACGTTATATAAGCTCTAGTCAAACTGAGACATCAGATGATGTTTTTAACTATGGTGGTAGTGGTGGCTCTTGGTGTGCTCCTTTCAAGACGTGGCAACGTATCTACAGCTTTGACATGACCCATGGCATTGAAAAATCTCACGGTGGTAAAGTATTAGGAGGTGAAACGGCTGCCTGGGCAGAACAAATAGATGAGAATGTAATCGACGGTCGTCTTTGGCCACGTTCTGCTGCTGCTGCTGAAATTTACTGGTCTGGTAGCTACGATACAAAGGCTAAAAGACGTACAGTCAAGACAGTCTCTGAGCGCTTTTATGACTGGAATTATCGTTTACAAGCACGAGGTATTCAAGCAGAACCTGTTCAACCTAAATACTGTCATCAGCATCCTGGCGCTTGCAATCTTAACAATCCTAAGGCTTAATATATAAATAACAGTTGCTCTACTCACAATTCCTGTTATATATATTAATATTTATTTTCTAACAAAAAACTTATCTTGCTTCTTTTTATTTATTTATTGCCAAAAAAAAAAATGCTATTTTATTTTTATATTTGTATTGTTTTTCTTTTTTTTTTTTTTAAGAATAAAAATGTCTTGAAGCTTTTACTTTTTCTTTAAACAGATTCTCAGCATTCATCCAAACAGGGTTAGTCGTACGACCTTTTAAACCTAATAGTGTTGGCAAAAGATCATGTGAAAACATATTTGAACTTTCTCTTGGTAAGAGAGTTGGTAAATGATCAATCGAGATGACATCAAGAGGATATGGGTTACTTGTCTTCACGGGAATAGTAGGGTTATCAAATGTTGTATTCACTGAATAGACAGGGATAGGATTATAAGGATTGGTGGTGTCACAAGAAACATCACAAATGACAGAAAGTTTACGTTCTCCATCAATCATCTCTTGAGTAAAAAAAGGTGGAATCGGTTGATTAAGATAAATACAATTGACGAATATGTCAGCATTAAAGATTTCAGGAAATGGACCACCTGTCTTTGTTTCATTCATATCCCATTGAATAATAAACTTTTCTGGAATACCTACTTTGCGAGCAAAATCACGGGCACCATTACCACAGCGTCCCAAAGCTCCCATGATCATCACCTTGGGATATTCATTGTTATTGAACTTGACTATAATCATACATGAGTTAAAAGAAAAAACTTCATTTTAGTATACATTTTTTTTATATAGAAATAGAAATATATATACATGTACACATTACCTGCAGTAGCCAAACGCTCTTTGATATATGTAATTAATTCATCTTCATTAGAATAAGGATGAATAGCTCCGTACTTTTTATTTAAATTAGATTTTTGGTGACACCAAACATCAATGCCAATAGCACAACCTGCGAAACCAGCCATATAACCAAAAGCAGCAACACGACGACCTTTTATATGTGTACATGTTTTTATAACTTTTTATTTTTTTGAAGAAGAAAAAAAAAACTTACCATTAGCATCATTTAAAAATTCGAGATCAAGAATAGTACCATGACCACTGTCGAAACGATGTAACAATTGTTCCCAACCTGCTTGATTTTTAAAACAGTGAGCAAAGAAGATATGAGTATGTTGTAATGGAGAATTATCATTTTCGGGAAGCTCCTTCAAACCGATAATATAAGCATCTTTAGGTGCATCTTTTTTCCAGCTAAGCTTTTCAACCAGTGTACAGCCAACTCTTTTAATAGGTACACGAAATAAGTTAGATATATACATATATCTGTATATATTTATCGACTTACTGAGTATACTCATTGTCATCAAAAATCCTCTCCTCAGAACGTTCAACTGTGATCTTGAAACCATTCTCTAATAAAATTTTAGCAGTATCTGGTGTCAATGCAGCTCTATGTTCCATAGGCTTAGTCTCAGAACGAAGCCAGAGGTGAGGCATATTAACAGTAGCAGTCATTTTATGTATTAGTGGGATTATTAAATATATATATGTGTATACAAATATATATGATATAGAAAGAAAGGAAAGAAACAAAAAAAAAAGAAAAGAAAGAAACAAATATAGGGAGTGATTATTTATTTGGTTTTTTAAGGGATGAAACTTTAAAATGATAAACAAGATCTTTTCGAGGATGAAGCCTTCAAGTGTTTTAATCTCAATTAGATTTACTATTCAGGTAAAGTTTGTAGATGGTAAAAACTTCAAATGTAGGGTTAACAATCATGTTAATTTTAGATATATATATTTTTACTTACATTAAATTGAATAGTATCAACTTTATTGCCTGGACCTTCAATTTGAAACTTAATAAAGACATGTTAATATAGGCCTAATAAAGCTTTAAAATGAACTTACAAACATTCTGAGTGAGCCGTTATTAAACATTTCAATAGAGACTTCATTTGAGATATCTAGTGCTTTTTTACATTGTACGATATGGGAATAAAGATAGCTATGATTACAGTAGATGATAATCAGTTATAAATTACTTTTTTCATTCATGTGTAACAAACCTGTATGTCAGTTCACGATCGCAAATAAAATTTATGAAAGGTTCAGAATCCTGCGGATAATCAGACTCAGTTAATAAATCCGAGCCTTCTGCAACTACACTAAAAGGTGGGTCATTAGGCGAAATTCTCATTTTAATTTTATCGTAACGACTATCTAAATCATTCATAAGGTCTTTAAACCAGACAGACTTTATATGAATTAAGGAAAAATAAAATAAAATATAAAAAAAAAGGAATTGGCATGAATATTAAAGAATACAAATAAGATTGCTTTTATTACTTTTATTATCATTCTTTGTGATTCTGCTCCTGTAGATTCATCAAAGTGTAATTGAGTACTTTCTTCTTCAGGTTCGAATGGAATTAATTCACAAGTTAATGCTTTATGATGATTTTTATGTGGCTCTTTTATGAATCGTCTAAAGTAACATGATAAATTAATCTATTACTTTACTTGATCAATTCTTGCTTACCTCAATGTAAGATAGGATCCTGTTCCATCATATTTTATTTCGCAATAATCAGTTGTGCCTTGTGTTGTGTTTGAAGGATCCATTCTTGGTACCATGATTCGAAGACAATTCATGAGTGTATCAACAGGTATTGCAAATGTGGGTATAATTGTGCCTTCTTTAAAGTTGTAAATATGAAATAAATGTAGTTTGAAATATGCAATAGCTTTAACCGATTTTTGATCTTCAACAGTTAAAATAAAACCTTCTTCATGGATGTAGAAAGAAGCCACCTAAGAAGAGAAAAAAAAAACAAATCAAACGTCATTCCAAATCATAACTAAACATCTTTTTATATATTACACTTTTAATATTCACTGCTTTTATCAAACTTAACATGTGTTTGACATTTTTAATGACACCATAAAATTGTACTGCATCATCAATTTGGTATTCCATTGATTAATAAACGATTTTAAAATTGAAATATGCACTCGTCTCCCCCAATATTTTTTATCATTAAACGAGTGATTATTACCAAAGCAGGTGAATAGTGATTGTGACTACTTGTGACCGCACCTTACTTTCAAAGCTTTTTACCATTTAAGTTTTTTTTTTCTTCTTCTTTTTTGTTATAATTTGATTCGAAGATCTATTTACGAATAATGTCAGAATCAACAGAGTTACCTTTGAAAGATAAGCAGCAAGAAGCAGTGAAACAGGATCAAGAGCAACAACAAGGACAAAATCAACAGGAAATTAAATTCAACTCACCTAATCTCAAATGTCTTGTTATTGATACCAATGCTATTATTAATGGCATGTCTCTTAGAAATTTAGCAGAGGAGTTTTATACTTGTCCTGAAGTACTTTATGAAGTACGAAGTGCTCATTCAAGGGAATTTTTATCTCGTCTGCCCTTTGAGATTAAAGTAATGAATCCAACTGAAGAGGCACTTAAGATAGGTAAAGAAAAAATAAATAAATAAATAAATAAATAAATAAAAACTTTTATTTAAAAAGATAAGTTCTTTTTTTATATATACAATAGTTACTGAATTCTCTAAAAAGACGGGTGATTATGGTGTACTTTCTCAGCCTGATTTAAAGGTTCTTGCGCTTACTTATACACTTGAAAATAGAGAAAATGGGGATGCCAATATTCGTAAAGAACCACTTCAGGTAATTAAAGCATTTAACTGTATATGTAAAGGCATTAATTATTTATTTATTTTTTATAGACACGACCTACTGGAGCTCTTCCAAGTGCACCACCACCAAAGCCTGTTTATAAAAAAGTTGAGGAAAAAAAAGTAGATGAAGATGGTTGGGAAATTGTGACTAAGCCAAGCAAATCAGTTAAAAAATACAATAAAAACACAACAAAAAGAGAACCTACTAAGCAAGAAGATAACAATAACTTAGATGTTGATAAGGTAGCAGAATCAGTTGAAAAAGTGACTATTCAAGAACCAGTGACGGAAGTTTATCGTACAGCTGAAGAGTTAGTTGAAGATGAAGAAGATGACGAAGATGGTGGTGAATGGATTACACCTGATAATGTAGATGAATATAAAGCAGCAGAAATCGGCGTTACTCCTGATGAACTTAAACAAAAAGCTAAAATGTCAGTAGGCTGTATGACAGCTGATTTTGCTATGCAAAATGTGTTGTTACAAATGAACCTGAATTTAATTTCTGCAGGTGGATATCGTGTTAAAAAAATCAGAAATTCAGTTATGAGATGTCATGCTTGTTTCACGTAAGTTAAGCTATAAGCA
Source organism: Cokeromyces recurvatus (assembly GCF_025118155.1). Classification (NCBI taxonomy): domain Eukaryota; kingdom Fungi; phylum Mucoromycota; class Mucoromycetes; order Mucorales; family Mucoraceae; genus Cokeromyces; species Cokeromyces recurvatus. Next base: position 80,798 of record NW_026251409.1, on the reverse strand, counting down.
TAATACTATTGTTGAATACAAATATATATATACATGTATATACTTTTTTTTTTTTTTTTTTTTTACTTATGATACATCTATACATATACAGTGTTACAAATGATATGGAAAAGAAGTTCTGCCCTAAATGTGGCAATGCTACTCTTCAACGCGTCACTTGTAGTACCAATAGTAAAGGTGAAATTGCATACCACTTGAAAAGAAATTATCAATATAGACTTCGTGGTACAGTCTATGATATCCCTCCTCCAAAAGGAGGTCGTAAAGCGAATAATATTGTTTTAAGAGAAGATCAACGTGAATTCATTAAGGCTACACAAAGAAAACAAAAGAAGACAGTTGTGGATATGTTTGATCCTGACTTTATTCCTTTATATGGTAAAACTAATACCAAAGAAATCACTAACAATATGTTTGGTACAGATGTGATTGGTTATGGCCGTAAAAATCCAAACGCATCTAAGAAACGAATTGGTAAAAAGAAACGTACCCATAATTTTTAGATTGTAGAAAATAAAAGGATTATGTAAATTTTAGTATCATTTTTCTATCGGAGCTTTGTCACTGTGCGTTTTTTTTTTTTTTTTTTTTTTTTTTTTTTTTTTTTTTTTTGTAAGAAAATGTATCAATTTACCTTTCTCCTTTATTTTTTCTTTTTTACTTTTCTAATAAAAAGAAAAGAAAAGTGGAATGAATGATAATGAAAATTTACTTTCTTTTCCTCATAAAATATTAAAAAAGATATCTAACCGTGCTTTAAGCGATTCTAATTCTGAATCTAGTGATAGCATAAACAATATGGACATTTCTCCTGAGATTACAAGTAAGCTACAGACAAATCAATGAGAAACAACACGAGCTTACTTTTTTTTTTTCTTTCTTTCTATAAATTGAAGGTCATCATCTAAAAGAACAGGGTATACATATCAGATTTATATAGTTATACATATATATGTATATATATATATATGCATGAGCTAATACCTAATCATGACTCTTCTAATTATATAGCATATCAAAATGACTCGAGATTTCGAAAATATGTTCAGCTTATAGAAAAAAATTTACAATCATTTGATGCAGTTAATGAATGGGCAGATATTATATCTTTTCTTGGTAGACTGCTTAAGGTGAATTTAAAGAAAATTGATAAAATAACAAGGTGCATATACACATATATAATCCTATATATACATATTTTTTAGTCCTTTCAAGCTTATCCTCAATTCCCAGTTATACCGCGTAAGCAGTTGGTTGCTAAAAGATTGGCCCAATGTTTGAATCCAGGTTTCCCCGCTGGTGTTCATCAAAAAACATTGGAAGTTTATGCTTATATATTAAAAACAATTGGAGTAAGTGTGTGCATTTTTCTCTCTTTATTATTCAATACTTGATTAACAAAGTTATTGCTTAGTCGGATCAGTTTGCAGAAGATCTGGCTTTATGGTCAACTGGATTATTCCCTTTCGTACAATATGCTGCAACGCATGTTAAGGTATATTTTATACACATGTTAATGCTTCATGTATTAAACTTTTTTTTATTTATTTTTTATTTATTTTGTTGTTATTTCATCATTGTATAGCCACAATTATTGTCAATTTTCGAAACATATTATCTTCCTTTACGAGGTAGAATTCGCCCTGCTATGCGTGGATTTATTATCGCCTTATTACCCGCATTAGAAGAAGATGGAAGTGAGTATTTTGATAAGGTAAATTAGTCAATTTTTATAAATTGATAAATTTGTATTAAAAATGGCAGTGTAGGTTGTTTCTTTGATTGAAAATCTATCAGAAACGGTAGAACTTCCATTCTTTTATTCTTGTATGTGGTTAGTTATGATCAATAGTCCTAGTCTAAGATTACCTGCTTTGAATTATTTGTTACGAAAGTTACCTAAAATAACAGATAAAGAAGGTTAGACTACACACATAAATATATTAATGTACGCATATTAAGTTTATCGTCATTCTTATTATTCTTATTTAATGATTTATATATGTCATAGCTGTAGCATTAGTATTAGGTGGAAAAGAAAATGTAAGTTTAATGGTCAGAGCATTCGCTTCCACTCTCAATGATCAACAATTACTAGTACAACGAAGCATGCTAGAACTGCTTGTACAGAATTTTATGTTGAAGACTCGTATGATTCCATATGATGATTTAGTAATATTAATGAAAGCGGCTTTGGGAATTGTGCTTCGAAAGGATATGTCGCTGAATAGACGATTATATGCATGGTTGCTAGGTACTGAAGGAACATCTCAAACTCAAGTACTTTATTTTAATACATATGCTGAGAAATCTGCTACTCAAGCTATACGTAGTATGATTAAACAGCAAAAACAACAGCAAAAGCAACAAAGGCAGGATATAATCATAGAAGAGCAACAAAGGCCATATAAAATTTTAATTTCTCTTATGGATAAATGGGAGTTGGGTCAACCTATTGTGAGTAATATATTTGTTGATTGCATATCTAGTCTTGAATCAATACAATCTGGACATGCCGATATCATGAAAACAGCAAATATGTGGATTAATATGGTCGAACCTCATCTTATTTGTATGAAATTATACGAGCTGATTGATATATCTTTTCCTGGTGTAACAGCATCGAATAAAAAAGTAGTTCAGAATACAACTAATTCGGAAAATATACATTTGGTTGAATTTACATTGGATATAATTCATTTTACAGATGACGAAGTTAAACATATTCATCTTCCTTTGATTCTTGCTGCATTAACTAAAAAATTAAACAATGCTCTAAAAAGTCCTAATTTTATCGAGAATTTATCTCTAGTGAGTCAAGGTATCAATTTGATTCTTCAAATTCTTGAACAATTACCAGACACTTTATTTTTGAATCGTTCTACACCTCCCATGAATATCAATAAGAGTGAAGAAAGTAGTAATAAAAATGGACTTGAGCGTAAACAGTTCCAAACTGGTATGAATATAGTTGATTATACCCGTGAGTTTTATGGAATTGGTCAGCCAATACAGCAGCTTACAAACTTTGATCGCGAAGATAACTATGATCTTGAAAATGAACAAACAGAAGAGGGCGGTGATTTATCTTCTTCAATAAATATGAAAAAGAGCAACACAGTTCAATATATTCAGTATCAGACTCGCCCTGAATATGATCCATTACGTGGTCAATTACTTGTAAAGGAAGTTGCTGATAATCTTACCAGTTTTCTTGTGGACTTTGTCAACAGTTATATTATTTTACCTGAAAATTTATTGAACGGGGTTGATGTTGGTGTTGAGGGCAAGCGTTTGAAACATATTGAACATTATTTAGAACGCGTTTTCCTTGGTGTTTGTACTGCTATTGCAATTATTGCAAAATATGCTGATAAACAATTCATATTAGGTCGGCAAGAACAACTGACACATACTTTACTCAAATGCTGTCAACAGGTTAAGGTCTTTGGTATCGTAGATGCAGCATTATCAACCTTGACAGTTTTGCTCAAACAGAAACAATTCGTTGATTTATCTGTTTTGAAACAGATATCACAAGTGAAAGACATTGTAGACAAGTTGTGGGGTTTCTTAACGCCTTTAATGCAACTGCTTCATGTGCGTACAGTTGAGCTTTTATGGTTATTGATTGATGTTTCTTTACCTCATCAAATAGAAACAATAATCTCCAATTATCTCATTCAACAGGATAACGAAGAGGAAAAGTCGAATAACTATGAAAAGTTTGGTATTATATGGGAATTATCAGAAAATGTTCCTGAAGCAAGTAATGTATTCTCAAGGCCTCTGTTTATCATGTTAGATTTGCTAAGAGACGGAGCATCACCTTCAGATCGCAGAGCAGGGGATCTATGGATTCGTTGCCATCTTAAGAGTTATGCTCGACTTCTTGAGCCATTCATACTGACATTATTAAGTAAGCATATCTTACGTCGTCCAGCAGAATTAGAAATTGAATGGAAAAATCAAATTTTGAAGAAAAAAGCAACACAAACTACGGAAGACAAGATTACAAAAATTTCGTATTTTTTTTATATAAAGCCATTTGATGCAGAATCTATTGACTATATGTTTACGACATTAATTACATTAATTACATTTGGCGGTCTGAACGTTTTAAAGTCATGTAAATATCATACCATTGATAATGAAAGTTCTATTGCTAAGGCTGCTCGAGTTTCATTTATTCCCGATATGGATAAACCTACAAAATTGTTAGATCTTTTGGTGATGATAACTATTAGGTAAGTGTAAAGATGGCCTATATTTATATTTATTGTTTGCAAAACAAAAGAGAAGATAGAGGGGTTAAATAATGTATATAAAGATTTTTAGAAACGGAATCTAGTAGCACGCATTCGGGAAAAGAAATGGAAAAGACAATACATAGTATTCAACTTCATTCTGCCGATTTGCTTTACTTGATTATTTCAAAACTTGATTATGTCAATATGAAACTTGTTCAGCAAATCCAAACAAGTGTATTGAATAAATTACTATTTTGTATTAGTACACAAAACTTGGATTTACAGCAAAAGCTTTTACATCTGCTGCATGCTTGTCTAGCTATTACTGCTGCTGCCTCTCAGCATAAACAAGAAAAGGCCAACAATTCTCGTTTAGGGCATAAAAAAAATGCATCCGTTGATAGTATTAGCACCACTCCAACACAAAATGTGAACGAAGCCATCATGTTAATACAAAACACATCTGATCTTTTTGTCAAATGTATTATTGATGCCTTTTCTGTAAGCAGTAATCAACTTATGCTCCAACATTGGATGGATTTCGTACTTGCTGCACTACCTTATATTAAATTTGGTTTTCGTTATATGATAGTACCTATTTTGATGTGTATATGTCAACAACTTAATTTGCGCTGTGATACAATTGAGACCATGATTCACGAAAAGCCACAGACGACTTCATGTATCTCTGCTGAAAAGGAGGTTCTTGTATTACTTATGGGTCTGGAAAAGATATTAATGTTCTGTCTAACTGAACATCATTTGAGTGATAATTGGTTTACTCATGTTTCTTATCCTCTTGAATTACCTATTCCAAGTATTCCAGAAAATTCTGTATTGGTGGGTTTTGCGCAGGCTGTTTATGGCATGAGCAATGATTTGAATATAAAAGGCCCTATTGAAAAATCAAGAGATATAGTCATGTACCATTTACCTGTTGTGCTTCAAATCCTTATAAATATATGGAAAGCTTTTCGAAAGCCTCAATGGGATCATCAAGTAATGCATTCCATAGGCGATGTCAAAGTGGACGCTATTTTGCATAGTTTTTCATATGCTGCAGATCAAGCAAAGCAAAGACTTCAATCTATTTTTGAAAAGCTTTTTAAATATTCGACGGCAGACTTTGTTGAAGGATTAACAGAGATTTTTTATATTGAAAATCCTGTTGCTCTTGAATTTGATGAAACAGTATTAGAAGAAGCTCAACTGAATGAAGTTGCCTTGGAAATTCTCGATTCTACACCTAATAATACACCTCAGCATGTTATTTCCACACTTTTAGACAGTATTCGTCAAAGAACGCCTAATATTAGTAGAACCAGACGTCGAAGAATATTAAGACAAGGAAAATTGTAAGCACAGATGTCTCTACCTTTCCTTCTTAAAAGAAAAAAAAAGTAGAATATATTGTTTTGAAATGCTAATTCTTTTTTTTTTTTTTTTTTTTTTTTTGTTTAAAAAAAAATTAGGACAGACACTTCTATTTTAAGATTTGCTGAAATTTATTGTAGCCACATTAAGGATCCAGAATCAATTGTATTATTATGGCCAATGATTCACTCTTTTTCAAAAGATTATTTATCACAAGCTAATACATACAAAGCATTATTACCGAGCCTAATGCGATTCTTGACTGTGTCCCTGGAAGAAATTTCCAAGTCCACTAACTATGAACAAGATAAACGAATTCGAAAAGATGCCCAAGACTTGTATCAAAGATGCATTGATTATTGTATTTTGATTTCTGGAAAATCAATTGATCAAAGCCTTTGGGTACGTGGAAGATCAGCTATTTATGATGAGCCTGTCGATGACAATGCATCTGTTCATACAGTAGATTCTATAGATACTTACAAGGGACATACCATGTTGACAAATAATAGCAATCTGGGTGGTGCTTTAATACCAACTATTCAACAATCGACGGACACAAAGACGACTGGTAACGTATCTATCAATAGTGTATCTGAAATGGAGAAAAAGACAATCTGGAAGCTAAAAGAAGATTCTATGATTAACCATGTAAATCAGTATCTTGCTAATCAAGTTATACCTCGACTACGTCTACTTATTGGTGATAATGACAAGATTAATTCTTTGCTCAACAATTTAGTGTATTATGTCATTGGTCCTTCATTAAAGTCAAAAGTGTAAGTACATATATATATTTTGAACATATAAAAAAAAGTAGATGAAGGTTTTAATTGTATATTTATTTTATAGTCGAAGCCCAATTATTTTGGACCAATTATGTGAAATGGCCCATATGCCTTTTACTTATAAGACTTGGCGAAAAGAAGTTTGGGAATTTTTTATTGATAACCGATTCTTTTATATGAACAATGTAACGGCTAAAAAATGGAGTCAGATTATTCAAACAGCATTCTCCATCGAAAAAGAAAGAATAACAGAATTATTGGCACGTATCACGACTACACCTTCCAACACGTTTTTTTCTAGTAAAGATCAAGAGACCCTTAATCGCTCTTTAAATTTACGTCGGTTGTCGTTTGTATTATTTGCAGGTACAATAGATCAATATGTGCCTCAATTGCCTATTGTGCAGGAAAAGATTGTAGAATTACTCAAATTAGGTCATAGTGAGATGGTTCATATTGAGATCTATTTGTGTTTACGTATCATTTTGATACGCTTTTCACAAAAGCATTTGATGAATTTTTGGCCTGTTTTAATTACAGAGTTGGTAAATTATTTAAACAAAATAGAAAAAAGAAATAATTGAAAGTTTAACTTTTTTTTTTGTATCTACAGATGCGATTATTTAATTCTTTCATGTCCCAAGATTTTCAAGATCGACCCGAAGAAGCTCAAATTGCATTAGCTGGCTGTAAATTTTTAGATCTTTTGTGTACCTTGGAACTTGATGCTTTTCAAATGTAAGTGCTTACATTATATTGGTAGCAAAGATATATGACTAAGCGTGTGTTTTTTTATAGATATCAATGGATTTTCATTCGAGATACAATTGAGACATTAATTAAAACACACACTGAAGGACCTATACCCATAATGGAAGCATTAAATGACAAGATGGTCAACAGTCCAATAGTATGTTTAATAATAATTTATTAGTATTTATTCCTAACGTTTTATTTTTATTTTATTTTTAATCATGCATAGGATGCCTTTGATTTTTCATTAATTGAATCAAATATGGAACCCTCTTTAGGTTCCTTAAAACGACCTATGTTAACTATGCATAGTATTAGCTCTATACGTCAATTGGCATTCTTTATTGAACAAATAGGGCTCTACGTATACCAATCGTCATTTGCATTATCAAAACCTGATCTACCTTTTATAGAAAGTTTGTTATTGAATGACTTGTTAGATGAAGAAAGTGCGGTTGAAAAATAATAATGAAATAGCCATAATGACATAAAACTTTTTTATGCAAGATGTATTTTATTATCTTACTTCTTTAAATTTACCTTACTCTAAATACACATATATCTCTTTCTTTTAATAATGAAAATAATAAATTATCCATTTTAAATGGCATCAATAGTTAAAACAGCATGGATTATATCTGTCATAACGCCGTTAGTAAATTCAATAAAAAAGCTTATTATGATTATGTGTTTTTTTTAAAGAAAAAAAAAAAAAAAAAAAAAGAATAATAACTCTTATAGTAATATATAATCTATTACAAACTTATTATTATTTTGACTTTCTTTATTTCTATTATGAAGAGGGGCAAAAAGAAAACTAAGTGCATTTAATTATATATTCATATATATTTTTTTTTATTGCTGTTGCGCGTTTCTTATTTTTATTTGAAGCCTAACATTTTGCCTCCACTGCTTTTATTAAACGGCTATTACTATAATAATTTGTCTAAAATAGCTTAAACATTCTTGAATTATCTTTATCAATATACTCATACATAATAATAAAGACGTCTTACATACTATACTATCTTTCATTTAACATAGTTCAATTCATCAATATTAATTCAAATAGTAAATTTAAAGTAAAGATGAGTTAGCAAAAGATCAATATTAGTTTAACTTTATTAAGCTATTTTTAAGCACTGTAATTTTACTTGATAAAAATATTAAAAAGACGGAAGAAGTCAACGAGACCAAACAATGGTTCTAGTATCAATCACTTTATCTATGAATTTAAATTAATGGAGGTATTTATAAGAATTGTTTAAAGAAGGTTGAGATAAGATGTGAATCAGAAAAGTGTTAGTCATTTTAATATTATTTGATAAAGTGGATTAAGAGAGTTTCAAGAGGATCTAGATGGAGTTCTTTGAATAAATTTATGATCTGCATGTTTGATCAAGAAACATGACATTATAAGTTAGCTAATGACAGTCTGAAGGCGGATATGCATATGCGAACAAGAAAAACTAGGTGAGCATGTAAGGAGTTCATTTAGATGGAAGGGGCAGGCTTGGCTTTACCAAGAGGTAACCAATCAAGTCGCCATCGTACGCAACGAGACCGTTCACTTCTTGTCATTGGTACCGTGAGAATAGGGCCGACGATCAGATTATTATGGCAATAGGATAGAAGTTTCAAATGGTTTTCTTGTAGTTTTGAGCGGTAGCAGTCAAGCAGAAATCATCTTCATTTTCTATTAAATAACTATATAATACAGAGTTCAAATACGTATCTGAATAAAGAAATCAATAATCAAGAAATATTAATGCACCAAACGCTTATCATGATGGGGAGCAGACCGTGCAAAGTTAAATTTATTAACAATGCAGTTTCTGTCCTGAAAATGACAAATACCTGACGTGTCTTGCTGTAAGCTCTAGTTCTAATGACTGGTTGGCTCCAATGTTGAATCATAATCTGGCTTGCAAGGTGATTAATGAAAAGGAAAGAAAAAAAAAAGGGAAAGAAAAAAAAAGGGAAAGAAAAAAAAAAAGAAAAAAAAAAAAGAACCAATGCACTCATCATGATGGGGAGCAGACCGTGCAAAGCTACTGTATGAACAATGCAGTTTCCGTCCTGAAAATGACGAATACCCGACGTGTCTCGCTGTAAGCTCCAGTTCTAAAGACTGGTTGGCTCCAACGTTGGATCATAACCAGGCGTGCATGATTAATGAAAAGGAAAGAAAAAAAAAGGAAAGAAAAAAAAAGGAAAGAAAAAAAAAAGGGAAAGAAAAAAAGGGAAAGAAAAAAAAAAAAAGAAAGAAAAAAGAAGGAAAGAAAGAAAAAAGAAGGAAAGAAAGAAAAAAGAAGGAAAGAAAGAAAAAAGAAGGAAAGAAAGAAAAAAAAAAAACCAAACGCTTATCATGATGGGGAGCAGATCGTGCAAAGTTAACTTTATGAACAATGCAGTTTCTGTCCTCAAAATGACAAATCCCTGACGTGCCTTGCTGTAAGCTCCAGCTCTAATGACTGGTGTGGCCCTAACGTATGTATCATTAATGAGTGTACTTGGAAAGGATGTAAGGTGGAAAAGATATAAATATTTACACTTATCTTGAACTTGATGGATTCAAAATACTATTAACTAATTAACGGTTTGTTAAACATGTTAAACATGAATTCTTCAATTGACAAAGAACATAAATGTTTTTTTTATTATGAGAAGATTACGTTGCCTTAAATAATCAACAAATAAACGATGACGTTAGATGTGACCATTATAATTTTATAAAGAAGCACTCACTAAATGAACCCAAAATTTTTTGATTGGATAAAATAGACGATAACTTTAGTAGTGCTTGAATAGTGAAATCTGTGATACCTTCCCTTTTTATTTTTATTTTTTCTAGGTTCATTATATATCTATTGAGGAAATTGTTAAAGCAGTTAAATCTTATCCTGTATAAAAGCAAGTTATTTTCATGTATTCTCAGGTTTATTTCTCATAAAATAATTACAGGAGAATTAGAAAAAGTACGTATATTCAGTATCATATTTTATTTATCATTATTAACCCCAATAAAGCTGTTGTTTTTATTATAAACCCTAAAATATAATAATTTAGTAGTCACTTCTGATTGCTAAGTATTTGATTCGCATAACAGATCTCATGTATACAGAAGCGTATAAAGAAGGTTAACTCAAATTTCTTCATATGAAAAATAAAGCTTCAGTAAATTAATTAGTATAAAAGCCCTTAATAGATATATATTGTACACACGTCGTTTAAACACTTTTATAAAATTTTCAGTATTTATCCAGCTGAACAAAGAGTTGATAATAGACGATATAGTTGTAAACAGACGCACATCAGAGATTGACGTTAAAAGAATATGGAATAATCGATTTACATCGGCGACAATTAATGAAGATAGAGTAGAGGTAGATTCTGAGAAAGTAAATTGGTCGGAACTGCTGGAGAGTGGGATTGAAAAGTCCAAAGAATTCATCGAGGAGTCAGTTAGAAACAAAAGAAACCTTATGGTTTGGGATAGTTATCAAAAAGAATATGAAAAGGTTGGACAAATCATAGCTAAAAGGCAAGCTGAGGGCTCTATTGAAAAGGTATCCCAAGAAGTATTCACTATATCTTTTAATTATATAGAAAATAAGTATTTATATTTTTAATCAGGAAGGCAAGGGGAAAAAAGCACTTCGAACTATGGAAGATATTGTTCAATATGAAAATGTACTCCGGAAAGACACTATTATGGAAAATGCAGAGGAAATGTCAACAAATGCAGGTGTCGGCTCTCAAGAGTCTCAAAATGTGAATATCCTTTCTCAAGATAGTGGTCAGGAAATTCAGACTGATACTAGTGTTCCTTTTCTGGATATCATATACAATGAAAGTGAACTGAGCAGCTCCTATAAAAACAGGCAATCAGGAACAGAAACGGAAGAATCTTCTTCTTCCAACGTGATAGGCTATATATGGACAATGACCCTGAGCGAGGTAAATATTACTTCATTTGGAAAGAAAGAAATGACCACCACCAACGAAAAAATCAAGTCAATGTATGATGCTGCTCATAAGGATGCTATGAACAAGACTTTGAAACCAGGAGATATGGATAAAAGGCTGTTCCTTTCTGCTTTATTTGACTGCCCCATATCATCAGAAATAATGAAACAATATTTAGTACCTATTGCACGATTACCAGAAAACATCATCAGCTGCATAAAATCAATGGAAAAGGCTATGGATAATAACACCATTATGAACGTAGAAGGAGTTCAACTTAACAGTGTTGAAGAACTAGCTCTTCATCATATAACCTTGAATATCTACTTGAATCATTCCATAAATTCAAGTGAATGGAAATCAGGTGAAAATGATTTTATTGCTAGATCAGTAAGTTGTTTATTTTACTCTTTATGGTCTCCTCACGATAAAGTAATAGTTTCATGGTATGCTAAAAAAAATATATATATTATACTGTACGTGTATACTGACTTAAAACTACATATCATCATACAGGGACCTCACGACGTGGATAAATAAGCAAAAAATGCCTGATACAGTTTCATCGAGACCAGATATGGTGTTTTCTACCAAGTTATTTGAAATAGGAAACGGGGAAGTCAAACCCCCCAATACATCTAAAGCGTCTATTGACCTTGCTCGTACCAGAGTACTTGAGACTTGTAAGAGACAGTTACATTTGAGATTGAGGAATGCGAACTCATTGAGAGAAGCTGTAACTTTTGGTGTACTTATATACGGTAAATAGAGCAGTAAAATAAAAGTACAATGTAAGGAGAATGACTGATGCTTACTTTATTAATTTAGGTCTATCTTACGAAATTTATATGGTTACTTTTAATGATGGATATTATCCTTATGCGCGAATCTCTGTGGGACTGATGTCTACATCCTATACCACATACAAATGCACAGAGAAAATGCTAATGGATTTGATTCAATTAAAGGTAAATTATCAATTTATAATACAGATACATGGTATTAACTGCTTCGTGTAGAAATCGATGAACCTGTCTTTGCAAATGGATGATAACACAAATACCAATGAGGAATTCGCTATGGTTGGTAAAAAACAACTTTTACCTACTGTATCATATAGCATGATTTTAAACACTCGACGTTAGTTATATTATCTCATCATGTAAATTCTGTAGTATTTATATTTTTACCATAAAAACAGCTTTAATTGACATTATGGTGAAGTTTGAGTATGGGTTGTCACACTTTATCATAAATTCTTTATAATAAGTTTTCTTTCTCTAATTTTTTTTTGAAAAAAATATCTGTACACTTTAAGTGGTGTTGTGTGCAGTGCTTTGTTGAATTATGTTTTCTTTGTTTAATTTTTGGCTTTTACCGGGTTAACGGCCAAGCATCTATCATAAATGAAACATAATGCCTAATTCAACCCTGACTTTCGTCATCAACACTGAATTGCTCTGCCGATTCAATGATTCTAGCACTCAAATTATCGGTTGCAGTGGGTCGTCTCTCTTTACTTTAGGCCCCACTTTTGACCAAAATAATTCAATTAAATTTAGAAATGCTGAGTACGGAGGCAAGTAAACCACTTTGTATCTGCGGCTTTCGATTAGATTTTGAACAGCAGAAACCTTGTGTATAGCGTCATTATCCAGGATGAGCTGACAGACTGATGTTTCATGCGCACCAAGTGAATCAATAATACCATTGTTAAATTATAGAAAATGTTTACCAGAAGCACGCTTTTAGTAGATACTTCCTGTTTAGGTCTTTCTACTGTGCCGGAATTTATATTTCGGGTTGTCCTTGACTATAACCAATATCCAATCTCTATTTCAAATTACAGTAAGGAACTAAAAAAAAAAAAGTAACTCCTTCTCGACCGCCTAAGTCACTCCATACACAGGCCTACTGGCGGATACACTGGGATGCCATCCAAAGATTCCTCTATAAAGTTGACATGATACAGCATGGTGTTCCCTACGATACTTTAGTCATGCCTACTTTATCTTAAGACTCCCCTCTCTTCCTCTTTATTATCCTTTTTCCTTCAGCACATGAAGGTTTTTTTTCTCTATCTGCATTTTTGAACTGGTCTGGGCTATTTTAGTATAATAAAACTCAAAAAAAAAAAAAAAAAAAAAAAAAAAAGTGAACAAAAACAAGCTTTTCTTTATTTAAATAATACAGTTATCATATTTGTATAGTATTTTAGGCAGCACAAGTGCTACTGAACTGTCATCAACCTTATAATGGTAGGGAGGACAGATATTAAAGCTTGTTACGAATTTTTTTTTAACTATCAGTCAAGGACACTCTAATATGTTATCAATAAAAACGCAACTGCTATATCAATCCATTCCCTTACTCCTCCTCCTCCCCTCCCCATCCACTTTAGCACTTTCTCCTTTCGTTAACTCAAAGTACTCTCAGACATTCTCGCAACCATAATTGTGTCCAACTTTTTTAAGGGTAAAAGATGTATGATGAAAGAGATGCTTATAAAGACCAAGAAAGACTAATTGACTTCATATCCGGAAAAGCAGAAAGCAGTACATCTCTTATCTCCCACAGAGCAACTGCAGTAACTATATAATAATAGTTGCCAAAGAAAGTCTGTGTGTTTTACCTCAAGCTTCCTATTGTTTCCTCTCAAACGTAGCAGCTTTTTGATATCTGGCAAATGCTTCTCCTCATCACCCTTGTATAATTTCTCATGATGTTGAGTTGCTATTACAACGATGTCTACGTTTAATCATGTTTATCTTGTAGATATTCCTTGTTCAATGACAAGGTCAAGCAATTTTTGTATTTGAACAGAAGAATAAGAGCGATAAGGGCCACCAGCGTTTTTTAGTAGTCGCAGTCTTAGTCGTTAATTTAGACTCACATTTTACTTGCTGGATCACTGTTGTTGAATCTTGCTGAATAACAAATGACTGTTTCCTATGAAGCTTACAAAAGTTCCTGTAACTGTCCAAACCCATGAGCCTCTTTGAGTCTCATACAGGTTCTTTTGCAGGCTTCTTCGCCTCTACACCTGGTTGTCATTCATGCCATTCTAGGGTAGTGGCTTCATTACAAATCCCTTTGGCATTGCCCTTCTACCTACCATTAGATCGAACTTGAGAATTTCGTCAACAACGTTAAAGCAATGCATATATTCAGAAGGCATATCATTATTAGATATTTTTATCTTTGGATGTTAATTATGCAAAATAAAAACAGCAATGCGCAAAAGAGACTGGTTGTAAGAAATAAAAAGTAAAAAATGTAGTAACATGCTTCAAGAGCAGCATTTTATTTTCTTAATATATTAATAGATAATATATACACAATTATGAATTTTTTTTTCTATCCTCCTTTTCCTTTATACCTTCAAAAGATGCGTTGAATTTAATTTTTTTTTTCGGGGATGGGATCAAGTAAAATAAAGCAAGCAGTGTTATTTCTTCCACCAGAGATACTATGGACGAGATGTTACCACATTGGAGTCCGAGTCGAAGGAAACAAGGATTGTTGGATCAGTTTAGTGCCAAAACAAGTTGTCGCCCCCCTCCCCTTTATATATATATATATATTGTTCAAACTTTTGAGATTTATGCAATAATAAACGCTTTTTATTTCGGATGAGCATGGCAAAAAAAAAAGCTTATAACCCTATAGAAGATGTCTTGACCGAGATTATGCACCCAAACATTGTGTTTGAAGCAATAACAAGCCGGCCAGACTTATTTAGCTAATAAACCTGCTGAAAAGAATGTTGTGGAGAAAGAGGCTAAGGAAACAAAGGATTTAGATGCTAAGCTTGCTAAACCAGTAGTTTACAACACTTATACAGATAAATAAAGAGAGGATTTTTATTGACAGAATGATTGAAAATCCTGAAGAGAAAAAAAAAAATATCACTAAATTTGTCAATGAGCTTTTGATTAAACCCGCGCACTGCAGAAAGATAATGGAAAACATACGAAAAGACGGGAGAGGTACACCGGCTAAAAAAAAAAAAAAAAAAAAAAATCAAAGAATAATAGTGTTCCTTACTGTGGAACATGAGGACTACATCAAGGATTTTGCTAGATGACGATTCTTAGCTCTTTACTGACGGTATTATAGAAAAATTGACTAAACAGTTTCAGGACTTTTCTATATCAAAGTCGCAGCTTAGTCATCATTTGAGGAGTACTATGCAAGTTATCGTCAAAAAGCCTCAGTTTGAAGCCGAAGCCAGGAACTCTACTGACAATCTGGAGATAAGATACAAGTGGTTTATTAACTTGAAGGACAAAGATCTAGGCTATACCCATAAAAAAAAAATGCGTATTTATCGATGAAGCGAGATTCCATATAAATATGAGAAACAATTGAGTGTTCGATCACCAGCTGGAACTCGAGCTGTAATAAAGACACCAAAAATAAAGGGTAAACTCCCACTTACTTATTGGTACTATCCATTTGTCTGCCCTACTTTATGTTGTTTTGAAGAAGCCTCCTCCGAAATCTACAACATAAACTGCCACTAAAAAGAAGAGAAAGGGGTAACAGTGGAAAGAAGAGAGCTGCAGCTGAAGTCAACAACGAAGAAGCTGCCCCCACCGGAGACTCTATTTTCTATAATTGGTGATGCGTGTAATGATGTTCGCTTTAGCGATCTCTATGTCTTTTGCCACCATTCTAAACGACAAATTGTAAAGTGCTATACTCGAACTCCTTTCTAAGCCTTTCATTGAATAGAATATTTTACTATTTTTTTAAATTATAACTCCTTAAAAACATTGCCAAAAAGCAAAGCGCTACATAGTAATTCAGTTAACCCACCCTATTATTAAGTACAATGGATTAAACCTAGTATTATCTTTATTTTATTATTTTTTATATTCGGTATTTGAACGACAAAGTAAATCTCGTCTCTTGACAATAAAACGATATTCATTTTTCTGTGATTGCTAATCACTTTTTTTTTTTTTTTTTTTTGTAACCGCCAACATTCACCAGCCCGACTGTATATAAATGAATTATAAGTCATTCTAGCTTATTTATTCTAGTTTATTTATTTATTTATTTATTTACTTATTTATTTATTTATTTATTTTGTACGCTTACAAAAAGTACACATAGTATACACATGATAATAACAAACTAGTGTAGTTATTCCCATTGGACTATCTCTATTATCCTTTATTTCCTTTTAGCTACTATGAATATTGGGCCCAGATCCGTTTGATTAACTTTATATCGTATTTTAGATAAAGATTCATAGTATCTTAAGGGTTATTATTTATTTTATTTTATTTTATTTTTCATCGATTACATGACTGGTTTATTAGCCTTGAAATACTTCATTTAACTCTGTTGCTGCACCAGGCTATGCGCACTTTTGGAATGAAGTCTTTTTGTTAAAGGACAGAAACTATTTTATCCAATAAAAAATTATATTTTTGTCATGAGGACATATACTTGTGTAATAGTGTGACCTGGATATAATGGTTATACATCTAAATCATATATGGGTTCTTTTTAATACTTTAAATCAAAGAAAGAAAAGTGAGAAGTAATAATTATAAACCAAATTTAAACAAGGAATGGGAGAGGCCTAATTCAAGCTGTATCAATCATATATCATAACATATGAATATATATATATATATATATATATATATGTATGAATGTATATAATTTCTTTTTCTAATTCTTCTAAAAAAAAAAATAAAAAAAAAATAAAAAAACCTGACTTTGATAGGTGACAAAGTGATCTCGCTTGCAGGCTATTCTTTACCGCAATAAATTCTCTCCTCTGCGTAGTAATAGATGTGCTTATCTGAAGCAGGAGCAAAGATAGCGCACTTTAAAATGTGCTCTAACGGTGATTGTGATAGTTACATTGCTTTAGTAATGTCTTGGTTGTGCTGAAGCAGCAATAAGAACAACATCATCAGCGTAAAGAAAACAATAAGATGGCTGGAACAAAGTTTTTTTTTTTTTGGATATTATAGATATCAGCCTTCCTCAAGTAAAGAATAAGTACGAAAAAGGACAAGTAGCTAGTTGATTTCAGGCTGAGGACACAAATGGGGAAAGAATAGAACCTTGTAGACGGAGAGATTCTACAGGAGGTAATATTATAGAGAAGGGCTTTAATATATATATATATATAAAAATATGTATATACCTTTGTTCAAAAGGCTTGGCAATAATCAAAGTAATGACAGTTTTTGCATTTCTTCAGATATAATCTTGATTAATAGTATCATATACCGATCTAATATTTTGTAGGAAAGCTAATGTAGGCGTGATTAGCAGTTGTTAAGATGAATGATTGAATTGATTTTAACGAGACAAAGATCCAATACTACAGGAGTGAACAAAATTTGTCTTGGACAATATCAAGACTTGGCCTGTCATTGACAAGGTTGAGATACCTACGTTTTTTATCCTCTTCCTCTCTCCCCCAAGATTTTACAAAAAGTTAAAGTCAAGCTAATGAGGTGATAATAGTCAATACCAGAATCTGTGCCTTTCTCCTTGTGCATAGAAATAACATGTGCTACCTTCTAAGGGACTGCTGTAAAAGCAGGGGTGATAATGTATCAGTGGTAGATGAGAGAGCATTTCAATAGGGATATAATTCACACTAAGGGGGTTTTTTTTTTTTTTTCATCGAGAAAGTTCTTTAATAGCAGTGTTAATATTAGCTATGATAATAATAGGACACGAATTGATAATAAATAGGATTCCTATTGGCAAGTTATTAAATATTTGAGGGGGGAAGGGGGAAAACTGATTGGACTGTGAGGAGATCCTAAGCAAATATCCGTTCTAAATACCTGTGCCATTGTATCTACTGAATATTGAAGTATCTTTTCGGTTGAAAAAGGTTGGCTTAACAGCTTGATTCTGACAAATAGGGCCGAGTTTAGTAATATTCTTCTTAGTGTAGTCGCCCTGGACCATTTAGGTCGTAAAAAAAGAAACTTTCGCCATGCTTTTTTTTTTAGAATGCTTTACAAGTAGTCATCATAACACGGCTTGAGCATCATGATAAAGAAACCAATATCGAATAAAATTCAACTCATAGGTATTTCACCATTTCTTGTGGTAGAATTACTATCACTCAAACAAAACAGTCATTTCATGAGTTTAGAGGGCTTTAAGATGATCAAG